>NC_021161.2:20567065-20578251 GCF_000331145.2 Cicer arietinum | reverse complement strand
CAACTTGTGTCCCAAAACTCAAGGAATAAAGAAGATGTCACATCTAATTTAATCCTCTAAAAATATTTTATTGTTCTCGATTTTTAAATTGAGTTTCAAAACCACCAAGTAGTACAACTTGTGTTTTAATAACTCGAAGATAAAAAAGTTACATCTAATAAATAAATCGATTTTAGATTAGTTCATTAAAATAAATAAATAAATGAATAAATAAATAAATAAAATAAAATAAAATAAAATAAATAAAATAAATAAGTTAAATAAAGAGAGTTTTAGAACTATCAAGTTGTACCACTTGTATCCCCTCTGATGATTTCTTACTTATCTTCTCCTTTCTATGCGTTTTTTTATATCAGTAGTGTTAATCTCCGATCCTCCTCTTTGAAATTGATAAGGTGTTTTTATAGAGTTTTTGATTTGTTTAGTTGCTTTCTTTGCCTGCCTTGGTCATTCTCCATCAATTTCGTGTTTGATGTTTTGATTGCTTTGCTCATCATCTGCATTTTTCTGCACCTTTGATGCCTTCATAATTTATTTGTTCTGATTTGTTCATTGCTGAGCTTTTATTTGTCTTTTAGTTTCTTTTTTTAAACTCAAAAATTTGTCATTTAGTTCTGCATAATGTGTACAAATACTGACTTATAAATTATGTTTTTATGTTTCTCTAATTAGTTACAAAGCAAAGGTCAATGACACTGCATCTGAAACAGAAAGGCAACAACAAAACAAAGCCAAACACTGCGTCAGAAACAGAGAGGCAACAACAACAACAAAACAGAGCCAAAGGCTTAATTTGGTTTAAATCTTATTGTAATTTAATTTGGTTTTATTTTTGGTTGCAATTTGATTGTAATTGTAATTTGATTGTAATTGTAATTTGATTTAATTTTAGAATTGTAATTGTAAACTGATTTGGTAATGTAAATTGATAAGCCTAATCATTGTAATTATTTTATTTCCCTGTTTAATATATATTTCCTTTTTGAATTATTTTTAAATAAATTGGACAAAATTAGGGTACTACAGTGATTTATGAAGTAACCATGATAAAAAAGTTAAAATTCTATATCTATGTTAAGAAAAAAAAAAGTTTTTCATTTTAGATATATTTTTTTTTGCTGAATAAAAATCTGAGACGTATATTTAATTCTATCATATACATCTATACCTAATCTTTGTGCACATATTTTTTTCATAAAACAAATATATTTTACTTATAAATCTTTGTGCTCATATTTTTTCATAAAACAAATATATTTTACTCATAAAACAAATATAATCTTTGTGCTCAAGTACTTTTGTTTTTAATATTTAAAAACTCAAAATTCGAATTTTCAAGAATAATTTAATTTTAGAAAACTAAATTTTGAGATTTAAGAAATTCTAAAATATTTTATTATATAAATATTCTTTTTGGACTTTATTATTTTTTTAATCCCGCTATTTTATAATAGTCACCAAAATATAGTGTTGATATTTTAAAATTAAACTTTTTGATCCCTCAAGGTTCACAGTTATTGTAGTTTTTGTTCCAACAAACATTTTTTATTCTAAAAATAGTGATGTGGTTTGTTTTTAAAAGGCATTGTATTGAATATTGGCGTGACAAAATACAAGTAGATTTATATTTATTTATATCATCGAATATTAAAAGTAACAAAAATATATTTTTTAAATGTTTATTTATATTTGCAACATGAACACATCATCTTCTTATAATTTATTTTTAATTTTTGAAAATGTTTTTGTTATTTTTTAACTGTATTATTTTATTGGTTGTTGAAGTCGATAAATTTATGTTCAAGTGTATTTTGTCATGTCAACATGTTTAATGTCATGTAATTTAAAACTATGTCACATAACAATATTTAGGCAAGATATTTAGGTTATGATCAATATTGCAACAATTGCAATAGTAGAGGAATCAAAAAGTTGAATTTTTTAAAAATAAAACTATTTCTGTAAGTGTGGTAAAATAAAGGGACAAAATGTGTAATTAAGCCTTAATTTTTTAACTTAACCACCGTTAAACCATGGCTAAATCACGTTCAACATTGGCAAAACCAATATTTAAAAAAAATATTAAGTTTAATTGAAATTTTGATCCTTCTAATTTCACCAATGTGTAGAATTACAAAAATGAATAATTTTCGAAGTTCAAACTAAATTTTTTAGAGAACTTTATTGTGATTTCATGTTTGAAAATCATTTCATATTATCATGTTATATGCCACGTCATTTAAAATAGGAAGGTCAATTTCATTAATTGGTGAAAATAGAGAACTAAAACTACAATTAAAGCAAAAAAAAAAATTTATTTAATTTCTCAAAATTAATACGTTGTGAATAACTCGAAATTTGAGTTTTCTGATATTAAGCTACATAAGATAAACTAGTATGTATAGAAGTTTATAGTATAGACGTATGACAATACACGAGAAAATTGAGTTTTGTACCGAAAAGTTTTCATCTATAATTTTTATTTACTATAGAAATAAGTGGTTCTTAATATAGAAATATTCCTTAGATTAAATGTGTAATGTAATAAGATACTTCTCTTAAATAATATGGGGACATATCCAAATATTTCAACACATAAATAAGTCTATAAAAAGTTATTTCTTAAAAGTAAAGAAATTTTAAAGTTTATAAAATAAAAGTAATTTATTTCTAAGTAGGATTTCAACACATATATCCAAATATGGAGACCTTCAAAAATAATTTATTTCTTAAAAGTAAATAAATTTTAAAGTTTATAAAATAAAAGTAATTGAAGATGTTAAAATGAAATCAACCTTTAAAAAGTGTTAGTTCTTTATCATATGCATATTTTTCAATTTTTTAGTTTTATTTATATTTAATCATTAGTTAATTTAAGAAGTTATTTGATATATTTTGATGATTTTAGTTCTTAGACTTAACGAAATATTTATATTCTTATTTCCTTGATTTATATTCTTATTAAGATGTATAATCGGATTAAAACCAAGGGAAAATGAAAGCTATGATTTATAGCTATAACTTTCATGAATACACCAAAACTAAATTCAGATTCCAAATAGGAGAAAAATGTAGTAAACGTCAAACAACAGATGTTGTGTGCTATAACGTAAATGATTGCGCCTGGGGCGCATTTTTACAATATTTTGGCATCCTGCTTTTGTCCGAGAGTGTTGGACTGCCTCTGACATGCATGACGCATTGTAGAATGCACAAAAATGTGTTCTTGTCACTTTCTAGGTATCTTTTTGCCTATTTTGAAGTCTGGAGACTTGCTTCCTAGCAGAAAAACTCAAAGGAGGTCGGTTTTAACACCATTGAAGGAGTTTTGTCAAGAATCATTCATAAATCTTTCTTGTAATTATTTTTTAATCTCTTTCTTTTGTATCTTTGTCATGAGTAACTAAACTCTATTTGTTAGGGATGAATGAAACAAGATGAAACCCTTATTTGTCTAATTTGATTTCTAGTTATATGAATGAATTTATAGAGTTATTTTTCTCATCTTTGTGCTTAATGATTTTAAATGTTCTATCAACTTTAAATTGTTTTACGATTCCTATTTTGAAATAGAAGTGGACTTTACGAAATTTTGAGATGAGAAATTCATGATATTGTAGTCTAGGGATAAATGTCGGTCATGAAACCAATTGAATTATTTGCAGAGGCAATACTTTTATAAGTGAATTCTGAAGGTGCAAATACGAGAAGGGGGAGATGTTGAATTGTGTCTACCAAAGTTGATAATTAATATTTAAATAAAAAAACTAGTTCGATTTTTGTGACTTACTTGATGTAGAAGCAATCGAATTCAGAGGTAGCAGGCAATGAAAGCATAAATAATTTGACACATGGATTTATCCTAGTTCACCACTAACTTGGCTACATCTAGTCTCCTCATTCAAAAGGCTTTACTCACTAATTAAAATACCTTGAATTACAAAACACCTGGCCCCTCCAAGCCAGTGTTCCCAAACAGCCCGACAATCCCAGACTTTTGAGGAAATAACAACCTTGACACTATAAGTCAAGTCTTCTACTAAAAACCTGACAACCCCATATTGAAGAAGGAAGTAAACCAATATCTTGTTGAATAAAAAAGATTGGAACTTGAGAAGTTGCTTTTAACAAAGCTGATGATAGTAATAATAACTCTCACACTCTAAGAAAGGAACATTCAAAATATTTCTAACTAGAACAAGTGTTTCTCTCTTTGAACTCTAAGATTACTCTTTTCTGCTTTTCGATGATTTTCTTCTTCAGTCTTGAGTATCTATTTATAGTTAAAATTTTGACTTCAATTTAGTCCTTGTTTAATTCTAAATTGTATCTTGTTCAGATTGAGTTAGTAAATTTTCAGATTCATTATGTTCCTATTTTGTGTCGATTGAGTTTGTAAATTCTGCAAATTGATTCTATTCGTATTTTATTGTAGATAAATCCTGATCAAATCTTCTTCAAATCTTAATTAAATATTCTTCAAATCTTGGCCAAGTCGTCTTTAATTCTTGATTAAATCTTCTTCAAATATTGATCAAATCTAATTCAAATCCTCATCAAATTTTAATTAAATTATCTTTAAATCTTGATCAAATCTTCTACAAATCTTGAACATATTTTTTTTTCAACTTGGTCAAGAATTTTCTTCAATTGTAAATTTGTATAAAATCCTACTTTAGATTTTCATCAATTATAAATTTGAATCAAATCTTATTTTAGATTTTATTCAAAAACATGAATCTTCTTTTATACTCTTTGAAATCAAATATAGTGTTCTCATAAAATACTTTTGTTGACATCAAAACTCTAAATGTAAAATCATCTTAGTTCCAACAATCTCCTCCTTTTTTATGATGACAAAACTTGTATTTTTTATAACAACTTTTGTTTATATTTATTTGAATGCCCCTAACTTAGGGCTCCCCTTAAGTTTAAGTATTATTTTCTCCCAACTTTATCAAATATATTTCTCTCTCTCTCTTTCTTTTGTCATCAGGCAAAAAGATATGAAAGGGAGACTTTTTTTTCATTATTTTTTCTTTGTTTTCTGTTTTATTTTTTTTGAATAAAATGAATATAACATAATACAAGAAAATATAAAAATTAATCTAAAACTAAACTACTTTGAAGTTATCACATCATCAGTCAAGTATGAATGTAAGATTTAGGTTTTTCTTGATGAAGTCAAACTTATCTTCAGGTAGTGGTTTGGTGAATATGTCAAACCATTGGTGTTCAATGCCTACAAAACGAATGTTTAATATCTCTTTTTGAACAAAATCTCTAATGAAGTGGTGTTTGATCTCTATGTATTTATCTCTAGAATGTAGATAGGGTTTTTAGTTAGACAAATGGCAAAAGTGTTATCGCAATAGATGAGAATGTTGGATTCTTGGATCTTGTAGTCTTTAAGTTGATGCTTTATCCAAAGTAGTTGAGAACTGCAATTAGTTGCTGAAATGTACCCAACCTCTGTTGTTTGACATTGCAATGGTGTTTTGTCTGTTACTTGACCAACATATTAAGTTGTCACCTAAAAAGGTGCAATTGTCACTTGTGCTATCTCCAGCATAATCAGAATCACAGCATCCACTTAGTTTGTACTTAGGAGATTTCTTGTAGAACACGGTAAGACTGGTAGTGCCTTTTAGGTGTCTAAGGATTCTCTTAACAGTAGTTAAATGTGATTTTCGAGGGTCAACTTGAAATCTTGCACATACCCATACACTAAACATGATGTCAGGTTTAGAGGCAGTAAGATAAAGTAGGGATCCTATCATTCCTCTATAGGTTTTTTCTTTGTCAATTTTTTCACCTGAATCTTCTTTTTCAAGTGAACGAGTAGGGTGTATTCGTGTAGCCATACTTTTGCAATCATTCATCTGAAACTTCTTGAGAAGCTATTTTGTATATTTATTTTTATGAATGTATATACCTTTTTGACTTTCTTGAATTTATATCCCTAAGAAGAACTTAAGTTCTTCCACCATACTCATTTGAAATTCAAGCTGCATCAATTTAGAGAATTCTTGGCAAAGAGTATCATTAATAGATCCAAAAATAATGTGATCAACATAAATTTGAAAAATAAGAATGTCATCTCCTATTGATTTTCTAAAGAGTGTATTATCCACCTGTCATCTTTCAAAGTTATTTTTAAAAACAGAAGTTATGTAGTCTATCATATCATGCCCTATGTGCTTGTTTTAGATCATAAATAGATTTAAAGAATGATTTGGAAATTCAAAACTTTCAAAACCTGGGGGTTTTTTAACATAGACTTCTTCACTTATATAGCTGTATAGAAAAACACATTTAGCATCAATTTGAAATAATGTAATGTTATTATTATTAGCAAAAGAAAGTAAGATATGAATAGCTTCAAACTTGGTCACTAGAGCAAATGTCTCAGTGTGATTAATGCCTTCTTACAAACATAAGCCCAGTGCGACAAGAATCCCACTATCATCTTACGATACTTCATCTACAATGGTAGGCTTAATTGATGAGAGCCAGCCAAACAAAGTGCGGTGACTTGTACTTCCATCCAAATCTTCCCTCTGGAGATTTGTCATCTTCTGGTTTGTCTCCATCTGCTTTCTTTGGTTTTGGTAAACCTACAATATCTTCCACTTGCTTTGACTTTTTAAGGTCAAGCTGTTTGTCATATAACATAATATACATAAGATAACAAATTAAATTTAATGAAGGATATATATAACCTATATGTCAACAGTTTCAGTTTCACTCTAAAAACCTTCTTATTTCCTCTTTTCGGGTTTTCATATTCTGAATTTACATATTATTTGATTAGAGGATCTGGATGAAGGGATTTGTATTCTCATCCAGGCTTGTAGTCTTGATGAATTTCGTTGGAGTGTTTAAAGAAGTCTCCTGATTATGATAGTTAATCTGACACTTTTGTTTCTACTGATTTATCGAGTTCCTCTGGTAGTTTTGGAACTGGTGGTAATTCTAATTCTTATGGTAGTTCTAGTTTTGTTGATATGTGTGATTTCTCTGCTAGTTTTGATGATGTTGATACCCCATATTTTTATGATATTTCTGGTTCATCATATGGTTCTGTTTGTGATAGGTACTATGTTGACTAGTCCTTCTTCTACCAGAGTCATTTGGCTTATATTTGTTAAGTCTTGGAACATAGACCTTTTTCCCTTCATATTGACCAGACACCATGACTGGTGTTTCATTTTGGTTGTTTAGAACATCTGTAACATAAACGATTTTATGCTTTGGTACCCAAATCTGGTTAGGTCCTGGTTCTTAAAGGTTTCTTGTATTTCCATGTGGTTAACATATGACAAGATATTTTAGTGTGACCTTTCTTATAACAAATAGTACATAAATAACCAGAGGGAACAAACTTATGTTTAGTTACTGTTTCTTGAAATCCTATTCCTCTTTTACCATTCCTAATAACACCATAAATTATAGATGCATACTTGCTTCTTTCCATAACATTATCAAGAAAGTATTGAAATACTTTTTCATGCTTATGAGAGTTACATGTGGTATTTTCAATTGATGTTGAACTATAATTAGTTTTTAATGTTAGATTTTCAACCTTAAGTTCAACAATATTAGTTTTTAGATTTGCATTTTCTATTTTAAGTTCAGCAAAATCAGTTTGTAGAGTTGCATTAGATGTCTTAAGTTCAGTAATATCATTTTTCAGAGTTGCATTTTCTGTTTTAAATTCAACACTTTCATTCTTTAAAATATTAACCTTTTCAGTTAGATTTGTATTTTCTTTCCGAAGTGTTTTCAATTTTAAAGACAATTTATGATTCTTATTTTAAAAATCATTTACAACAGTAACTAAATCAGATTGAGTTAAGTTAGTAAATAACACAATTTCTTCATCTGTTGGTTCACTTCCAAAGTCATAATCTTTGTATAATCCAGAGGCAGAGTTAGTATGAACCATCAGAGCCAAATTTGCGTGTTCTTCATCATTAGAGGATTCATCATAATCATCCCACGTAGCCATCAGACTCCTCTTCTTGGGTCTAGAATCTTTCTGCTGATGTTTTCCTTTCTCCATATTTGGACATTCTAACCCGATATGTCCAAGTTCATTGCATCCATAGCAGATGATGATTTTCTTATCATATTTATCATATTTTCCTTTGTTGGATTGTCTGGAATATGTTTGGGGAAATTTCTTATTTATGTTGTGCCACATCTTCTGAACTTTTCTGCATATAAACGCCAATTCCTCTTCCTCTAAGTCTTCATTCTGATCATCTAAATCATCATCATTTGATTCTACTATTGCATTTAGAACTTTCTTCTGCTTGGATTTCAAAGCCAAGGTTGGTTGCTTCTTCTTGGGCTCATCTTCTGTAAGCTAAATCTCATGTGATCTGAGAGAGCTGATTAATTGCTCCAGCTTAAAAGTAGTCAAATCCTTTGCTTCTTGAATGGTAGTGATCTTAGGTCTCCACTTGCGTTTCAGACTCCTTAGTATCTTCTACACGTGATCATCAGTAGTATAACTCTTTTCAAGTACCTTTAATCATGAGACTAGAGTTCGGAATCTGAAAACATTATTTCAATGTCTTCATCTTCTTCCATCTTGAACAACTCATACTTTTTTACTAGAAGGTTGGCCTTTCCTTCTTGAACTTGTTTGCTTCCTTCATGGGTCAGAATTAGGCTATCATAAATAGTTTTTGTTATCTCTTGATAGCGTTTCGGCAAGTGTACTGAATCGTTGCAAGTAATAATTAAAACGGTAGTACTGAGTGTCGAACTCAATGATTGCGTTTTACTATCGAATTATATTTAACTACTGAAATTGAACCAAAAGTTTCCGAATTGATTGAAATACTATATGAAATTAACAACAGTAATAAAATTGATCCTTTATAATGAGAAAAACGTCAGGGATGAGTTTCACTTTGAATCCAACCTTGGTGTCTAATTTGATCCTAAATATTGAATTCCTTTATTGAATTATTACAGAACTCTCTTTATTATTCTTGCCCTAATGTCTTAGTGACATAACCTTTAATTCCAAAGTAACCGCTAATTCCTTAGTAGATTTAAGATTAGAATTTAGCATTACCGTATAGAAATTCTCTTGTAAATTATTGCTTCGCAACTAATTTAATTGGTTTCATGACCTGCATCTATGTCTAGATTACAAATTCATGAATTTCTCATCTCAAGCTGATAGTGTTTCAACAAGTGTACTGAATCGTTGCAAGTAATAATAAAACGGTAGTACCGAGTGTCGAACTTAAGGATTGCGTTTTACTATTGAATTATATTTAGTTATTAAAATTGAACAAAAAGTTCCCAAGTTGATTGAAATAATAATTAAAATTGACAGCAGTAGCAAAATTGATCTTTTATAAATTGAGAAAAATGTCAGGGATGAGTTTCACTTCGAATCTAACCTTGGTGTCTAATTTGATCCTAGTTATTGAATTCCTTTATTGAATTATTACCGAATTCTCTTTATTATTCTTGCCCTAATATCTTAGTGACAGAACCTTTAATTCCAAAGTAACCCCTAATTCCTTAGTGGATTTAAGATTAGAATTAAGCATTATATCATGTTGATTTCTCACCAAAATTCAGCACTCCACTAAAACAAAACGCAATGTAAAATTACTACAAATTCCTACTTAATCAACGAAATAAAAACACAAAACATTTTATCAACTCAAAGAGCAAAAATTAACAAAATATATCAAATAAATCCTTAATTTAACTAATGATTGAGGATAAATAAGACTAAAATAGTGGGAAAATATGCATATGATGAAGAGTCATCACAAACATTTGTAAAGTCCACTTCCGTTTCAAAATACAAATCATAGAGCATTTTAATGTTGATCAAGCAATAAAAGCATTAAACACAGAGATGAGAAAAATAATTCAATAAACTCATTCATATAACTAGAAATCAAATCATAAAAATAAGGGTTTCATCTTGTTACACTCATCCCTAACAAATAGGGTTTAGTTACTCATGACATAGATAAAAAGATAGAGATTCGAGAAGAATTACAAGAAGGATTCATGAATGATTCTTGATAAAACTTCTCTGTGAGACCCATAATTTTAATGTACCATTTATGTATTTTTGGTGTATTTTAGATTTTGGCTCAGAGGCTTTTTAGCGAAAGTAATAATATTTTGGAGTGTTTATAATCAAAAAGATATTTTGATGCCGATTAGAATTTCTCGTCGATAAATAAATTGAATTAAGTGCGGTGAATCCTGTACGGAGAATTTAATGCGTTACGGATGAAATGGTAGATTTTGAGATATTTGTTAAGTTATATTTATTATATTTATATATGTTTGTTTGGAGGGAAAAAGAAAGGAAAACTAGAAGGAAGGAAAAGGAAAAGAAAAGAGTATATAAAGGAAAGAAGGAAAAAGGAAGAAAGAAAAAAGAAAGGAAAGAAAAAGAAAGGAAGGAAAATTCGAATTTTCCATCTTCTTCCTCTGATCAACCGTGACCCATTTTTCCTCCTTCTTCCGTTTTCATTTTCGTCGCTTTCTTTTCTTCAAAACTAGTAATCCAAGGTTGGGTGAGAGTTAGAACAAGGATTTCGCATCTCCACTCTTCCTCTTTGATTCGAAAACGAAGAAAAACGGAATTTGAAGTCATTGTGTATGACTATGAGTAAATGAAGTCTGATGCATTTGGGTGTCATGTTGTGTTGAATTGTGTTCGTAGTATTTGGCGTGTCCATACTTGATGTTTGTTAATTGGTGTGTTTGTTGTGAATTATGGTTTGAATGTGAGAGTATGTTTGAGTTTGTTTCTGTGGAATTTAAAAACCATTAGAGTTAAACGAGTATTAAAAATGGGGAATCTTTTAATACCTCGGTTTACTTAATGTGCATTTGAGGAAAATGTTTAAGTTAACTGGGCGTTGAGAATGGGGAATCTCTTAATGTCTCGGTTACTTAACTATCGTTTTTGAAAATCGTTTCAGTAAATGAGTATTAAGAATGGGGAATCTCTTAATATGACTGTTTGCTTAACGTTTTGTTTTGAAAATCATTAAGTTAAATCGGTATTAAGAACGGGGAATCTCTTAATGACTTATTTAATTAATGTTGTTTGAAAGTCGTTTAAGTAAATGGGTATTAAAAATGGGGAATCTTTTAATACCTCAGTTTACTTAATGTGCGTTTGA
>NC_021161.2:20546595-20566147 GCF_000331145.2 Cicer arietinum | reverse complement strand
CAATCGATTGGCTCAGTAGAAGTCCTTATTTTGAGTTAGATAATCGATTGCTCAATTGATTTATCAATGCTTTGGTCAGTTATGTATTACTTGATGATTTGAGAACTTCATTTTGATTTCATTTTTAATTGGCAAGCATTACATGAACTTTTAGCATATGAGAAATCCTTTTAAGGTGCATGCTTAGTCAAAAAGTTATTTTGAGCATTTAAAAACTTAATTGCTATGTGTTAACTGTTATTTTTTTGGTTGGTGACCCTTTACAACTATTGTGGAAATCTGAGCTTTGCCCTCAGATGAGAGTCAGGACGGTCCTACCAGTTCGTACCCTACGAACGGGAATGGACATGGGAACGCTTGACTGCAGCTACGTTAGGAGGATCTCACGGGGCGCGTGGAGATCACTCAGGGTGTATAGTTTTTGGTAGGATGATCAGATTAGGTTGATGTATAGGGACTAGACGTCCTTCTTTTTGGGTTGGAGTATTTTGATTTGGAAAACTGTACTTATACTAATATTGTCAGTTTGATATCTTATTTGAATGGGTCCCATGTACCATTTGTTGTGGTGTAAATGCTTTGGATTTATATTTGGAGAAACTTTTCCGCTGCTTGTAAATTATAATGACTCAATTATTTATCCAAAGGCATTTCCTTGTTTATTTCTCTGTTTCAGTTTAATTTTTTTTTAAAAAAAAAATACACCCTCGCTTTGAAAAACGGGGCGTTACATTCTCCAATGATATTAGAAACGATCGTCTTTGGGTTTCTATGCTAGGGCTCAAATCTCTCAACTTCCCAAGAGTCAAAAAGATCCCTAAACTGTGAAAAATTGCGTTTTTATGAATGCTGATGCGCGTCGGGCTCCCCAGGCGCAGGATTTGCGCTCCGGGCGCGCCTGGACAATGTTGAAAGGCTGGAAATGCGCCTCAGGCGCATCTGGCGCGCTTCAGACGCACAACATCTGTTGTCTGAAATATACTGCATGTTACTCCTCTTTCGAGTCTGAATTTGGTTTTGATGTCTTCATGAACGTTGTAGATATGGATCTTAGCTTTCATTTGCACTAGATTTGATTCCAATTGAACATCTACAACTCCAGATATTGTTGAAATACTCTACATAGGTCATGTTGATTTCTCACCAAAATTCAGCACTGCACTAAAAAAAGTAACAACACAAAACTCTGAAAAATCCCTACTTAATCAAGAAAATATTAACATAAATGTTTCATTAAATCAAAGAACTAAAATCAATAAAATATATAAAATAACTCCTTAAATTAACTAATGATTAAAGATAAATAAGACTAAAATCAATGAAAAATATGCATATGATGAAGAATCATCACAACCCCAAACTTAATCTATTGCTTGTTCTCAAGCAACAATTATTTTCAGATTTGGTACAGTTAAAAGAAAACTTAAACTCAATTTCTCAAATCAAATTAAACTCAATTTTCAAAGTTCCCGCTACTACAAAACATTCATCATGGTCCATGGTTGCTTAAAAAAACAACACAATTTGTACATTTTAGCATTCATTCATCAAGTTCAACTCTCTCTTCACACAATCTCACCAAAATTTCTCTCAAGTGTTTAGAAAGGCTTATGAATTTATCACTCAAATCCTAGAACATGCATCACGCTACCATATACTTGAAAAAATTCTAGTTAGCAATCACAATGCAGTAAACACACATTTTTGGAGGACTTTCAGGTTGTAATGGGGCTTAGGAAATGGTAGGACATTTTGGGATAGTAGGATTTACTACTTGGAGTTAGGCATACATTTCCAGATTATTCTACCATATTTTTTATTTTTCTTCACCTTTTCATTGTGGAGATTCTCAAACAATGACAAAAGAACTAAGAAAATATTGTTTACCAAAGTACACAAACTGAATTTTTTTTTCTTTTTTTTTTCTTCTTTCTTTTTCTTTTTTTCTTTTTTTTTTTTATGTGAATCACCATCCCAAACTTAAAAGGTTGTTATCCCATGAGCAACCCCAAACTTAGAATTTTACAAAGCAAGACAAAAATTTCCTACCTAACTCCAAGTAAGGTGATGTAATTAAAGTCAGGTTTTTGGTTTGTAATGTGGCTAGTGACTGAAAGAAAAGGGCAAGGCTCAAAGGGGCTAGCAAAGGATAACATCTTCATAGGGTAGTTAGAAATGCTCAAAATACCAAATAAAATTGCCTAAACGAATGCATAAATTACAAGTGATGCAAGTCAGAATTAGTGCAAATTCTGAAGGGATAACACATGTCTGGATACTCACACAACAAAGAATTAAAGGCTTTAGGCCCAAGAACTCACAGCTAGGATAATAAGAAATAGTATGAACTATCTAAATGATGTCAAACATGCCACTATAAAATTTATTTAGTTTTTATTTTTATTTTTTTAACAATCATTGATGAAAATTATTCTCAAACAATGACAAAAGAACCAAGAAAATATTCTCAGGCGCAGCTGCCGCGCTTCAGGCGCACATGATCTGTTGTCTGACGTATACTGCATTTTTCTCCTCTTTCGAGTCTGGATTTGGTTCCGGTGTCTTCATGAAAGTTGTAGATATGGATCATAGCTTTCATTTTCAATTGGTTTGACTCCAATTAGACATCTACAACTCCAGATATTGCTGCAATACTCTACTTAGGTCATGTTGATTTCTCACCATAATTCAGCACTACACTAAAACAAAGTAACAACACAAAACTCTGAAAAATCCCTACTTAATCAAGGAAATAATAACATAAATATTTCATTAAATCAAAGAACTAAAATCAACAAAATATATCAAATAACTCCTTAAATTAACTAATGATTAAAGATAAATAAGACTAAAATCAATGAAAAATATGCATATGATGAAGAGTCAGCATATTTCATGGGACATTTCAAAACATCAAATATGTTAAATCTAACAATCATATCCTTAGCATAGAAATCAGTTTTGGTTGTTTCCATTATCAAGAATGGTTAGCATATATAGGATTATAGGTGCCCTTTTGGACTCTCTCTGTTTCTCTCTCTCTCTCTCCATGTCAAGAATGTAAAAATCTACATCCCTTACAAGTCCAACAGTTTTGGTATTGCTTCTATTTGCTAATTGGGTAACACAAAATGTTTTCTACAATGGTCTAAGAAAAAGAAAGTACAAAATAGATGCATTCAACTTAAAGTTTTGGCATAAGACTAATGGATCTATGCACCACGACCTTGTTAAGACAAACTCTCAAATTAAAGTTTTGATGAAAATAAATAAAGGATAATTAAGAAAGTTAATTATTATTTTAAAATGTTATGTTAATTTAACTTGTTCTTTTGAGTGAATTAATTCAAAGATATGAATCAAGCAAAGCAAAGAAATCAAATAAAAACTGAACAGATAAAGAAACAAGAACATTATGGATTAAACGAAGATTGTTCTCCAAGATCAAGACTGATCATCACATCATCAAGATCAATAAATTTCCATTAGTTCAAAGAAGATTATGCCTCTGAATTTTATACTAAGGTTATTAGTACTTGACAAGGAACAAGTAGGATCCATTCTAGTCAAAGAAGACATCCGAATCACTATGATAAAAGGTCATGAATCAAGCTAGTTAAAACAAGTCTGAACCTTCTCCAGCCTAACTGTCAAGAAAGTTAATCAATCTTGATTTGTACAAGACATAAGGATGTCATCCAGAATGATCAAGACTAAACCTTCAGATTGATCATCAATCTCTAGAATGTTCAAAAATTGACAGTCCAGATAGATTATCAAATCTCCTTTTCTGCAGAAGTTCATCATTATTATCTAAACTGTTTTGGACATAATCAAGTCTCCAGATCAAAGATATAACATCAACGAAGGCAAACTGATCAACAACGAATAAACCAACCTAGTCAAACACGTTTCAAAAAATGTTCAAAGGCTGGAACATTTTTATTCTATATATTGGTTTTGGTCAAAACTGAAAGAGCACTACCAACATCTCTTTTGAACATTATTAAATGCTCCTAAACGCCTATAAAAGAAAGGTCAATGCCCAGGGAAACAATAGAAGTTCAAGTGCTATCAAGTCTTACAAATCATTCACATTCACGTGCTTGAAATTCTCATTTTCTCAAGAAAGATTCAGTTATGATTACACATATTACTTCGTTCTTATTGTACTGAATTCTTTGTAAAAGAATTGAATCTCAAACAAGAGTTGAGACATCTCAGATTCTGTCAAAACAATCTCATCATTATTGTAAAACTCAAACTATAAGAGTTTATTATACTTTGAATAGATTGTTTGAAATCCTACCAAGGCTGATATGTGAATTGATTAAATCTCTTTACGGGTTGAAAGAAATAGAGCTTGTAATAGATCAAGTTTGATCTGAATTAGGTGCTGTAAAACCAAGAAGGTTCTTTATTTTAAACACTTAGTGGAAAAAACTCACATCTTGAGGACTGGACGTATCCCAAGTTGGGTGAACCAGGATACACCCTTGTGTGGTATTATGTCTCTTATCTCCTTATTTATTAAGCCTGATTAATTTCATGAATTAAAACATAAGCTGAATTTTTATTTTTCAAGCTAACCAAGAACGTTCTCCATTTTCTAGTAAAAATCAAGAAAGTTCTCCGTTTTTGTTTTCTTAACCAAGATCATTCTTGAGTTAAATCATTAAGTTTTTCAGGAATTTTTTAAATAGGAACATTTACAATTCAAACCCTCATTCCTTGTAAATCGACATTGTTAATTCAAACCAAACATGGCATTTTAAAATTTACTATCGCGTATGGTACATGGGACATTAAAAATTATTAGATCCATGCACTATTAAGACATCATGGGTAGTATGAGTGCATAGACATTTTGACTCATGCTAACTTTTTCATGTCTCTTCAGCCTCCTATTGTGTGTGCACAAGTCTTTAAGGAATTTGTCATGTCTTAGAATCTACTTAATTTCTTTCAAGAGAGGATATTGGTTGAAAGCTTCCCAATTGTCTCCAAGATTTCCTTGTCATTATCGACCTCATCCATGCTCTTTGTTTTCATAGCTTTTTAAGGAAAATAGAGTGGTATGGGTCACTCGACACCTTCATCCTCAAAAAGTGGCTTAGGAAAAATGCAATTTATTTATGAACAAAATGCAATTCAAGAAATTATCTGTGAACAAAATGAAATTTATTTTAGAACGAACTCAGAGACTGGTCGAGATGATGTGACTTATAGTCACAAAATATTTAGATACTTTTCTAGGATATTAATATTTTATTGGCGGATTAGTGAAAATATCTAGATATTTTCTGACTATGTAGTAAGACTTTGTAAGGAGAAAAACGAGTCAAGTCAATATCTCTTTTAGTGTGTGGACTAGAATGATTTGTGTAAGACGGTTTAGATGGGAAGTGGTAGGTTACCAAAATATTTTGAAAATATATTCAGAGACCCGGTTAAAATTATTTGTCGAAAAATAATTTAATCAAATTATAGAGGGTTATTATCGACAAATATTTGAAGACGTTGTGCATTATTGTTAAATTTACTTATCAATTGGATTGCGACAAGAGTAGTTATTTTGATTAAAGTAGATCTAGAAGTGAATGATATAATGTGATTATGACTAAGTGTCACAAATGAAAATTGTGAGATTTTAAGCTTAAATTTATGTGATTAGATATTTTTGGAGATAAATTTAGAGTTGAGATAATAGATTAATTAAGATATGAAGGAAAAAAAATTCCTCCTCCCTGTAAAAGCAATTCATGGCCATTATCATCATCTTACTATCACTTTTTTCAATTTTTCAAACACATCTTCTCTCATTTCTCTCTAAACCCAAACCTTCTCTTCTATTTCTGGGCAACTTAGAAGCCTCCAATGATAAAACCTCCAACTACAAAGTTGTTTCACTAATTGAGAGGATTGCAAAGAACTAAGGATCATTAGTTGAGGTAGCAATGTATCCCCACTTTTCTCTCAAACCCGTAAGCATGCATAATAAAGGGTAATAGAGTTTTTTGTGTGTATGTTTTGAGCTTTAATCTAGCTTTTTATCACTACTATAGTTGTTATTAATGTTTAGGAAGTTAAAGAAAATATTATCAACTCTTTTATTTAAAAAAAATATTAAAAAAACCCTAAGTAAGCGAGTAAAATGAAAGTGTGTTTTTTAGCTTTGGTGCTTTATTAATATTAAAATTAGAGGAGTTGGTAACTTGAATAACAAAAAGTGAAACCAAATCCCCCAAAAATTTAGTAATACCAAATGTGATGTGTCATAATGTGCAAATTAGATTTTTGTAGGTTTTGAGTACGGAAATGTGTTGTTTTCAAATAAATGAGTTTGAACTAACAATAAAAAATTTATTAGAGTAGTTTAAGTTAGTAAAGTTAAGAAAATTATTTTAGACTTTGAACTTCAATAATTTAGAAAAATAATTTCGAGATTTTTGAAGTGTGGCATAAGTGTTTTGAAATTCGCTTTCGTCAACGTTCCTAAACAAAAGTCTTATTGAAATTTTGAGAACCTAAGAAATTTAAACCCTAATTGATTTGGATAGTGGTCGAACCTAGGGTTTATTTGGAGATTGTTTTAGAAAATTTTACTAACTAAGTCAATTGATTGGTTTAAGGTACAAGGAAATTGAGAGGTATCGTTGGAATCGTCGGATAGGTTATATTGGCGTAACATAAGTTTCTTGTGTAATAAAGTGTCGTCAAGGTAAGGGTACTTTCTAACGATATTATATATGCTTGAATTCAAAATGTGTTTATATACATGTTCTTTGTGTTAGTAGTGAATAAATATGCACATGATTGTTTATGTATTTGATGTGATTATATATTCATAATTGATAACATACTTGTTATGAATGTTATATATGAGAATATATCTTGAGTATGGTCTGTGAAAAAGTATTAAAAAAAATTAGTGTTTAATGAGTATTAAAATGGAAATCTTTTATTGGCTGCATTTACATAATGAATGATGTGAAAGAGTCATAGTATGCTCTTCCTTTTCATATTTAGTGGTAACCGTGATAGGCCACGATGTCAGTGGTGATCGTGATCAACCATGGTGTCGTTTAATGAATTGATTAGTCCACCTTTTCCTACGGGGAATTTGGAGTTGTGTAGGTATGTGATAGATTGCATTATGGTTAATGATGACTCTTCATCATATGCATATTTTCCCACTGTTTTAGTCTTATTTATCCTCAATCATCAGTTAAATTAAGGATTTATTTGATACATTTTGTTGATTTTTGTTCTTTGAGTTAACAAAATGTTTTTTGTTTTTATTTCGTTGATTAAGTAGGAATTTGTCGTAATTTTACATTGCGTTTTGTTTTAGTGCAGTGCTGAATTTTGGTGAAAAATCAACATGATATATGTGGAGTATGTCAGCCATATCTGGAGTTCTAGATGTCCAATTAGTGTCACTCCAAGTGCTAATGAAAGCTACGATCCATATCTACAACTTTCATGAAGACACCGGGACCACATTCAGAAGCCAAAGATGCGCAAAATGCAAAATACAACAGATAGCAGATGTTGTGCGCCTGGAGCGCATTTCTCGTGTTTCAGTTCTGTCAACGCGCGCCCTGCGCGCCTGGGGCGTGTGACACGCATCAGCAATCATAAAAACGCAATTTTTTACTGTTTATGCATCTTTTTGACTCTTGGGAACTTGGGAGACTTGTGCCCTAGCATAGAAACTCAAAGACGGTAGTTTCTAACGCCATTGAAGCAGTTTTATCAAGAATCATCCATGAATCATTCTTGTAATTCTTCTTTAATCCTTATCTTTTGTATCTCTGTCATGAGTAACTAAACCCTATTTGTTAGGGATGAGTGTAACCAGATGAAACCCTTATTTTTCTGATTTGATTTCTAGTTATATGAATGAGTTTATTGAATTGTTTTTCTCATCTCTGTGCTTAATGCTTTTTATTGCTTGATCAACATTAAAATGTTCTACGATTTGTATTTTGAAACGGAAGTGGACTTTACAAATGCTTGAGATGAGAAATTCATGAATTTGTAGTCTAGACATAGGTGCAGGTCATGAAACCAATTAAATTAGTTGCAAAGCAATAATTTACAAGAGAATTTCTATACGGTAATGCTTAATTCTAATCTTAAATCCACTAAGGAATTAGGGGTTACTTTGGAATTAAAGGTTCTGTCACTAAGACATTAGGGCAAGAATAATAAAGAGAATTCGGTAATAATTCAATAAAGGAATTCAGTAACTAGGATCAAATTAGACACCAAGGTTGGATTCGAAGTGAAACTCATCCCTGACATTTTTCTCATTATAAAAGATCAATTTTAATTTTATTTTTTTTATTTGTTGAACTTGCTAATGTCATGTCTAGTGGTTTGTCTATTCTTTGTTTGAGATAATTATTCGCTGTAGAGCATGGAAGATTATAATGATGATATTCTACTACAATTATATGAAGAGTGTGATACTTATCTCATATTGGGTATATGTCGCATGATTGAGGGGCAAATCTTGAGCTATACATTTTTAAAATATCACCCTCAGATCCCTCCGATGCAGCCTCTTAGGTGTGACTTTTGCGGAGAAGCACATAAGAATGGAAATTGTGCCAATGACCTTGCCGAACTAGTAGAATATGAAGATTTTTTTTCGAAAGTCATAGAAAACGACGAGCGTTACATTAAAAAGATCTATTGGGAACAAATTCTACCTCCTAAAATTCTATCCAAAGAATCAAATGACAAAGACTTTCACATTACAGACGTTTTGGTTAAATTCATGAAGAATAACATGGTTTCAGTTGAAAGATTTGAAAGTCAATGTGAGAGGTTATTTGAGCAAGTGGTTAAGTTTGAGATGATGGAGGAGAAGTTGAAGATTGATGATAATTTCATTGTTGTGGTAGAAGAAGATAAGCAAGAGGAAAAGACGAACGAGGAAAAGAAAAAAGAAGAGATTGATAAAGTTCGAGATTCAATCTATGCCTTGTTCATCAATGTCCAATTGAGAAGGACATGGAAGCAACACATTTTATTTCTCAAGTTCATGGAATTTCTACCAAACAAAAAGAAGAAGAAGGATGATGTGTTCTTCCCGTCATATATGCCACCTTGACAGTAGAGACGTCAAGCTAATGACTTTAAAGAAACGCTTATTGGTATGAGCAAGGAATCAAAAAGATGCGTTGAGAAGCGGTTGTACAGCTCCAAATGACAAAACGCGCGCCCAAGCGCGCCTGAAGCGTTTTTTCCAGGTATTGCTACTGTCAACGCGCGCCTGAAGCGCTTTTTCCAAGATCTAATGGCAACCCAACAAAAAAGCAAAACGAACCAAGGTCGCAAGTACATCCTTCGCTCAACAGACACCAAGAGGCATGTTTTATGTTGATCTATTTGCACCTCATCAGTATACTGGCAATCATAGCGGAACAGGAGCGGATGATCTAAACGAGAATCCTTGAACTACTAAACTGAGAGAAGTTCTCTTTCCTTTTTTTTTCTTTCTGTTGTTTGTCATGTTTCTTTCCGTTTTATCGTTTTCTTTGTTTAATGTCAGTGTATGTTGACTTTCTTTTCTTCATGTTTTTTTTCCTTTCACTAAATGTGTACTACGATGAAACAGTCGTATTGACTTGCACTTAATCTTAAAATTTATGTTTGTGATTTTGCAAGTTAAATTTCATTTCTTAGATTATGTTATTGCTCAAGTCGACAAGCCTTCCTAATGCATGCATTCTTGATTACTAAATGGTTGTAGAAGGCTAATATGCCATCAATTTTTCAAAAATACAATTTTAACTTTTCAGAAGCATGTTGGCTTTATTTTGATTGTTCATACTCTCTCTTATTATCATAGCGGTGACCCTTTGAGCCTTGCCCTTTTATTTCGGTTACTAGCCACATTACAAGCAAAACACACGACTTTAATTAAATCACCTTACTTGGAGTTAGGTAGAAAAAAAAAATTTCTTGTCTTGATAAAATTCTAAGTTTGGGGTTGCTCATGGGATAGCAACTTTTTCAGTTTGGGGTGGTGATTCTCACAAAAAGAAAGTAAAAAAAAATAAAAAGAAGAAAATAAAAAATTCAATTTGTGTACTTTGGTAAAAAAAAAATAATAATAATATCTTCTTGGTTCTTTTGTCAATGTCTGAGAATCTCCAAAATGAAAAGATGAAAAAAAATGGTAGAATAAGGTGGAAATGTATACCTAACTCCAAGTGGTAAAGCCTACTATCCTAAAATGTCCTACCCTTACCTAAGCCCCATTACAACCCGAAAGTCCTCAAAAAATGTATGTGTTTACTGCATTGTGATTGCTAACTAGAATTTTTTCAAGCCTATGGTAGCGTGATGCATGTTCTAGGATTTGAGTGATAAATTCATAAACCTTTCTAAACACTTGAGAGAAATTTTGGTGAGATTGTGTGAAGAGAGAGTTGAATTTGATGAATGAATGCCAAGGTGTACAAATCTTGTTGTCTGTATTTTTGAAAACAACCATAGAGCATGATGAATGTTTTGCAGTAGCAAGAACTTTGAAATTTGAGTTTGATGTAATTTGAGAAATTGAATTTAAGTGTGCATTTAACAGGACCAAATATGAAATTAATTGTTGCTTGGGGACAAGCAATAGATTAAGTTTGGGGTTGTGATGACTCTTCATCATATGCATATTTTCCCACTATTTTAGTCTTATTTATCCTCAATCATCAGTTAAATTAAGGATTTATTTGATATATTTTGTTGATTTTTGTTCTTTGAGTTAATAAAATGTTTTTTGTTTTTATTTCGTTGATTAAGTAGGAATTTGTCGTAATTTTACATTGCGTTTTGTTTTAGTGCAGTGCTGAATTTTGGTGAAAAATCAACATGACATATGTGGAGTATTTCAGCCATATCTGGAGTTCTAGATGTCCAAGCATAAAAACGCATATTTTTACTGTTTTAGGGATCTTTTTGACTCTTGGGAACTTGGGAGACTTGTGCCCTAGCATAGAAACTCAAAGACGGCCGTTTCTAACGCCATTGAAGCAGTTTTATCAAGAATCATCCATGAATCATTCTTGTAATTCTTCTTTAATCCTTATCTTTTGTATCTCTATCATGAGTAACTAAACCCTATTTGTTAGGGATGAGTGTAACCAGATGAAACCCTTATTTTTCTAATTTGATTTCTAGTTATATGAATGAGTTTATTGAATTGTTTTTCTCATCTCTGTGCTTAATGCTTTTTATTGCTTGATCAACATTAAAATGTTCTACGATTTGTATTTTGAAACGGAAGTGGACTTTACGAATGCTTGAGATGAGAAATTCATGAATTTGTAGTCTAGAGATAGATGCAGGTCATGAAACCTATCAAATTAGTTGTAAAGCAATAATTTACAAGAGAATTTCTATACGGTAATGCTTAATTCTAATCTTAAATCCACTAAGGAATTAGGGGTTACTTTGGAATTAAAGGTTCTGTCACTAAGACATTAGGGCAAGAATAATAAAGAGAATTCGGTAATAATTCAATAAAGGAATTCAGTAACTAGGATCAAATTAGACACCAAGGTTGGATTCGAAGTGAAACTCATCCCTGACATTTTTCTCATTATAAAAGATCAATTTTATTATTGTTGTTAATTTCAAACATTATTTCAATCAACTTGGGAACCTTTTTGTTCAATTCTAGTAATCAAATATAATTCAATAGTAAAACGCAATCCTTGAGTTCGACACTCGGTACTACCGTTTTATTATTATTTGCAACGATTCAGTACACTTGCCGAAACGATATCAGTTAATCCTATTGATCTATGATAGGTGACACCTCGATAATTAGTACTAATCTGTGAGAGGTGGTACATTTATGATTTACACCCCTCAAGGAAGGTGTTGAAATTCTAGAATAATGTGAATTGACATATAACCATTGCATTAAAGTGATTTGTCACACGAGTCATATTTGTTATATGATGGATATTTATATGCATGTTTGTTTATTACTTGATACCATGCCATATTATGATTTCGTGCTTTAAATTTTTGTATATATGCTAATTTTAGATCATGAGCCTCTACTAATAGTGGATCAGGCTTACGCCGTAGGTTCTTTGATTTTTGAGTCGTGCAGGAATTGCAACAACGTTGAAGACATGACAAAGTGATTATTTGGATTGGAGATCGGAAGTAGTGTGGCTTGATGTCACCCATGAGTCTGCAGTACCCACTCATCATCAGTTAGAGTTCAATATCAACTTAGAGTTTTATTTATTATCCCTTCCTTATTGCAATGTTGTTGACGTAGTGGAAATTATGTATGTGAAACAGCTGTGACATTTTTTGGTCAATATGAATTGTTCGGTTGTAAGCAAGTTAGTTGTGTCGAAATCACTTTATATTATGTAACAATGCTTATAATCGTCATTTTATCCAAAGAATTATACAATTAAATATTTAACATTGATTTAAATTAAAGGATTTTATGAATATTTTATCCAAAAATGTTTAGTTGTGTTAAAAAAAATTACAATATCGCTGTTAAAAATTGGGGTCTTACAAGAGAGACCTCCACACTCTTATTTTCTTTAGATTTGATGATCTAGAATGAACTCTAAATCAGTTTTAACTTATAATCAAGTTTTACTCTTTTATCATAAGAGTGTTGAATATATGATGTAAGTTCTCTATCTTTAAGTTTTGAGTTATTCTCTATTTACAAGGAAGATGTGGAGCTTTAGTGATGTTATCAGACCTTCATGTGACTTTTGGGTTCAATTCCCAACAATGGTATCTTATGATAAAACTTTTCTAACAGAACTGTGAATATTCTGAACTTTAAGTGAACATCAGAATGTTTGTTTGGTTTTTTCTTGAGTTTTGATGCATAAGAGAGAAAAACATGGGGTTGAATCTTATTTTTCCATGTTGATACTATTCTTAAACTACGTAGTAGCCTTTTGTCACTTTTTCATTGCTCTTGTATATGTGTACTTTTGTACAAACGTTTTCAACGCGTGAACTTTCTTAATTTTGCAGTGATCATTCTAATCCTCATAATTGTTGAAGTTTTTAACAACGAGGATGAATTGTCCATTTCTTATTTGCTCTTTGTAAATCTTAATAGTGGTGTATAAGTGAGACATCACTTTTTTTTTTTACAATTATGACGATCTTCCTTTATGCTAAATTTGAATAATATTTGTTTTCCATTTATTCATTATTCCTTCAAGTAAATGGCTTGAGTATTATTGGTGTTGTTACTTTCATTATTCTTTTTTTAGATATGAACGGTGAACAATCAAGTAAATGGCATGTTTGATTTTCATTATTCATTCACATGTACAATGACGATGATCCTTTTTTTATGACACAAGAGAATACTCCATTTGTATTTACTCCAAAATTATTTGGTATAAATAACATTGAATATTCTTATTGGATTTAATACGTACATCCCTTTTAATGATAAGTGATATTAATGTCATATTATCCTACTTATTCTAAAGTAGTTTTAGTTGTTTTTTTATGTGATGATGAACATTTTGAACTTTATTTATTTACACTTTGTTGAACATTCTAAACTTTGTAATGAACATTGTGAATTATGTCCATGTTTCAGAGTTGAAGTTTTTGCCGAAGTTTTTGTAATGAGCATAGTTTTTTATACATTGATGATGATGGATTAATTTTTTCTTTTCCTTTTGTTAATTATTGAATCACTATGAGTTAATTCTATTAAGCATTCATGTTTACGTGAATTTGTTAGATCCCTTATTTACATAATCATACATATTTAGGGAAGAATTTAAAAGTGAATCAAATTATTAAAATTATAAGAATTGAACTTGAGATTTAAATCACAAAAGTATGTTTAGTCTTTTGAGGGATCAATGAATTATCATAGCTCTTTAGGGGTTCAATCTAAATACAATTATCACGAGAGTTGGAGTTTGTTTACTTGAGCACGGTTCGTGTATCTTGAGAGAAAATTTTAACTGTATTAAGATAATTCAACTTCAAAAGAAATTCAATATAATAAAAGAGAAATCAATTTAGACTCATTAGTTATCATTCGCAACCCTAATCCTTAAAATCTTCTATATATAATAAAAATTGTTTTGGTTTTTTGCGTTTTAATTTTGTTGTTATAACTCTCTCTTCACCAAATTGTTTTTTCGTTTAAGTTAATTTGATTATAATTAATTAAATTGTACTCAGAGACACAATCCATATGAATTCGATATTTTTACTACTTGACATAAAACCGTACACTTGCGGATTTCTCTCATCGAGATTTTGGCTTCGTGGTCCGAAATTGTGTTTTCTTTAACTATTAATTTAGTTGTTTATATAGTTGAATTAAAGAGTTTTTATTGTTATTATTTGCTAAAAAACTAAAAATAAAAACATATAAATATATTCATTTTATTTGTTTTAGATTTTGCATTTTAATATTTTCATAGAACACTTTATCATGGTTAAGCTTATTTACATGTGTTTAGTAGGCATTAATTTTGAAAAGCATGCTCATATTTCATTTGTATCATTTGAAACTTATTTCAAATTATTTTCTAATTGTTTTTGACTTTGTCAATTGACACACACACTTATGAATTGACACATTAGTTCTTGAATCCCCAAATTTGTGAATCGACTAATCAACAACATTGGTAGGTTTTTTACTCGACTCAAAATTGTGTGAATCGATTCATCAACAATATTGGGAGTTTTTTTGGTTGATTCAAAACTATTTGAATCGACTCACATGGTTTTATACTTCAAACCTGATTTTTTCAATAAATGTGAGTCGATTAACATGCTTAATGAATCGACTCACACAACAAACAAACATAAAGTTTTTCAGTTTTAATGTTGTTATGGCAATTACAAAGTGGTTATTTTTTTTAGAATTCGTTTTCATTTAGTTACATCTTTCATACATCATATAAAAGGTTTTCTCATCATTTCTAAACACAAGAAAAATTTAACTCATTCCTCATACTCAAGCATTCAAGATCATATCATAGATTGAAAACTCTTTCTTGATCAAGGTGTCTTTGCAATTCAAGTAGTAAAGCGATAAAAAACAACAAAGGAATATCGTCAATTGGAGTGTTTATTCCATACACGAATCAATGAGGGGATATTGGTGGATTGCATGCCGAAGGCTGAAAAATGTGTTCTTCAGAAAAGTCCTAGACAAACTTCTAGGTCTCTATCTTGAAAGATGGGGGTGTGACCATCATCTTGAAGATAGGCTTGTGTTGCAGTTTCGTGTGTAGATGAGCATTTAAGAAAAAGGGGTCGTGTATACAAGTGTTTTGTAACTTTCACAAAAGGATTCTATAAACATTTATAATCATAATAAAGGAAGAAAACTCTAACTCATTTGAATGAGAAAATGATGTACTTTATGAGTGAGGACGAAGTAAAGGAACTTGTATAAATCGGAGGGTGAATCTTTCTAACTCAAACTCTTTAATCTCTACATTTTTACTTTGTTCGAGATTTTCTATTTTGCTTTAGAATTCGACGGAAAATTTGTTTTGGTGCAAATAGATAGAAAATTTGATATAAGATTTTTCTGTTTTTCAAATGTTGTCTTGGTTTTGAATATTGAATTTGAACTTTATAATTCCACATTCTAGATTTGATTCAATTTGAACAAAATATGATATGATAATATTTCTATTGATGAAGACTCATTCATTGAGTCTTCATTTGATGATCTTTGACATATATTTTAATTGAAGTGTTAAGAACCATTTTTTAAATTGCTGTAATCAATTTTCTTTTTTTCTTACACAAATGTCAATTGAATTTTGTGTTGTTTATTTCATATACCATCATTGATTCAATCAGAATATCCTATGCACATAATAAAATGATTTCACACTAGTAGAAAATTGAGTTTTTAATACAGCAAATTAAGTCATTTATGTGCCACCAGACTTAACAAATGAGGCGAGGTATGTTTAAGTCGGTTGCTTGCATAAACGTGTTAACAAAATGAGGAAGTGACAATTTTGTAAATATATGAAACACATTTAATATGGTTATATTGGCAACCGACTTAAAAGAGACAGAAAATTAAAAAAAAAATTAATATATCTCATCTTCCTCTATATTTAAGTCGGTTGATCTGGTAAACGACTTAATAAAATGAGGTTGTGACTATTTTATAAATAGTTGAAACTTGTTTAATGTGGGTATATTGATAACCGACTTAAGGTAGACGTAAAAAATATTAAAAAAAATCTTGTATATTTAGCGTTTTATCTTCCTGTTACCCTAACCTATGAGCTCTTAACCACCACATTCTATTCCCTAACCTCTATATCGTGAACATTTACAACATGGGTTCTGACTTCTTGGTTTTCTTCTAACATCAGGCTTCACAAAACGTTGTCGTCGTTTTATCGTCACCACTTTGTAAAGATAGGTTTGATACTCAAGTTCTTGCTCATTGATAAGGAAGTCAGATAAAAAAATGTCACATTTTAAGTTTATTGCTAATTGCATTAAATTGTCCCTCAAATTATTTGAGAGAGCTATATATTATGGGAAAAAAGGTAGAAAGAAATGACATGCCAAATTCATTTGTTTAAAATGTCTCTTGATCATTTTGTTTTCTTTTATTTGAAGACTAGCGATGAACTCATTATTTGTATTTTTTTTTCCGCTTAATTTTGCATTTTATTATTGAAGTATATGTTACAATATGTCTTTTCATCTTATGATTTATAATTTTCAAAAAAATAATAATATGCTTTATAAGATTTTTTTAAAGTCTTTTGGATAGATGCAAGAGATTTTGTAGATTGTATTAGCAAGTTAAATTACATATTTTACATCTTCCATTTTGTATAATTTGTGTGGACAAATTTAGAGAAAAATGAATATAATACATATTTAATTGTTTATTGTAGTTGACATTGGCAATTTCTTATTATTAATCCTAAGGAGTTTAATGTAGTCTTTATATGTTCATTGATAAGGAAGCTAGATAAAAAATATGTCACATTGTTGATTTATATGTATTTATTTTATTTATATTGTTCATAAGTATTGTAATATGTTTTATAACACAATTTTAATAACTATTTTTATTTTGTAGAACTTTCGAAGGTTATTATATGTTGTTAGTTTTGAGAATTAAATCAGAGATAACATGGAGTTTTCCTATAGTAAGTTGTTTAGAAATAAATAACTTCATTTATAATATTATAACAATTTTATTTATTTAACATTGTTTTTTTCAATTTTAGAGTCAGAGACAATCTTCAAATTATGAGTGTGACTACTATGTCATGTTAAATATGTTGAACATTATAACAACTTGTATTGTTGATTCATGATTGCAAGTATGTAATTTTTTTCCAAATTGTTATTGGTCGTGTTTTTTTATGTTCGTATGATAAAAAATTATAAGTTGTTATTGATTGTGTTTTTTTTTAATGTTCGTATGATGAAAAATTAGAATTCAGCCGATATTGATTGTGTGTTTTTTTTTCCCCAGATATTTGAGGACTCGAGATCATTTCAATCGGATCAAATTAAAGAAGTTCAAGGACGTTGTGTGGATTTTATTTTGGAATTAATTGAAGAAAATGATAATGGTTGAATATGTGTCTATTGAATATTGCTACATTATGATTTTTTAATTTTATTAATGGACATCTAAATTATTTTTCGTCTTGTCAAGAGTGGTTAGAAATGAGAGACATCTTCTTTGTACATATTTTGTATGAACTTCTGATATTGTATATTTTAGTTATTAGATGGTTATATAAAATTGTGATTGCAAGCACAAAATTTTGATTTAAAATTTAATACGAAATATTGTATGTATGTATGGAACAAGAGCATAAAAACATGATCAAAAGAACCGACTTAAAAAGATGATTTATTGAACTGAATTTATGATGTTTAAGTCGATTAAGCTGAACCGACTTAACATGACGAAACTCAGTTAAGTCGGTTCATGTAACAACTTAAAAAACATGTTTATTAATTCGTTTGATGTTAACTCAGACACGAAACCGACATAAAATGTACATTGTAACCGACTTAAAAAGGTAAAATTCCACTAGTGCCATCACATTAACAAATTTTTATTTTCGTTGTGCGACTCAAAAGTTTTCAAAACTATTTTTCAAAAGTTTCAAACTCTATTCAATCCCCCTTCTAGAGTTGTGTATAGCTTATTTCACGTGTAATAAGTGGCATCACAAAATCATAACCATTGTAATTCAGAAACTGAAGGGTGCATATAATAGATGATCGATCTTTAAGAGTGATGAATATTCATATTGAAAAGAGTTTATGAATTTTTTTAACATAACCTATGATCTGGACGTTTGGTATGCAATCAAAAAAGGGTCATATATTCCGACTACCGTTTGTGATGGTGTTCCAATAGACAAACCATAAATTTATTAGACCGACTTGGATAAGAAGAAAATACAATATGATTGGAAAGCAAAGAATATTCTCATGACCACTCTCAAACAAGATTAATATTACCAAGTCTCTCACTACAAGATTGTCCAATTGAAAAGATCTTGAATAAACACTTTGGCACAAGAGTATAAACTCTTTCACATGAAGGATGGTAAAATCATCGCTGAATTGCAAAAGAGATTCCCATTCATTGCAAATTTTCCCAATGTACTTGGTAAAACTTTTTCAAAAATAGATCTAATAAAATTGTTGAATAGATGTGTTGACAATGACTTAATACCCATAATATCCAAAATTATCAAGTCAAAAGACTTTTGTAAGACCCATAATTTTAAAGTACACTTTATGTATTTTTATGTATTTTGGATTTTGGCTTGGAGGCTTTTTAGCCAAAGTTAATAATATTTTGGAGTTTATATGATCAAAAAGTTACTTTGATGCCGATTAGAATTACTCGTCGATAAATAAATTGAATTAAATGCGGTGAATCTTTTATGAAGAATTTTATGCGTTACGGGTGAAATGGTAATTTTAATGAATAAGAAGATATTTGTTAAGTTACAATTAAGATATATATATATACATTTATGTATATATGTTTGTTTGGAGAGAATAGAAAGAAAGGAAATTAAAAGGAAGGAAAAGGAAAAGAAAAGGTTATATAAAGGAAAGAAGGAAAAAGGAAGAAAGGAAAAACAAACGAAAGAAAGAGAAAGGAAAGAAAACCAGAATTTTCCATCTTCCTCTCCCTCCCTGCGCGAGAACCCATTCTCCCTCCTTCCTCCATTTTCGTTTTTCTTCGCTTCCTTTCTTCAAGATTAGAAACCCAAGGTTGGGTGGGTGATTAAACAAGGATTTCTCAACTCCACTCTTCCTCTTTCATTCGAAAACGAAGAAAAACGGTATTAGGGATTCAAACAAAAACCTCTCCGTTACATCTAGATCTAAGCTTCGTTTCGCGAAGAGTTAGAAGGGAAAGTTGCTCACTACCACGCTACGGTGCTAGGGGACCAACTTGGAGGCGACGTTGCGAGCGGAGATTTTTACCGGATTTACTCGCGGTACCGGAAACGCACGTTAAAGCTAA
>NC_021161.2:20546001-20546480 GCF_000331145.2 Cicer arietinum | reverse complement strand
ATGTTTCGTGGAAAATGAACTTAACTCATTTGTGTATGATTTTGGGTAAATGAAATTTGATGTGTTTGAGTGTTATGTTGTGTTGATTTGTGTTCGTCGTATTTGACGTGTTCTAAGTTATTACCGATGAAATTTGATGTGTTTTGGTGTGGATTGTGAATTGAATTTGATAAAATGTTTTGAGTTGGTTTTGTTGTGAAATTTGAAAACCATTAGAGTTAAACGAGTATTAAAAATGGGGAATCTTTTAATATCTCGATTTACTTAATGTGTGTTTGTGAAAGTCGTTTAAGTTAAATGAGAATTAAGAATGGGGAATCTCTTAATGTCTCGTTTACTTAATATTTGTTTTGAAAATTGTTAAGTTAACTGGGCGTTAAGAATGGGGAATCTCTTAATGTCTCGGTTACTTAATATTTGTTTTTGAAAATCGTTTAAGTTAACTGGGCGTTAAGAATAGGGAATCTCTTAATGTCTTG
>NC_021161.2:20530398-20538328 GCF_000331145.2 Cicer arietinum | reverse complement strand
TGTTGTATTCGAATACAGACATGCTGTTTTGCTACTGACTTACAGTGTAGTCGAATACAGACTGTTGTATTCGAATACAGACATGTTGTTTTTGTTGCTGAATGCTGAAGCAGCCTTGTATTCGAATACAGAGATGCTGTATTCGAATACAACAGTGTTGTTTTGTTAAAAACTTCATTTTTCAACCTTGTTTATGAATGTTTGGCATATGGAAACCCTTTTAAGGTGCATGCTAAGTTGAAAGATTATTTTGTGCATTTAAAACTTGAATGTTATGTGTTAACTGTCATTTTCGGTTGGCGACCCTTTACAACTATTGTAGAAATCTGGGCTTTGCCCTCAGACGAGAGGTTTATTTTTAAACTGGAAGACTGTACTACTTTTGTTATGTTAATATTTTGAATTCATGGTTTGAGAGCTTTTCCGCTGCTTGAAAATTATAATGACTTAATTACTTATCCAAAGGTGTTACCTTAATTAATTTCTCTATTTTATTTTAATTTCTTTTGAAAAAAAAATACACCCTCGCTTTGAAAAACGGGGTGTTACAACTTTGAATCTATTAGTTTTCCTACAATAATTGAAGAGTTGAAGAAGCTTGACTACGAGCTTAAGAACAATATCCACTACGCCAAAATTGACATTTTACAACGCTTTTTTTAATCTATTTACAACGGTTTTTCAAAAAAACAAGCGCTGTAGAATCGCACGCTGTAAAAGATACAACAACGCTTATAAAAAAGCGCTATAAAACATGTAGATGTAATGCGCGCTTGTTTTGCACATTTACAGCGCTTTTTAGAAAAAGCGCTGTAAAATGCATACCCATAATAAATATATTGGGTGCCCATTTTACAGCGCTTTTTCGAATAAGCGTTGTAAAATGCACACCAAATATATGAATTATGGGCATTTTACAGCGCTTATCTGAAAACGCTGTAAAATGCATACCCACAATTTATATATTTGGTGTGCATTTTACAGCGCTTTTTCGAATAAGCGCTGTAAAATGCACACCAAATATATAAATTATGGGTATGCATTTTACAGCGCTTTTTAGAAAAAGCGCTGTAACATGTACACCCAACATTTGAATTTTACAGCGCTTTTTCAGAAAAGCGCTGTAAAATGTGTGTGTGTGTGTTTTTTTTTAACGTTGTAAATTAAATTTTTGAAAAAGCGCTTTTTAGCTTTTTGTGGCATATTTTTTAGAAAGCGCTGTCTTTTATCTTTTTATCCAAAATTATTTTGATCCACAATCAGTTCACAATCAGTTCACACAACAACAAAACATATTCAAATACAATAAGCATTCACACAATCAGTTGACAAAAAACAGAACTATGTAACTTAATTAACATATATGTAACTCTGTAATTTACAACATAATTAACTACATTCAGATACATATATATAACCTAATTAACTACATATACATTGAACCTAGCTAATTCATATGCATGTTCATATATTGTGTCCTATGATCATATACATATAATAACTAACAGAATATGCACAAGCTACCATATAATATTTAGATCCCTTGCCCAACACAATGCTATTTCCCAGAAAATCAAATAATTTGCATTTCAAGCACATACTGACACCATTCTTCCTTTAATTCCATTAGATCTTCATCAGAATATGATGGAATGGAATTGTCAAAGTACTGCAATATAAAAATTGAACATATTATATTAAGTTAGTATCAAATATATAGATAATTTAATTATATATGAAAATCATATAATGAAAATACCGTACCTTTTCTGGGATAATAGTTTTATTCTTGTTAACAATCTCCTTCATGAATCTTAATACGTAGTACCCACAGTCGATGTTGTTTGTTTGACGAGGACACTGTAAAATAAAAACATATAAGTCAATAAAATATTTGTGCATTAATCGTAAAGGCATATATTTGTAAATGAAAATTTAAAGGCATATATTTCAAACCTTTATTGGGATCCATGTGATGTTATATAAATATATATATGTAAGAAATAAATGAATATTACTTACGTGTCGAACATAGTCTTTATTTCGGAGTGATTGTTGTAATTGTCATGCAAGGGGTCTAAATAGTATATAACTTCAGAGACCGCATTGGTTGCAAATAAAACCCAATGTGCCCTACAACAACAAAAATTTGGTTAATCAATTTTGTTTATACACAACTAATAAATTAAAATCATATCAATTAAAAAAGATAGAAATAAATAATATATAATTACGTACCCTGAATTATATGGTGCGAAGAACAATTTATCCTTTTCTTTATTTCCTAATAACATATCTACAATGTATTTCTTTACATTTACTGGATCGAGTTTGCACATCGACAGCTTATGCGGAGACAAGAATGAGTATTTATTTGACAATTTCCTCGTGCACACGACCTTCTCATACAAAAATCTTCAATGAAAATTTTAAACTAGATTAATTACCAATACATTTAATTAATTACAAATAAATGCAATTAAAAATATTTTTTACCTTATGTACAAGCACATGACAGTAGCACTAAGCTCCTTATGGTTGAGAAGTGCGTATATGTGCTCCACTTCCGTTTCAAAATACAAATCAAAGAACATTTTAATGTTGATCAAGCAATAAAAAGCATTAAGCAAAGAGATGAGAAAACTAATTCAATAAACTCATACATATAACTAGAAATCAAATCATAAAAATAAGGGTTTTGTCTTGTTACACTCATCCAAACAAATGGGGTTTAGTTACTCATGAAAGAGATAAAAAAAGATAGAGATTAGAGAAGAATTACAAGAAGGATTCATCAATGATTCTTGATAAAATTGCTCCAATGATGTTAGAAACGGTCGTCTTTGAGTTTCGATGCTAGGGCACAAGTCTCCCAACTTCTCAAGAGTAAAAAAGATGCCTAAACAGTGAAAAATTGTGTTTTTATGAACGCTGATGCGTGTCGCGCACCCCAGGCGCAGGATTTGTGCTCCGGGCATGTCTGGACAGTGCTGAAAGGCTGGAAATGCGCCTCAGGTGCAGCTGGCGCACTACAGGTGCACAACATCTGATGTATGATGTATACTACATTTTACTCCTCTTTGAAGTCTGAATTTGGTTCCGGTGACTTCATGAAAGTTGTAGCTATGGATCTTAGCTTTCATTTTCACTTGATTTGACTCAAATTGGACATATAAAACTCTTGAGATGGCTGACATACTCAGCATAGGTCATGTTGATTTCTCACCAAAATTCAACATTGCACTAAAACAAAGTAACAACGCAAAACTACGAAAAATCTCTACTTAATCAAGCAAATAAGAACATAAACATTTCACTAAATCGAAGAACTAAAATCAACAAAATATATCAAATAACTCCTTAAATTAACTAATGGTTAAAGATAAATAAGACTAAAATCAATGAAAAATATGCATATGATGAAGAGTCATCATCTCCTTGTTTGTGCACTTGTCAAACTCCTTGAAGGTGATTGCATTTATCATGAATGTTCTAGACTTATGTTGCATCTTTTACATATTCTTCTGATCAACATTCATCTTCTTTCTTAGAATTTCATTACCATCAGTATTCTTAAGAGCAATATAACCATTCTCCACCAAGACCCAAAGTTCTGGGTCTTGTGAAGTATAGAAACTACTCAACATGTCCTTCCAATACTCAAAACGTTCTCCATCAAACAGAGGTGCTCTGTTGATATTTTCTCTATTAGCTTCTTCAGTGAATCTAGACATATTGAACCCTTGAATCTTTTCTGAAACACTATAAAGTGTGCTCAACCTTGAGATCGAACTCTGATGCCAATTGAAGGTGCAAACACGAGAAGGGGGCATTGAATTGTGTTTGCCAAAGTTGATAATGTTTTTGATAATTTATATTTAAATAAAAAACTAGTTAAATTTTGTGACTTACTTGATGTAGAAGCAATCGAATTCATAGGTAGCAAGCAATGAAAACATAAATAATTTGACACGTAGATTTATCTTGGTTCACCACAAACTTGACAACATCCAGTCCCCTCATTGAAAATGCTTTAATCCAATAATTCAAATACCTTTAATTACAAAGCACTTAACCTTCTAAACCAGTCTGACAACCCTATACTGTTGAGGAAATAACAACATTGACCCTACAAGCCATGTCTTCTCCTCACAACTTGACAACCCCATATTTAAGAAGGAACTAAACTACTATCGGGTTGGATACAAAAGATTGTAACTTGAGTAGTTGCGTCGAACAAACCTGATAATAATAATAACTCTCACACTCTAAGAAAAGAACACTCAAAATATTTTTAACTTTAACAAGTGTTTCTCTCTTTGAACTTTAAGATTACTCTTTTCTGCTTTTCGATGATTTTTTTCTTCAGCCTGGAAGATCTATTTATAGTTAAAATTTGGGCTTCAATTTAGTCCTTGTTTAAGTCTAAATTGTATGTTGTTCAAATTGAGTTTGTAAATTCTCCATGTTGATTTATTCCTATTTTGTGTCGATTGAGTATGTAAATTCTTCAAATTGATTATGTTCATATTTTATTGTAGATAAATCTTGATCAAATCTTCTTCAAATCATAATTAAAAATTCTTGTAATCTTGATCAAATCGTCTTCAAATCTTGATTAAATCTTCTTTAAATCTTGATCAAGTCTTCTTTAAATCCTGATCAAATCTTCTTCAAATTTTAATTAAATATTCTTTAAATCTTGACCAAATCTTCTACAAATCTTGACCATATCTTATTTTCAACTTGGTCAAAAATTTTCTTCAATTGTAAATTTGAATCAAAACTTATTTGTGATTTTCATCAATTATAAATTTGAATCAAATTTTATTTAGATTTTATTCAAAAACATCAATCTTCTTTCATAATATTCGATATCAAATATATTATTCTCATAAAATACTTTTTTTAACATCAAAACTTAAATCTAATCTTTAATCTACTAAGAAATTTGGGGTTACTTTGGAATTAAAGGTTCTTTCACTAAGGAATTAGGGCATGAATAATAACGAGAATTTGGTAATAGTTCCATAAATAAATTCAGTAACTAGGGTCAAATTAGAAACTAAGACGCAACTGGTTGAGCTCAAGAAATTGCCTCTTCACTTAAAATATGTATTCCTTGGTGAGAAGATGTTTTTCTTCTGTCATATAATACACTTTGACAATGGTCTAGGCGTCAAGCTAATGACTTTAAAGAAGTGCTTCGTGGGAGGCAACCTGTAAGACCCATAATTTTAAAGTATACTTTATGTATTTTAGTGTATTTTGGTATTGAACTCGGAGGCTTTTTAGCCAAAGTTATTAATATTTTGGAGTTTATATGACCAAAGAGATATTTGATGCCCGATTAAAATTACTCGTCGATAAATAAATTAATTTAAGTACGGTGAATCCTTTACGAAGAATTTAATTCCTTATGGGTGAAATGGTAATTTTAATAAATATCTAGATATTTGGAGATATTTGTTAAAAGAAATTAATATAAATACATATATATATATATATATATATATATATATATGTTTGTGTGGAGGGAAAAGAGAAGGAAATAGAAAGAAAAGAAATAGAAAAGAAGGAAAAAGAAAGAAAGGAAAAGGGAAAGAAAGAAAGAACAAAATCCATCTTCTTCCTCTGCCTCGCGTGACTCCTTCTTCCATTTTCATTTTCGCTTCTTCCTTTTGTTCAAGAATAGAAACCCAAGGCTTAGTGGGTAAGAAAGCAAGGATTTCTCAGCTTCATACTTCCTCGTTATTTCAAAAATGAAGAAAAACGGTGTTAGGGATTTCAAAACCGTCAAACACAAACCTCCCCGTTTCATCTAGATCTAAGCTTCGTTTCGCAAAGAGATAGAAGGGAAAGTGGTTCACTACCACGCTACAGTGCTAGGGAACCAACTTTGGAAGCGACATTGCGAGCGGAGATTTTACAAGATTTACTCACGGTACCGTAATCGCACGTTAAAGCTAACGTGAAGGTAAGGGCTCCTTCCAAACTTCTAGTTTGCATTTAGGGACTTATCTGTGGTTGTGTGGGAAAGAATTTTGTTAGGGTTAAAGTGTTGATTTGGGGAAAATGAATTTAAGGCTTTATGGGTAAAATCTTAGAGTTAGGTTTTGGTGATATTGATGAATGTTTCGCGGAAAATGAATTTAACCCATTGGTGTATGAATTTGAGTAAATGAAGTTTGACGTGTTCATAATTCATGCTTATGAAATTTGATATGTGTATGGTTGGATTTTGTGGAGAAATGAATTGATGTGTTTTGGTGTGAATCTTGGATTGAATTTGATAATATGTTTGAGTTGTTTTGTGTGGAATTTGAAAATCATTAGAGTTAAACGAGTATTAAGAATGGGGAATCTCTTAATGTCTTGTTTACTTAATGTTTGTTTTGAAAATCGTTTAAGTTAAATGAGAATTAAGAATGGGGAATCTCTTAATGTCTTGTTTACTTAATGTTTGTTTTGAAAATCGTTTAAGTTAAATGAGAATTAAGAATGGGGAATCTCTTAAATTTCATTTGCTTGTTAAGGAGCATATCACAAATGTAAGAGATTTTCTAACATCCACTACGCTAGAAATGACATTTAACAGCGCCCATTTTACAGCGCTTTCTAAACACAAGCGCTGTTGTAATTATATTTTAAAAATAACGGAACCTATTACAGCGCTTTTGATGCAAAGCGCTGTAAAACAAGCGCTGTAGTAGGTCATATAACGTTTGCGCATCACGTTATAAGGCTTTTACAGCGCTTGTCAAAAAAGCGCTGTAAAAGGAAGCGCTTTCGCGTATCAGTTACAGCGCTTTTTTCACAAGCGCTGTAAAATACATGCGCTTTCATTGAATTTAACTACCTATTATAGCGCTTTTTTCACAAGCGCTGTAAAATACATGCGCTTTCATTGAATTTAACTACCTATTATAGCGCTTTTTTCACAAGCGCTGTAAAATACATGCGCTTTCATTGAATTTAACTACTTATTACAGCGCTTTTTTCACAAGCGCTGTAAAATACATGCGCTTTCATTGAATTTAACTACTTATTACAGCGCTTTTTTCACAAGCGTTGTAAAACACATGCGCTTTCATTGAATTTAACTACTTATTACAGCGCTTTTTTCACAAGCGCTGTAAAACACATGCGCTTTCATTGAATTTAACTACCTATTACAGCGCTTTTTTCACAAGCGCTGTAAAATACATGCGCTTTCATTACAAGCGCTGTAAAACACATGCGCTTTTTTCACAAGCGCTGTAAAACACATGCGCTTTCATTGAATTTAACTACCTATTACAGCGCTTTTTTCACAAGCGCTGTAAAATACATCTTTCAAATAATTATATACGTTGGAAACCCTCATATCCTCTACATCTTTCAAATAATTATATACGTTGGGAACCCTCATATCCTCTACATCTTTCAAATAATTATATACGTTGGGAACCCTAATATCCTCTACGTACTGTGCGGCCATCTACGTTGTCTAAGGTATTTTTTACACATGATCTGTTCTGTTTTGAAATTGTCAAAAATTGTCAAAAACTCATACCACATGATCTGTTCTGTTTTGAAATTGTCAAAAATTGTCAAAAACTCATACCACATGATCTGTTCTGTTTTGAAATTGTTAGTTGATATTGGTTTCTTTTTGAAACTTGTTGATATGTTTTGAAAGCTTATTATTTTTGTTACTGCATTTATATAGGTGGTATAATATGGATAGGAAATGGATTTCAGCCAATCGATTGTCAAAAGAGTATGAAATTGGAGTGAAGGAGTTTTTTGAGTTTGCAGTGAAGAATGCAAAAGATCCAAATAGGGTAGTTTGTCCTTGTTTAAAATGTTGTTTTGGAAAACGTGCTAGAGAAGATGAATTAGAAGGACATCTAGTATGTAATGGAATTGATCAAAGCTACACATGTTG
>NC_021161.2:20529070-20529898 GCF_000331145.2 Cicer arietinum | reverse complement strand
GGCACCTTGATAAATAGTACTTTGGCCTGTGATAAGCGGTACATTTATGATTTACGTTTTTGTTAACCGTGCAGACCCGTGATAGGTGGCACCTCGGTAAACAGTACAGGCCCGTGATAGGCAGTACGTTTATGGTTTACGCTTTTTTGTTAATTGTGCAGACTCGTGATAGATGGCACCTTGGTAAATAGTACTTTGGCCTGTAATAGGCGGTACATTTACAATTTACGTTCTTTTTAGTAAATCGTGCAGACCCGTGATAGGTGGCACCTCGGTAATTGGTACTTTGGCCTGCGATAGGCGGTACAATTATGATTTACGGTCCTTCGAGGAGGGTTTTGGTTTGGAATTCCGAGTCCATGCATTTTGGCATATACGCATTGCATTAGGATGCTTGACACACGAGTCGTGTTTGATTCAAGTGTATGATTGAGTGTTTGAACATGAGATGTCATTGTGATTGTGATGATTGTACTAAGTGCCTATGTTTTGGAACAAATTGTGTGTAAGTGAAATTGATTGTGAAACTGTTTCGAAACTCAAGTTGTCGTGGTGATTGTGTGGAAATTGCTAAGTGTTATGTTTCGGAGTTGTGTGTGAATATTATTGAGTTAGTTTATGTAGTTTTAAGAAAAACATACAGGGAAATCGATTCCCAAATCGATTCTATTAAAAGCTATTCCTCAAAAATCGATTTGGCAATCGATTGGCTTCATTATAGGAGTTAGATGATCGATGACTCAATTGGTTCATCAATGGATTGACCAGTTGTTTATTACTTGATTGATTTAAAACTTATTTTGACTTCATTTTCATTTGGCAAGTATT
>NC_021161.2:20528048-20528695 GCF_000331145.2 Cicer arietinum | reverse complement strand
TGATTGTGTGAACTGATTGTCTATAATATGTTCTGTTCTACTGATTGTCTATAATATGTTCTGTTCTACTGATTGTCTATAATATGTTCTGTTCTACTGATTGTTTATAATATGTTCTGTTCTACTGATTGTTTATAATATGTTCTGTTCTACTGATTGTTTATAATATGTTCTGTTCTACTGATTGTTTATAATATGTTCTGTTCTACTGATTGTCTATAATATGTTCTGTTCTACTGATTGTCTATAATATGTTCTGTTCTACTGATTGTGAAGTGATTTTGGATCAAAATAATTTTGGATACAAAGATAAAAGACAGCGCTTTTTAAAAAAAATGCCATAAAAAGCTAAAAAGCGCTTTTCATTTCAAATAATTAATTTACAGCGTTTAAAAAAAAAACACACACACACATTTTACAGCGCTTTTTTTAAAAAGTGCTGTAAAATGTTGTTCTAAAGCGCTTTAATGGTGCACCTTCAACAGCGCTTCCGTGAGAAAGCGTACAGCGCTTTCGTGAGAAAGCGCTGTAAAATGCAGACCCATAATATGAAATTATGGGTGGGCATTTCACAGCGCTTCTTTGAGAAAGCGCTGTAATATGCACACCCATATATGAAATTATGGGTGGGCATATTACAGCGCTTT
>NC_021161.2:20518383-20527922 GCF_000331145.2 Cicer arietinum | reverse complement strand
GCTTTTTTGAGAAAGCGCTGTAAAATGCACACCCGTAACTCATATAATGGGGTGCATATTACAGCGCTTTTTGTGAAGAAGCGCTGTAAAATGTGCATAACAAGCGCGCGTTGTATTTACATGTTTTATAGCGCTTTTTTAAAAGCGTTGTTGTATCATTTACAGCGCCCGTTTCCACAGCGCTTATTTTTTTGAAAAAGCGCTGTAAATGGCTTAAGAAAAGCGCTGTAAAATCCGTTTTTTCCGTAGTGAATGGGGAATCTTTTAATATCTGCATTTGCTTAACGATTGTCGTGGATGGAGTCAGTATATGCTCATGCATTTTCATTCTTTTTGTAAATCGTGCAGACCCGTGATAGGTGGCACCTCGGTAAACGGTACGGGCCCGTGATAGGCAGTACGTTTATGGTTTACGCTTTTTAGTAAATCGTGCAGACCCGTGATAGGTGGCACCTCGGTAAACGGTACGGGCCCGTGATAGGCAGTACGTTTATGGTTTACGCTTTTTAGTAAATCGTGCAGACCCGTGATAGGTGGCACCTCGGTAAACGGTACGGGCCCGTGATAGGCAGTACGTTTATGGTTTACGCTTTTTAGTAAATCGTGCAGACCCGTGATAGGTGGCACCTCGGTAAACGGTACGGGCCCGTGATAGGCAGTACGTTTATGGTTTACGCTTTTTAGTAAATCGTGCAGACCCGTGATAAGTGGCACCTCGGTAATTGGTACTTTGGCCTGCGATAGGCGGTACAATTATGATTGACGGTCCTTCGAGGAGGGTTTTGGTTTGGAATTCCGATTCCATGCATTTTGGCATATACGCATTGCATTAGGATGCTTGACACACGAGTCGTGTTTGATTCAAGTGTATGATTGAGTGTTTGAACTTGAGATGTCATTGTGATTGTGATGATTGTACTAAGTGTCTATGTTTTGGAACAAATTGTGTGTAAGTGAAATTGATTGTAAAACTGTTTCGAAACTCAAGTTGTCGTGGTGATTGTGTGGTAATTTCTAAGTGTTATGTTTTGGAGTTGTGTGTGAATATGATTGAGTTAGTTTATGTAGTTTTAAGAAAAACATACAGGGAAATCGATTCCCAAATCGATTCTATTAAAAGCTATTCCTCAAAAATCGATTTGGCAATCGATTGGCTTCATTATAGGAGTTAGATGATCGATGACTCAATTGGTTCATCAATGGATTGACCAGTTGTTTATTACTTGATTGATTTAAAACTTATTTTGACTTCATTTTCATTTGGCAAGTATTATATGAACTTTTAGCATATGGAAAATCCTTTTAAGGTGCATGCTTAGTGGAAAGGTTATTTTGTGCATTCAAAAACTTAAATGTTATGTGTTAACTGTTAATTTCGGTTGGTGACCCTTTACAACTATTGTGGAAATCTGGGCTTTGCCCTCAGATGAGAGTCAGGACAATCCTATCGGTTCGTACCCTGTGGATGGGAATGTAGACGGGAACGCCTGACTGGAGCTATGTTAGGAGGATCTTACGGGGCGCGTGGAGATCACTCAGGGTGTATTTTTTTGGTAGAATGATTAGATTAGGATGACATAGAGGGAACAAATGTCTTTATTTTGGATTGCGTTTATTTTAAATTGGAAGATTGTATCTTTACTAATATTGTCAGCACGACATCTTATGTTAATGGATTCCATGTATCACTGGTTGTTGTGTAAATACTTTGGATTCATATTTCAAAAACTACTCCGCTGCTTGTGAATTTTGTTGACTTATTTGTCGTTGTGTTACGACTTAAATATTTATCCAAAAGTATTTCCTTATTTATTTCTTTGTTATTATGAATTTGTTTTGAAAAAAAAAATACACTCGCGCTGTTAAAAATCGGGGGGTTACACAACCCATAACTTTTATTTTTGCAATCTTATTTTTGTTATTTCAATTTGTTTGTTTTTAATTGTGCATAAACGTGCACTATAATGAAGAGTTTTTAAAAACTTGAAGTTGGTCTTAAGTTATTTGTTTGTTGTTTCAAGTTTTAAATTATAATTCTTCGATCATGTTTATTGTTCAATTTGATGAGTTTCACTTATGCATACATTGTTGAGTACTCTTTGATTGTGGAAGTTTTAACATTCTTTAAAAAAATTGTATTGACATATTTGGCGTCATTTTAATAGTTCATACTCTTTCTTATTATCCTAGTTGTGAGCTTTTGAGCCTAAACGATTTAGTGCTCTTTGTTGTGTGATTATCAAGACATGTGTTACCCTTTCAAAACTTACATTGATTCTGACTTGCATCACTTGTGAGTTATGCATACACTGAGGAATTTTGTTTGGTTGTTTGAGCATTTGTAACTATCCTTTGGAAATTTTATCCTTTGCTAGCTCATTTAAGACTTACCTTTTTCTTTTGATTACTAGCCACATTAGAAGTCAAAAATCTGATTTTAATTAAACCACCTTACTTGGAATTAGGTACAAATTTTTTTTGTCTCGTGTAGGTATAAGAAGAAGTGTACTTTGAGTAATAACAACCTATGGGTTCTTTTATCAATGTTTCGGAATCTCCAAAATAAAAATGTGAAAAAAGGAAGAATAATTTGAAAATGTGTATTTAACCCATAGTAGTAAAGCCTACTATTCCAAAAATTTCATACCCATACCAAAGTCCCATTACAACCTGAAAGTCCTCCAAAAGTGTATGCATTTGTTGTATTGTGATTGCTAACTAGAATTTTTTTTCAAGCCTATGGTAGCTTCGTGCATGATTTAGGATTTGAGTGATTGGTGAGATTGTGTTAAGAGATAGTTGAACTTGATGAATAAATGCTAAATGGGTTGTTCTAAGTTTACAAATGGTAATTTTTTTTTGGTGAGATATAAACAACCTTTGAGCATGATGAATGTTTTGTAGTAGCTGGAACCTTCAAAACTAAGTTTGATTTGATATAAGGAATTGAGTTTAACCTTGTTTTTAACTAAACCCAATTTGAAATTAATTGTTGCTTGCAGACGAGCAACAAACTAAATTTGGGGTTGTGATAGTTTTTCATCATATGCATATTTTTCATTGTTTTTAGTGTTATTTATCTTTAATCATTAGTTAATTTAAAGAGTTATTTGATATATTTTTGTTGATTTTAGTTCTTGGATTTAATGAAATGTTTATGTTCTTATTTCCTTGATTTAATGAGATTTTTTTTTTTTTTGTAGTTTTGCATTGTTTCCTTGTTTTAGTGCAGTCTGGAATTTTGGTAAGAAATCAACATTAAGTACGTAGAGTATTCCAGTCATATATGTAGTTGTATATGTCCAATTCGAGTCAAACATGTGCAAATGAAAGCTAAGATAGCTACTATTATCATAAAGACACCATAATCAAATTCAAACTCCAAAGAGGAGAAAATGCAGTATATGTCATACAACAGATGTTGTGCGCTGGAGGGCCCCTGCCCTGTGCCTGGGGCGCATGACGCATTGCAGAATGCATAAAAATATGTTTTTTTTTCACAATTTCTATTTCTTTTTTTTTTTTTTTGTTATTTTGAAGTTTGGAGACTTGTGGCCTAACAGAGAGGAGGTTGGTTCTAACACCATTGAAAGAGTTTTATCAAGAATAATTCATGAATTTTTCTTGTAATTCTTCTTTAACCTCTATCTTTTGTACCTTTGTTATGAGTAATTAAACCATATTTGTTAGGGATAAGTGAAACAAGATGAAACCATTATTTTTCTAATTTGATTTCTAATTATATGAATGAATTTATAGAGTTATTTTTGTCATCTTGGTGCTTAATGTTTTTTATTGCTTGATCAACTTTAAACTGTTTTACGATTTGTATTTTGAAACAAAAGTAGACTTTACAATGCTTGAGATTAAAAATTATTGATATTGTTGTCTTGGGACAGATACATGTCATGAAACCAATTGAATTATTTGCATAGGCAATTGTATAATAAGTGAATTGTTGTAGTGTAAAGCTTAATTCTAATATTAAATCCACTAAGAAATTATGAGTTACTTTTGAAATAAATGTTCTTTCACTAAAGAATTAGGGTACCAATCATAAAGAGAATTCGATAATAGTTCAATAAAGATATTCAATAACTAGAGTCAAATTAGAAATTGAGGTTGGATTGGAAGTGAAATTCATCTCTGATATTTTTCTTATTATAAAAGTTCAATTCTATTACTTTTGTTAGTTTCAAATATTATTTTAATCAATTTGAAAAAAATTTGTTTAATTTTAGTAATTAAACATAATTCAACAGTATAACGTAACTTTTGAGTTCGACACTCAGTACTACAAATTTAATTATTACTTGCAACAATTCATTACGTTTGTTGAAACGCTGTCAAAAAGTTTAACAAGCAAGAAAAAAAGTTAAAAAGTGTAAGGTTTGGGAGAGACACTTCCATTTGGTTTGAGAATTGGTTGAAGGTAGTCATGTGCATGAGAAGTTCAGTAGACTATTTGAGTTCACTAACAATAAAAATATTTCGGTTGCGGATATATTTAGTCTAGGGTGGGGTATGGGTGGCGCAGCGTTGAGCTGAAAGAAATAACTTTTTGCTTGAGAAGAAAATTAGTTGTTGGGTCGTATTTCTATGTTGGATTTAGAGGTCGTGCAGGAATCTGTGGTGGACAGGTGAGCTGGAAAAACGCTCACGGTGATATATATTATGTCAAAGTGGCTTATCACATACTAGCACATGAGTCGAGCATTGAACTGGTTGATCATGCTGACATCAATGGAATTCTTTAGTTCCACTCAAAGTCTCGGTGTTTACGTCAAAATTCTTCAAGAACAGTTTGGAAACTGAGGATAATTTGGATGAAACATTGCAACATCTATTTTTGTTTGTGGTTGAGATAATATGGAATTAACATCGCAACATCTAATTTTGAAATGTCCCATCTTTGGTCAAGTTTGGGCTGAAATTTTAGCGTGGTTAGGCGTTCAAAATTCTTGACACAACTGTACATCTAACCACTTGTATCATTTGAAGGTTTTGTTTAACACAAACAAGAAAAATCAAAGAAGCTTCAGGTAGTTTGGTTGGCTTATATTTGATTAATTTGGAAGGAATAAATCAAAAGTGTTGATTGTTATTCCTTTTTTAAAAAAGTGTTCAACATCAACAAAAAGGAATAACAATCAACCGGTGACATGAATATACCAAGGGCTATGCTCTTTATAGAAATAGACGAAACTACTCATACATGGTAGGTAAATATCAGTAATTCATAGACATAATTTAAGAATATTCAAACCAGAATACAAGCGAAGGAAGAAGAGCTTGATCAAAGTTTCGAAGCATCTTCAATATATATGTTGATTTTCGGAAGCCTAAATAATGTTTCTAAGTCCAATTTGACTTAGGGTCAAAGTGGTCCAAATCCAATAAAAATAAAACTGAAAAAAAATAAAATAAAATGCACTTGAGTTTACAAAACCATTGAAAATGCAAAATATGTCCTGAAACATAGTCATATCAACTGACACACTCTAACGATGTTTCTTCCCAGACTTATTAATGACTCGAAACATAAATCAAAGTTATCAAGATCGTGTTTCTTTCCATAACTTCAATTTGCCTAATGGATAACTTTCAGAATGACCGCATTTTCATATCATTGCATCCAAAGTACTTTCCAACGCTAAAATTATCTATTTCTACAAATTTTAAAACATCGAATGCAAAAAAGCTAAAGAAAATATACTTAATTGAATTAAAAATAAATGCACAAAATAATGACAACAAGACACAAATATGGTTGTTGCGTGAGTCACGAGCACACGACACAATATATTGATATTTTAAAAGTAAATTAAAATCAAAACAAACTTCAATAAAATGCAATCGTATGATGGTAGTTGTGTATGCGCCAAACGTAAGAAGTAGGGCCTCTCATCTCTCACCTACTTCGATTGTTGACATCAGTTGGGAGTTATTGAAAATTTGAAATTGGTAATCTGGACTAGTAGGCGTTGAATCTTAGTTAATAGGACCACCTCGTTTTAAATATTTATCCTTTTATATAATAATATTTTTTAAGTTCTTGTCACTTATTTTTATATCAGCAGTATTATTATACAGAAGTACCAAAGAAGTTTTAAAAATAAAAAAATACAAATACTAAAATTTGAAGTTAGAAAAACTAACTCTACAGTAAGTTGAAATATTCAAACCAATTGATAGATGACTAGTATGTTTCTTACTTTTCCTTGTTAGTTTTCATAGTAACATTCAATATTTTCCATTTAATATTGAGTAAAGACTACTCTCAATGTGTCATACAATAAGTAAAAATGGTAAAATAAAATGGATGTATGGGATCTATCTTCTATTTAATAATATGAACAAAAATGAATAAAAAAAAAGTGGATGTAGGTAGTCTAAATTTTGACCATAAACATTTATTTTTTGATGAATTTTTTACTTATATTATGAGATGGATAAAGTAGTATAACTACTATTAAAATTTGACGTTAAAAATATTGAGTAAAAAATAGTTACTTATTTGTATTTTGTTATATTAAAACTAAAAGAGGTACGTTTTAGGGAAACGTCCATTGCCCTTTGCCCTTAAGACACTAATACTCGTGACCCTAAAATAATGATTTATGATCTCTTTCATCATACCGATCCGTTTCTATGTTTTGGTCATCCTACATTCCGAACAAATTATTAGAAGAAATATATTTTTTTACAAAAATTAGAAGAAATTTCTTACTACATCTAATTTATTTTAATGCCTCATTTATAGTTTTTTTTTTCTTAAATTATTTGTTATTATACAATTTCAATACACTATTAATTATTTGTTATTATACAATATCAATACACTAGTAAATAAAATTTAGGCATAATTGCTCATGCGGTCCCTTAACTTAATTTAAGATAACACTTCAATCCTTTATTTATTTATTTTTTTTTTTCATTTGATCCTTTATTTAGTTTTAAGTAAACAATTTGATCTTTTATGTTTTAAAATGTTCACTACGCCAAAAATGACATTTAACAGCGCCCCTTTTACAGCGCTTGCTAAACACAAGCGCTGTTGTAAATATATTTTAAAAATAACGGAGCCTTTTATAGCGTTTTTTTGACAAGCGCTGTAAAAAGAGCGTTGTTGTAGGGTCATATGACGTTTGCGCATAATGTTATAAGGCTTTTACAGCGCTTTTCAAAAAAGCGTTGTAACATGAAGCACTTTCGCGTATTATTTTACAGCGCTTTTTACACAAGCGCTGTAAAATACATGTGCTTTAAAATAATTGAACCACCTATTACAACACTTTTTTGAAAAGCGCTGTAAAATGCATGCGCTTTCATTGAATTTAACTACATATTACAATGCTTTTAGTACAAGCGCTGTAAAATACATCTTTCAAATAATTATATACGTTGGGAACCCTCATATCCTTTACATCTTTCATCACCTCTACTCTGGGAACCCTCATATCCTCTACGTACTGTGCGGCCATCTACGTTGTCTCAGGTATTTTTAAATTTTTTTTTATCAAATTAAAACTTCATACCACATGATCTGTTCTGTTTTGAAATTGTTATATATATATATATATATATATATATATTAAATGTCTTCTACTAGTCAAAAGCTTATTATTTGTATAACTGCATTTATATAGGTGATAGGAAATGGATATCTGCCAATCGATTGTCAAAAGAGTATGAAATTGGAGTGAAGGAGTTTGTTGAGTTTGCAGTGAAGAATGCAAAAGATCCAAATAGAGTAGTTTGTCCTTGTTTAAAATGTTGTTTTGGAAAACGTGTTAGAGAAGATGAATTAGAAGGACATCTAGTATGTAATGGAATTGATCAAAGCTACACATGTTGGATAAGACATGGTGAGAAAAAAAAAGGAAACATTAATTTTGAGAATAGTTCGACATATGCTTCAACTGACTTCGATACAGATACATATGAGCCGGACCGAGTTGATGAGATCGCAAAAGCAGTTGAAGAAGATCTTCGAGATTGTCCTAAAATGTTTGAAAGTTTTTTGAGTGATGCAAAGAAAGAATTATATAATGGTTGTACTAAATTCACAAGACTGTCGGCGATATTAAAGTTGTACAACTTAAAAGCGAGTAATGGATGGTCTGATAAAAGCTTTACAGAATTATTAACACTCATAAAAGATATGTTGCCAGATGATAATGAACTTCCCAGTCGAACCTACGAGGCTAAACAGATTTTTTGTTCTATTGGAATGAGTTACAAAAGGATTCATGCATGTCCTAACGATTGCATTTTATTTCAAAACGAATATGAACTACTTAAGGCGTGTCTGAAATGCAATGTCTCTCGATATAAGAAGAAAGAATCTACTCACTACAAGAAAACATACATATACCTACAGAAGCTTATAATGACAAAAATAAAAACTGTAGGTATAGACAATCTATCCCCACAGATAAATTAATTTTTGTTGGTATAGGTGTCTTATACCTTCAGTGACATAAATTTGTCACTAATTGTTATAGTTACACACCTAAATCTGTGGTTATAGACATTAAAATTGAAAAATATATATTTTTTAAAGGAGCCAAAATATTAATTGTTTGTGAAAATAAAATTGTACAAAACTTTCACGATTTAAGTCAAAAAAAAATTTAATGGAGGCAAAATCCTAATTTTTTTAATGCACCCAATTTCAATAGAGCCAAAATCTTAATTTTTTCAAAGGAGGTAAAACAAATTAAATTGAGATAAAATCCAAATTTTTTCAATGGAGGCAAAAACAAATTTTAATGGAGCCAAAATAAAAATTAATAGAGCCAAAACCTAAATGAGTACCAAGTACCAACTAAACCCTTTCTTATCAAAACACATAAAACTCAAAACTGTTGTCTCTTTCACCCAATCTGAGCCCTAATCTGAGCCCCAATCGTTGTCTTCTCCTTCTCGCCGTTCTCACTCAAAACGGTCGTTCTCACCATTCTCGCCGTCAATCAACCAGCTGCACTCGCCGTCGAACCAGTCGCGCACTTGCCGTCGAACCGGAGCTGCACACGCCGTCGAACCAGTCGCGCCGTCGAACCCGAGCTGCACTCACCGTCGTTCTCACCATTCTCGCACCACTGGTAATTTCTTGAACCACCATTCTGTTCTCACACCACTGTTTTGAGTTCAGATAAGTGACTGCTGTAGAGACTAGCCTAGAAATGTTTGTATGTATGTATAAATTGAGTTACAGAAAAGTTTGTGATGAATGACATGTGAACAAGCCTTGTTATTTTAATTTGTTCTAATTACAAAACTCCTAACTAAATTTATGTCAGTTCCATCAATTGGTTCCCAAAAATTGAATTGTTATTCTTGCAAGTTCATAATGGGCATAAGAAAAATGGAAGCCATACATACTAGAATGAATGAATGAATCTTAAAGAGAAATTTTGAATGAAGGATATTAGGCAGATGGGATATGAGGTAGCTCTTGCTTTGGACATGAGGCAGCTCTTGCTTGGGCTGCTCATGGAAGGCCACCTTACTGAGGATGATCAGTTGGCTTGTGT
>NC_021161.2:20517560-20518103 GCF_000331145.2 Cicer arietinum | reverse complement strand
TTTTTTTCTCCTTTACATAATTAATTGTATTTAGAAAATTTCAAGTTGGTGTTTTGAGGGGGAATTATATATAATGGGATATGGAAGGGTTGAGTTTGATAGTGCTAAAACATTAGATACTTGTGACACTCAAGGTCTGGGAAAGAAATGAGTGGATGTTAGGATTTGTTTTTGAATATACAAACTTTTTCTGCATCTGAAGTTTTACTGCACTGAATAGGCCTGCTGCCAAAATGTCCCTATTGGGTATCTTATTCGTTCCGTGTAGGAATCTGGGTTACTGAGTAGCTTAGTTTTTTTATATTTAGCGTATACTTTATATATTGTTGGGATTTGCGAGCGTGATAGCAATAACAGAGTGGTGTACTTGAGAGATTGAGACTATACACTTGATCACGAAATTGTCCAATTCAAGTAAAACAAATTTAGTTATACTTTCACTACAAATATGATGATTTGTATATTTAATATTTTGAGATTTGTGGATTCAAAGCCAAACATATATATATAGAATATTTTGAATGTTCTTGTTAAATACTCAAA
>NC_021161.2:20472328-20517197 GCF_000331145.2 Cicer arietinum | reverse complement strand
TTGAAGTTGTTGATGTTGATAATATGGATGATGATGAAGATGATGAGGAAGACGAATGAAGTCTGTTCTAGTTGTGCATGATTTTATACATTATGTTTTTCTTATACTTTTAGATTTGTCTATGTTTTTCTTATACTTTTAGATTTGTCTATGTTTTTTGAATTTTGTCCAAGTTACTCATTTATAATTTTGTGTTAGAGAAAATCTGAATTATTGTGATAAATATGCATGTAATCTGAATTATTGTGATAAATATGCATGTAATCTGAATTATTGTGATAAATATGCATGTAATCTGAATTATTGTGATAAATATGCATGTAATCTGAATTATTGTGATAAATATGCATGTAATCTGAATTATTGTGATAAATATGCATGTAATCTGAATTATTGTGATAAATATGCATGTAATCTGAATTATTGTGATAAATATGCATGTAATCTGAATTATTGTGATAAATATGCATGTAATCTGAATTATTGTGATAAATATGCATGTAATCTGAATTATTGTGATAAATATGCATGTAATCTGAATTATTGTGATAAATATGCATGTAATCTGAATTATTGTGATAAATATGCATGTAATCTGAATTATTGTGATAAATATGCATGTAATCTGAATTATTGTGATAAATATGCATGTAATCTGAATTATTGTGATAAATATGCATGTAATCTGAATTATTGTGATAAATATGCATGTAATCTGAATTATTGTGATAAATATGCATGTAATCTGAATTATTGTGATAAATATGCATGTAATCTGAATTATTGTGATAAATATGCATGTAATCTGAATTATTGTGATAAATATGCATGTAATCTGAATTATTGTGATAAATATGCATGTAATCTGAATTATTGTGATAAATATGCATGTAATCTGAATTATTGTGATAAATATGCATGTAATCTGAATTATTGTGATAAATATGCATGTAATCTGAATTATTGTGATAAATATGCATGTAATCTGAATTATTGTGATAAATATGCATGTAATCTGAATTATTGTGATAAATATGCATGTAATCTGAATTATTGTGATAAATATGCATGTAATCTGAATTATTGTGATAAATATGCATGTAATCTGAATTATTGTGATAAATATGCATGTAATCTGAATTATTGTGATAAATATGCATGTAATCTGAATTATTGTGATAAATATGCATGTAATCTGAATTATTGTGATAAATATGCATGTAATCTGAATTATTGTGATAAATATGCATGTAATCTGAATTATTGTGATAAATATGCATGTAATCTGAATTATTGTGATAAATATGCATGTAATCTGAATTATTGTGATAAATATGCATGTAATCTGAATTATTGTGATAAATATGCATGTAATCTGAATTATTGTGATAAATATGCATGTAATCTGAATTATTGTGATAAATATGCATGTAATCTGAATTATTGTGATAAATATGCATGTAATCTGAATTATTGTGATAAATATGCATGTAATCTGAATTATTGTGATAAATATGCATGTAATCTGAATTATTGTGATAAATATGCATGTAATCTGAATTATTGTGATAAATATGCATGTAATCTGAATTATTGTGATAAATATGCATGTAATCTGAATTATTGTGATAAATATGCATGTAATCTGAATTATTGTGATAAATATGCATGTAATCTGAATTATTGTGATAAATATGCATGTAATCTGAATTATTGTGATAAATATGCATGTAATCTGAATTATTGTGATAAATATGCATGTAATCTGAATTATTGTGATAAATATGCATGTAATCTGAATTATTGTGATAAATATGCATGTAATCTGAATTATTGTGATAAATATGCATGTAATCTGAATTATTGTGATAAATATGCATGTAATCTGAATTATTGTGATAAATATGCATGTAATCTGAATTATTGTGATAAATATGCATGTAATCTGAATTATTGTGATAAATATGCATGTAATCTGAATTATTGTGATAAATATGCATGTAATCTGAATTATTGTGATAAATATGCATGTAATCTGAATTATTGTGATAAATATGCATGTAATCTGAATTATTGTGATAAATATGCATGTAATCTGAATTATTGTGATAAATATGCATGTAATCTGAATTATTGTGATAAATATGCATGTAATCTGAATTATTGTGATAAATATGCATGTAATCTGAATTATTGTGATAAATATGCATGTAATCTGAATTATTGTGATAAATATGCATGTAATCTGAATTATTGTGATAAATATGCATGTAATCTGAATTATTGTGATAAATATGCATGTAATCTGAATTATTGTGATAAATATGCATGTAATCTGAATTATTGTGATAAATATGCATGTAATCTGAATTATTGTGATAAATATGCATGTAATCTGAATTATTGTGATAAATATGCATGTAATCTGAATTATTGTGATAAATATGCATGTAATCTGAATTATTGTGATAAATATGCATGTAATCTGAATTATTGTGATAAATATGCATGTAATCTGAATTATTGTGATAAATATGCATGTAATCTGAATTATTGTGATAAATATGCATGTAATCTGAATTATTGTGATAAATATGCATGTAATCTGAATTATTGTGATAAATATGCATGTAATCTGAATTATTGTGATAAATATGCATGTAATCTGAATTATTGTGATAAATATGCATGTAATCTGAATTATTGTGATAAATATGCATGTAATCTGAATTATTGTGATAAATATGCATGTAATCTGAATTATTGTGATAAATATGCATGTAATCTGAATTATTGTGATAAATATGCATGTAATCTGAATTATTGTGATAAATATGCATGTAATCTGAATTATTGTGATAAATATGCATGTAATCTGAATTATTGTGATAAATATGCATGTAATCTGAATTATTGTGATAAATATGCATGTAATCTGAATTATTGTGATAAATATGCATGTAATCTGAATTATTGTGATAAATATGCATGTAATCTGAATTATTGTGATAAATATGCATGTAATCTGAATTATTGTGATAAATATGCATGTAATCTGAATTATTGTGATAAATATGCATGTAATCTGAATTATTGTGATAAATATGCATGTAATCTGAATTATTGTGATAAATATGCATGTAATCTGAATTATTGTGATAAATATGCATGTAATCTGAATTATTGTGATAAATATGCATGTAATCTGAATTATTGTGATAAATATGCATGTAATCTGAATTATTGTGATAAATATGCATGTAATCTGAATTATTGTGATAAATATGCATGTAATCTGAATTATTGTGATAAATATGCATGTAATCTGAATTATTGTGATAAATATGCATGTAATCTGAATTATTGTGATAAATATGCATGTAATCTGAATTATTGTGATAAATATGCATGTAATCTGAATTATTGTGATAAATATGCATGTAATCTGAATTATTGTGATAAATATGCATGTAATCTGAATTATTGTGATAAATATGCATGTAATCTGAATTATTGTGATAAATATGCATGTAATCTGAATTATTGTGATAAATATGCATGTAATCTGAATTATTGTGATAAATATGCATGTAATCTGAATTATTGTGATAAATATGCATGTAATCTGAATTATTGTGATAAATATGCATGTAATCTGAATTATTGTGATAAATATGCATGTAATCTGAATTATTGTGATAAATATGCATGTAATCTGAATTATTGTGATAAATATGCATGTAATCTGAATTATTGTGATAAATATGCATGTAATCTGAATTATTGTGATAAATATGCATGTAATCTGAATTATTGTGATAAATATGCATGTAATCTGAATTATTGTGATAAATATGCATGTAATCTGAATTATTGTGATAAATATGCATGTAATCTGAATTATTGTGATAAATATGCATGTAATCTGAATTATTGTGATAAATATGCATGTAATCTGAATTATTGTGATAAATATGCATGTAATCTGAATTATTGTGATAAATATGCATGTAATCTGAATTATTGTGATAAATATGCATGTAATCTGAATTATTGTGATAAATATGCATGTAATCTGAATTATTGTGATAAATATGCATGTAATCTGAATTATTGTGATAAATATGCATGTAATCTGAATTATTGTGATAAATATGCATGTAATCTGAATTATTGTGATAAATATGCATGTAATCTGAATTATTGTGATAAATATGCATGTAATCTGAATTATTGTGATAAATATGCATGTAATCTGAATTATTGTGATAAATATGCATGTAATCTGAATTATTGTGATAAATATGCATGTAATCTGAATTATTGTGATAAATATGCATGTAATCTGAATTATTGTGATAAATATGCATGTAATCTGAATTATTGTGATAAATATGCATGTAATCTGAATTATTGTGATAAATATGCATGTAATCTGAATTATTGTGATAAATATGCATGTAATCTGAATTATTGTGATAAATATGCATGTAATCTGAATTATTGTGATAAATATGCATGTAATCTGAATTATTGTGATAAATATGCATGTAATCTGAATTATTGTGATAAATATGCATGTAATCTGAATTATTGTGATAAATATGCATGTAATCTGAATTATTGTGATAAATATGCATGTAATCTGAATTATTGTGATAAATATGCATGTAATCTGAATTATTGTGATAAATATGCATGTAATCTGAATTATTGTGATAAATATGCATGTAATCTGAATTATTGTGATAAATATGCATGTAATCTGAATTATTGTGATAAATATGCATGTAATCTGAATTATTGTGATAAATATGCATGTAATTTGAATTGAGTGTTTTATACTAATATGGCAGAATAGCAACAGATTTCATATCAGAAGCTTTTGGAATCAAACCATACATACCATCATATTGGGATCCTAGTTATAACATCTCACAGTTTGCTACTAATGTCTCTTTTGCTTCTGCTGCTACTGGTTATGATAATGTCACTTATATAATGTACATTAAGTGCCAATTCGATTGGAATAAATGTCTGAGTTACAGTCATCCAAAATTGAACCCAAATAAAACCAACACAAAAATAACGTACTGAGGCCTTTTACAGCGCTTTTTATAAAAAGCGTTGTAAAAGACCCTTTTGAAAATAAATAAAAAAGACATTTTACAGCGCTTATTTGAAAAAGCGCTGTAAAAAGCTTTAAAAATAATATTCATCAGACACCTAACATGACTATCTCTAACAGGATTTTCTTCAAACACCTTGTACGCATCATGGGAATCCCTAAAAACACATTGTTAACAAAAACATCAAACTCAAACCCATTTTTCGCAACATGGCAATGAACCTGAATACCAAGTTTCGATTTAAGAAGGAAAGGGAATGTAAAGAGATAAAAAGGGTGTTGAGGTGGAGATTGAATTGTGAAAGAGTAAGTTTTGATGTTTGTGAAGAAGATGCATAAAAGGAGAAGAGTCTGGTGAAGAGGAAGATATTTTGGTGGTGACCAGTTACTACTATGTGGGTTTTGCATGTTGAGCTTGTTTAAAAAATAACATAACAAAACACAAAAACAATAAGGCCTTTTACGGCGCTCATTTAAAAAAGCGCTGTAAAAGGCTTTAAAAAAAATACATATAACATAATAAAACAAGGAGGTCTATTACAGCGCTTGTCCAAATAAGCGCTGTAAACTACTGTTTTAAAAATAAAATAAAGAGACCTTTTACAGCGCTTATTTGAACAAGCGATGTAAAAGGGTTTTATATATAACATAATAAAACAATGAGGTCTTTTACAGCGCTTATTTGAACAAGCGATGTAAAAGGGTTTTATATATAACATAATAAAACAATGAGGTCTTTTACAGCGCTTATTTGAACAAGCGATGTAAAAGGGTTTTATATATAACAGTAACCGCTTCAGTTTCCTCTTCATTACGTAAACTTCATTATCATCTCAACCTTCATCGTTCTTCTCTTCTTTTGCAAACCCTATCACCCCGTCCATTACGAACCGTATTTCCACAATCATCTCCTTCATTGCGAACCTTATTTCTATCCAAGATCTTGCACACAATATATTTTCATTGAAATACATAACCCTCATTAAGTATTTCTTCAATACCGTATTTCTGTGAACATATTTCTGTGAACTTTCTACGTTCCCTCTTTTCTTCACATTTCATCTTTCTCCGAACCATTATTCAGGTATTGATGTTATTAATTTTTTGTAATCATTAAAATGCATGTTGAGCTTGTTTAAGATATACTGATACATGTTGAGCTTGTTTATGATAATGCATGATGCATGTTGAGCTTGGTGATGTTATACTAAACTGCATGTTGAACTTGTTGTAGTTAAATGGATACAAACAAAGATATAGAAGTTCAAAATGAAGAAGTTGGCACCTCCAAGACTTATGAAAAAGAAGTCAAACGTGGTGCAACTATCATGCAAAAGGTGATTAAAGCAAGGAGTAGTGGGATTAAATTTGAGGTATACTATACTTTGTTTGTTGTGTGATTTTTATCTTTTTTTAGGGTTTAGGGCATGTACTTACTATATGAGTTTATTAGGTTGGCTGGAATGAGAGTGGTCAGCCAATTGACCCCAACAGCTCAATGTTTGTTAGTTACATTGGGGCTGTTGTTCGACAAAACATCCCAATTACGATTGACGATTGGAGAGATAAGGATTTGAAGGATGCCAAAGATATTATATGGAATGACATTCAAGTAAACTTTTTGATCCACTCTTTTGTCATTTATAATTTTTTTCGTTGAAATACTTTACTTATAATTTTTTTCATTGCAAACGACTTTTGTACTTGATGAGGGACGAAAGTCTTATGTTTTGAGAGTTGCTGGGAAGATCCACCGTGGATTTAGATCCCATCTCTCAAATTTCTATCTAAAAGATAGAGAAGGAAACACAAGTGCTGAACCTCCAAAAATACATCAACATTATATATCAAAGGATGAATGGAGAGCATTTGTTTCCAAACGTTCTAACCCCGCGTTTGTCGTAAGTGATTTATTTATTAGCATTTGTGTTTTATTATTCATATTCGTAGCGTATTTTAAATTTTTACACAATTGCTATTTTTTTTATATAGAATATTAGTAAGGCAAATCGCGAACGGGCAAGCAATCCAAAACACCCATACAAAAAATCACATATGGGATATGCAGGCCTTGATCAACAACTTGTAAGTAATTAAACATCACTTTTATATAATGAAGTAATTTGTATTATAAACTATAGTGTGTAACTAATTTGTATTATTTTGTTTATGAGTTTAACGAATAGAGAAAAGACACCTAAGCCGATCAACCCTTGGGTCGTCATATCTTATGGAAGGAAGCGCGTGTTAACAAAGATGGAGTGGTTGATAATGAAAATGTCAAGAAAGTTGTAGAACTTTGTGTAAGTATATTATCACTTTAATATTTTTTAATATTGTATTTTAAAAATGCTATTGAACTTATCTTTTTAATGTTACATGTATTTTAGGAAACTGTTGAACAAAGTTCTGAAACTCAAGAGGGCAACAAGGATACTTGCAGGGACATTCTTGGTAAAGTGTTTAATGTCCCTGAGTATTCCGGTCGAGTGAGGGGGAAAGGATTTGGCGTAACTCCCAAAAGCTTTTTTCCTCAAGAGAAGCGCCAAAAACCTTCCAACGAGGAAGTATTAGAGAAGCTCAGAATCCTATCAGAGCAAGTGGCACTCTTGGTGAATACGAATAAAGACAAGCAACTTCCGGATCAGCTCCAACCTAAAATACAAATGGAGAGTGAAACCGCGAGTTGCAACGTCGGTTTGAAAAGTATTCTCGAGGTAATTAATTACTTACTTGCTTATGTAATTACTTATGTATTAAACAAATTTATATTTTAACCGTACTTATGTTTTAACTGTTGATTTAGGGTGTCACTCCATGTGTCCTATACTTGTCCTTGCCTACTCAACGGAAGGTGGGAAAAGGAAAATTGTACAATACTTCGGGAGAAGTATTGCACAATACTCCGATCCCTGCGGGCCATGTCAAAGTATCGCCTAACCAACTGCACCGTTGTCGATACCGGACAACGATGGAGATATGCAGTTATTGGGCGAAGCTATTGGTAGTTACGTGGCATTGCCCACCAACCTTGTTGCCCTCCAAAAAAAGATTCCCAGAAACAAATCAGTTACATCTCCCGAAAAGGCTTGTCACATTTATTGCCTAAGGTTTGTCATTTTTTCAGATTCAATAAACTAACATTTTACCTCATTTTTGTAGGTCCAAATAAATAAACCACTCATACAACCAAAAAAAGGCAGCAAACCTCAAAAATTGGAGGTTAATAGAGATGCCAAATCACAAAGGCCGGAGGGTAATAAAGCTGCCAAACTTGCAGCAACAAAAAAACTGGATCGGGGAAAATCGGTCGCTGCTGCTGCTGCTCCTAATAAAAGTCAGCCACGCTTTGGTAAATACGGGGCGTTTCTTGACATCCAAATAAAAAGGAACATGGGCAGCAGCGACGATTCGCGCATCGTACACATGAATAAAGATATATTTGGAGATGAGTATGTTGAATATCTCGAAAAGGAGCACATATACGAACTTCTCGAACATAAGGAGCTCAGTGGTACTGTAATGAGCTTGTACATAAGGTAAAAAAATACTTTTAATTGCATTTATTGGTAATTAATTAAATGTATTGGTAATTAATCTAGTTTAAAATTTTCATTGAAGGTTTTTGTATGAGAAGGTCGTGTGCACGAGGAAATTGTCAAATAAATACTCATTCTTGTCTCCGCATAAGATGTCGATGTGGAAACTCGATCCAGACAATGTAAAGAAATACATTGTAGATACGTTTTTAGGAAATATAGAAAATGATAAATTGTTCTTCGCACCATATAATTCAGGGTACGTAATTTTATCTTTTTTAATTGATGAGAATTTAATTTATTAGTTGTGTATAAACTAAATTGCTTAACCAATTTTTTGTTGTTGTAGGGCACATTGGGTGCTATTTGAAATCAATGTGGTCTCTGAAGTTATATACTATTTGGATCCCGTGCATGGCAATTACGACAATCACTCCGAAATAAAGACTATGCTCGATACGTAAGTAATATTCATTTATTTCTTACACACACATATATATATATATAATGTGTTTGTTCATGCTATAATAATAACATTTATTCATTCGATAGTGCCTTAAAAGTTTTTCGAGCTCAAAGAGGTGCTACAGTGTCGAAGCAAAAGTCTAATAACATTACATGGATCCCAATAAAGTGCCCTCATCAAACAAACAACATCGACTGTGGGTACTACGTATTGAGATTCATGAAGGAGATTATTGAGAAGAATAAAACTATTATCCCAGAAACGGTACGATATTTTCATTATATGATTTTCATATATAAATTATCTATATATTTGATACTAACTTAATATAATATGTTCAATTTTTATATTGCAGTACTTTGACAATTCCAGTCCATCATGTTAAAGGAAGACTGGTGTCAGTATGTACTTGACATGCAAATTATTTGATTTTATGGGAAATAGCTTGCTGTTGGGCAAGGGATCTGAATATTATATGGTAGCTAGTGCATATTATGTATATTCTGTTAGTTATTATATGTATATGATCATAGGACACAATATATGAACATGCATATGGATCTGAATGTAGTTAATTAGGTTGTAAATTAGGTTATATATATATGTATCTGAATGTAGTTAATTAGGTTGTAAATTAGGTTATATATATGTATCTGAATGTAGTTAATTAGGTTGTAAATTACAAAGTTACATATATGTTAATTAAGTTACAGAGTTCTGTTTTCTGTTCTACTGATTGTGTGAACTGCTTATGGTATTTGAATATGTTTTGTTGTTGTGTGCACTGATTGTGAACTGATTTTGGATCAAAATAATTTTGGATAAAAAGATAAAAGACAGCGCTTTCTAAAAAAAATGCCATAAAAAGCTAAAAAGCGCTTTTCATTTCAAATATTTAATTTACAGCGTTTAAAAAAAGAAATACATTTTACAACACTTTTTTTAAAAAGCGCTGTTAAATGTTGTTGTAAAGCGCTATAATGGTGTACATTTTACAGCGCTTTCTTTAAAAAGCGCTGTAAAATCTAGACCCATAATTTATAAAATGGGTGTACGTTTTACAGCGCTTTCTCGAAAAAGCGCTGTAAAATGCAAACACATAATTTCATATAATGGGTGTGCATTTTACAACGCTTTTGTTATAAAGCGCTCTAAAAAGCAGACCCATAACTCATATAATGGGTGTGCATTTTACAACGCTTTTTTGAAAAAGCGCTGTAAAATGTGCATAACAAGCGCGCGTTATATTTACATGTTTTATAGCGCTTTTTTAAAAGCGTTGTTGTATCTTTTACAGCGCTCGATTCCACAACGTTTTTTTTTTGAAAAAGCAGCTGTAAATGGATTCAAAAAAGCGCTGTAAAATGCAGTTTTTCGCGTAGTGGTTAACAATGTTATTTTTTTTTTTAACAAAAATTTATCAAAATTTTCAAACAAAACTCATAAAATTAATTATCATCTTCAATATAATGCAAATTTCATTAAATTAATAACTCAAATCTTCAAATAAACTCATATTTTCATTTTTTATATTTTTAAATTTTTATAATAAAATTAAATAAGGAACCAAATCGGGAAAAAAAGATAAATGACTAAAGTGTTATATGAAATTAAGTTAAGGGATCGTCGGAGCATTAACTTGATTTGCATGTATCCTTCCTTCACAACAAAGATTCATAAAACAAGCTTCAATATGGTGGCGATGTAAATGAGAGGATATGAAAGTGTGACAACTAAGGGTTCTAAGTTCTATGTCTGAAGTTGTCTCTCCCTCTTTTAAGAAATTGTTTCCCTTTTACACAACAATTGTAGAGCAACCTATCTCGTCTTGTTCCTTTGTTTTTGTCTTTCTATGGTAAACCATATTTTTCCCTATCAAGGGAAGGTTCTGCAAAAGCAACATTGTGTGTCCTAGTATTATAGGGTATCCTTCAGCTCCTAAGACCAAGTATATGTTTAAGGGCCCCACATATTTGCATTGACATGTTGCTCAATAGGTTTTCCACACCTATTGTTTTAGCATTTCCATAACATTTTAAATGTGGGACAAAAACTTTAAATTTGATCTGTACAAGTAACAAACCTAGCATAATTTCGTTTGAAACAAAAATTAAATGCAACTACACCTAAAATTACTCAAACCCTAATATTAATACTGAACTCATAATATATTAATTATAATTATTACAAAAGACAAGAAAATCCTAACTTAAATGTGATAAATAGCTCTTTTATATCTAAGAGTTATAACACCTCTAAACTTGAAATATTACTCGTCCTCGAATAATCGAATAAAATGATAATTAAATATATCATAATAGCTTTGCTTATTAATCACAAACACTAGACAATGGTCCCTCAATGGGCTTATAGTAGAATGGAACAAATAAGAACTTTTGGACGAATTTTTTATCATACCCACTTAATCCTTGTGTGCGTTTCAAGTTAATATTGTCCTTAAGTTTGAATCTCAACATTACGAGAATCTAATAAAAAAAATTAAGTTGTTACCTACTTGCAACTCACCTTTAACATAAGATAGTCATGTGCTTCCTACCATTTGACATAAAGGGTATTTATTGTTACCATTGACAACTCACTCTTTATTTGTTCTCTCACTCTCTCTACTTCTACTTCACCTTTTGACACGAGTGATGTTTAAAGGATCACCCAATTAATACTACATCATACTGTGAATCAGGAAATAATATTAATTTGTAATTATATTTATCATATTTCCAAAAATAAGTTAGACAAATCAAGATTTGATTTGATCTCCTTAATTTGTAATTATGAGATGTAAATGTGGTAACGATTATATATACGGAGAAATATCAAAGCAAGAGGGACATCAAACCCTAAATTGTGACATGGTATCAGCAGGTTCGATCAAACCTGTGAGTTCTTAGTTAATCTTGGCTTTATTCAGCAACATCCCACTGTTCTTGGTACTTGCTTGTTTCGTGATTACGTTGCGAACTCTCAACCATAGCTGGTTGCGGTTCCATTCTTGGTTTCATCTTCGCGATTCCTGATTGTCGATTACAATTTTTCGGTGTTGCGATTGTGCTTTTGGGTTGTTTCTCACGGCTGCTCGTTACTGCGTTTCTGGGTCATTCTCGCTGCTTGTTAATCGGTTTCTGCTCAGCCGCCGCTGCTTGCGTGATCGCGTTTGGTTGTCTCGTGGTAATTTTTTTGTTACAGACCTCTTGTTTAAGAAAGCATTTGATTGATCCCTTTGCTAGCTTCAGTTATTTTATTCTTAATTTTTTGTCTGCACATTACTGAAAAAAAAAAAAACTAACTTCGTGCACGTGATGGCTTTTGAAAAAGACAACATTTGTGTACGTTTTACCGTAAGAATTACACTGCTTGGCAATTTCAATTAAAAATGTATGTTAAAGGAAAAGGATTATGGAGTCACCTTGATGGGGTTTCTAAGGCACCGATAGAGAAAGTCGCCTTAGACGCGTGGGAAATCAAAGATGCTCAGATTATTTCTTGGATTCTCAATACTATTGATCCTCATATGATCAATAATTTGCGATCTTTTTCAACTGCTCAAGAAATGTGGAACTATTTGAAGCGTATCTACAACCAAGACAATACGGCCAAACATTTTCAGTTGGAGCTAGAGATAGCCAATTACAAACAAGGTAATTTGTCAATTCAAGATTATTATTCTGAATTTTTGAATTTGTGGACAGAACACTATGTTATTCTATTTGCTGTCGTTCCCAAGACTTCTCTTGCGGATGTCCAAGCTATCTACGACACTAGTAAGCGGGATCAATTTCTCATGAAACTTCGTCCAGAATTTGAGGTTGTTAGAGGTGCTTTGCTGAACAGAAATCCTATTCCATCTTTGGATACATGTATTGGTGAACTTCTCAGAGAGGAACAACGTCTCCTTACTCAAGGAACCATGTCTCATGATGTTGTCACTTCTGAACCTATTGCATATGCTGCTCAGAGCCGAGGTAAAGGTCGTGATATGCGACAAGTCCAATGTTTCTCGTGTAAACAGTTTGGACATGTCGCTCGTAGTTGCAATAAGAAGTTTTGTAATTATTGCAAGCAGCAAGGTCATATTATCTCTAATTGTCCCACGCACCCTCCACGACCAACATAACATTCCGTGCAGGCACTCCATGCCACTACGAGCTCCGCAGTTGGTCCTTCCATTTCTAGTGCCTCTAATGGTGGTGCTCTACAGCCTGAAATGATTCAACAAATGGTACTTTCTTCTCTTTCAGCCTTGGGAATTCAGGGTAAGTCTTCTAATATTTCCAATCCATGGTTTCTTGATTATGGTGCATCCAATCACATGACGGGTTCTTCTAAATGCTTGCACAATTTACATTCTTATCATGGTAATCAGAAACTTCAAATTGCTGATGGTAATACTATTTCTATCACTAATGTTGGTGATATCAACTCTGATTTTCGGGATGTGCTCGTATCACCTGGACTTGCTTCCAATTTATTGTCTGTTAGACAATTGGTGGACACAATTGTAATGTTAATTTTTCTCGTGATGGTTGTCTTGTGTAGGAGCAGGTGTCTGGGAAGGTGATTGCGAAGGGGCCTAAAGTGGGACGATTGTTTCCACTTCAATTTATTTCGAGTCATTTATCTCTTGCTTGTAATAATGTTTTGAATTCCCATGATGATTTGCATAGAAAATTGAGTCATCCAAACTCTGTTGTTTTGTCTCATTTAGTTAAAACTGGTTTGTTGGGAAATAAAAATGTTGTTTCTAATGCCTCTATGCCATGTTCTGTTTGCAAATTGGCTAAAAGTAAAACATTTCCTTTTCCGTCTGGTGCTCATCGTGCTTCCACTTGTTTTGAGATGATTGATAGTGATGTATGGGGAATGTCTCCTGTAACTAATCATGCTCATTATAAATATTTTGTTACATTTATTGATGATTACAGTCGTTTTACTTGGATATATTTTCTTCGGTCCAAATCTGAAGTATTTTCTATGTTTAAGAAATTTCTAACATATGTTGAAACACAATTTCAAGAAAGTGTTAAAAAATTTTGCTCTGACTCTGGTGATGAGTATATGTCTCATGAGTTTCAGGAGTATCTTCAGCAAAAAGGTATCTTGTCTCAACGATCCTGTCCAAATACCCCCCAACAAAATGGAATGGCAGAATGTAAGAATCGTCATTTGCTTGATGTAACGCGCACCTTACTTCTTCAAGCTTCTGTACCATCTCGATATTGGGTGGAGGCTCTTTCCACAGTTGTCTTCCTGATCAATTGTCTTCCTTCTATAGTTATTGATCTTGACTCCCCTTTTTTTCGTCTTTTTAAAATTCAGCCTGGTTATAGTGATTTACATACTTTTGGATGTGTGTGTTTTGTTCACCTACCTCCCTTTGAAAGACATAAGCTTGGAGCGCAGTCTGCTCAATGCACATTTATGGGATATAGTCACTCTCATAAGGATTTTGTGTGTTATGATATTTCTAACCAGCGCTTTCGCATTTCTAGGAATGTGACATTTTTTAATACTCAATTTATGTTTCACTGTGTTTCTCCTTCCATGAATGATATTGCTACTCTTCCTGTAACACCCCGTTTTTCAAAGCGAGGGTGTATTTTTTTTTTCAAAAGAAATTAAACTAAAACAGAGAAATAAATAAGGAAATGTCTTTGGATAAATAATTGAGTCATTAAAATTTACAAGCAGCGGAAAAAGTTTCTCAAATACATGCATCCAAAGTATTTAAACAACAACCAGAAGATACAAGGAACCCATTCAACTAAGATGTCGTACTGACAATAATAGTAACAGTACAGTCTTCCGGTTTAAAAATAAACGCAATCCAACAGAAAACATTCGTTCCCTCTGTGTCAACCTAGTCTGATCATTTTACAAAACAACTAAACACCCTGAGTGATCTCCACGCGCCCCGTGAGATCCTCCTAACGTAGCTGCAGTCAAGCGTTCCCATCTCCATTCCCGTCCGTAGGGTACGAACCGGTAGGATCGTCCTGACTCTCATCTGAGGGCAAAGCCCAGATTTCCACAATAATTGTAAAGGGTCACCAACCGAAAATAACAGATAACACATAACATTTAAGTTTTAAATGCACAAAATAACCTTTCAACTAAGCATGCACCTTAAAAGGATTTTCCATATGCTAAAAGTTCATATAATGCTTGCCAATTAACAATGAACTCAAAATAAAGTTCTCAATCCATCAAGTAATACATAACTGACCAAAGCATTGATAAATCAATTGAGCAATCGATTATCTAACTCAAAATAAGGACTTTTGCTGAGCCAATCGATTGCCAAATCGATTTGGTCAGTTCTGCTGAGTTTCTGCATGACCAAATCGATTTCTAAGTCGATTTTGTCAGTTCTGATGAGTCCCTGGGTTGCCAAATCGATTTCCAAATCGATTTCGGCAGTTTTGCTGAGTTCCTGCCTCTCTGCCAATCGATTTCCAAATCGATTTCTTAAAAGATTTTGAAAGATATATTTATACAATCGATTGGCAAATCGATTAGGTCAAAATGGTGAACTTCCTGCAACTCATCCAATCGATTGGGAAATCGATTTCCCTGATCGTTTTTCCAAAAATTCATGCATTTACTCAAGTCATTCCTAATCAAGTTCACAACCTAACACTTAGCAATTCCTACGCGATTACCACGGCAATTGGGATCTCGATAACCATCATACTTACACACAACAATCAACACATAACACTTAGCATTTTCAACACAATTAATACAACATCATGGGTTTCAAAATGGTATTGCAATCCAACATGTTATCACCAAATTCCAAAACATAACACTTAGCATTTATAACACATTACTACACAACAAAAATGAACCAACAGTTCACAAATCAACAGGGTGTAGTCTCTTGCGGACAAACACAATTCCCTCAGGAACGTAAGTCGTAAACGTACTACCTATCACGGGTCCGTACCGTTTACCGAGGTGCCACCTATCCCGGGTCAGCACAACTTACCAAAACATACACGAGTAAACGAGACATTAAGAGATTCCCCATTCTTAATTCTCGTCTAACTTAAACCAGGGCGTAGTCTCTCACGGACAGACCCCTGCGCAGTCTCTCACGGACAAACGCAATTCCCGCAGGAACGTAAGTCGTAAACGTACTACCTATCACGGGTCCGTACTGTTTACCGAGGTGCCACCTATCCCGGGTCAGCACAACTTACCAAAACATACACGAGTAAACGAGACATTAAGAGATTCCCCATTCTTAATTCTCATCTAACTTAAACCAGGGCGTAGTCTCTCACGGACAAACCCCTGCGCAGTCTCTCACGGACAAACGCAATTCCCGCAGGAACGTAAGTCGTAAACGTACTACCTATCACGGGTCCGTACCGTTTACCGAGGTGCCACCTATCCCGGGTCAGCACAACTTACCAAACACAATTCCCTCAGGAACGTAAGTCGTAAACGTACTACCTATCACGGGTCCGTACCGTTTACCGAGGTGCCACCTATCCCGGGTCAGCACAACTTACCAAAACATACACGAGTAAACGAGACATTAAGAGATTCCCCATTCTTAATTCTCATCTAACTTAAACCAGGGCGTAGTCTCTCACGGACAAACCCCTACGCAGTCTCTCACGGACAAACGCAATTCCCGCAGGAACGTAAGTCGTAAACGTACTACCTATCACGGGTCCGTACTGTTTACCGAGGTGCCACCTATCCCGGGTCAGCACAACTTACCAAAACATACACGAGTAAACAAGACATTAAGAGATTCCCCATTCTTAACGCCCAGTTAACTTAAACGGTTTTCAAAACAAAATATTAAGTAACCGAGACATTAAGAGATTCCCCATTCTTAACGCCCAGTTAACTTAAACGGTTTTCAACTCTAACGTGCGTTTCTGGTACCGCGAGCAAATCCGGTAAAAATCTCCGCTCGCAACGTCGCCTCCAAATTGGTCCCCTAGCACCGTGGCGTGGTAGTGAGCAACTTTCCCTTCTAACTCTTCGCGAAATGAAGCTTGGATCTAGAAGAAACGGAGGGGTTTGTGTTTGAATCTCAAATACCGTTTTTCTTCGTTTTCGAATCAAAGAGGAAGTGTGGAGTTGAGAAATCCTTGTTCTAACACTTACCCAACCTTGGGTTTCTAATCTTGAAGAAAGGAAGCGAAGAAAAACGAAAATGGAGGAAGGAGGGAGAATGGGTCACGCGTAGGGAGGGAGAGGAAGATGGAAAAATTCGAATTTTCTTTCCTTCCTTTTTCTTTTCTTTGTTTTTCCTTCCTTTCTATTTCCTTCTTTCCTTTATATAACCTTTTCTTTTCCTTTTCCTTCCTTCTAATTTCCTTTCTTTCTATTCTCTCCAAGCAAACATATATATATATATATATATATATATATATATATACCTTTCTTTCTATTCTCTCCAAGCAAACATATATATTAAACATAACTTAACAAATATCTCAAAATATCTAGATATTTGTTAAATTACCATTTCACCCGTAACACATTAAATTCTCCGTAAAGGATTTACCGCACTTAATTTAAATTTATTTATCGACGAGTAATTCTAAATGGTGTCAAAATAACTTTTTGATCCTATAAACTCCAAAATATTATTAACTTTGGCTAAAAAGCCTCCGAGTCAAAATCCAAAATATATAAAATATACATAAAGTGTACTTTAAAATTATGGGTCTTACACTTCCCAACTTTTCTATTATGCCTCAATCTATAGAACGTTTTAAACCAGGAAATGTGTATGTTAAAAAACACAAACAACAGGTTATAACCCCCCTTCTCGACCCTGATCTGCCACCTCATCCTGTAGTGGTTGCACCACGATGTTCTGGTAGAGCGTCTCGTGCACCAAATAGATATTCACCAGAAAAGTATAATTCCTCACATACCTCTTTGTCTGCATCTCTTTCTAGCATATCTATTCCTACTTGTTACTCACAGACTGTTAAAGATGTGCGTTGGATAACAGCAATGAATGAGGAACTTCAGGCTCTTCAAGAGAATTTCACATGAGATATTGTCTCTTGTCCTCCTCATATCAAACCCATAGGCTGCAAATGGGTGTATTCTATTAAATTAAATTCTGATAGGTCCCTGAATCGGTACAAGGCTCGATTGGTTGCTTTAGGAAACAAACAGGAATATAGAATTGATTATGATGAGACATTTGCACCGGTAGCCAAAATGACAAATGTTCGCATTGTACTCTCTATAGCTGCTTCTAATGGGTGGACTCTTCATCAAATGGACGTGAAGAATGTATTTCTTCACGGTGATATCACTGAAGATATTTATATGACTCCTCCTCAAGGTCTATTTTCTTCATCTCATGGTGTGTGCAAGCTCAAACGCTCTTTATATGGTTTGAAACAAGCACCTCGAGCATGGTATGAGAAATTTCATTCCACTCTACTTGGTTTCTCTTTCACTAAAAGTCAGCATGACTCCTCTTTATTTATTCATCGCACATCTACCGACATTGTTCTACTCCTTCTTTATGTTGATGATATGGTCATTACTGGATCTGATCAGACATCCATCCGGGAACTTAAACATCAATTGCAAACTGCATTTCATATGAAAGATCTTGGTAACTTGCAGTATTTCCTTGGCCTTGAGGTCCATTCTACCCCCAAGGGTATATTTCTTCATCAACATAAGTATACGACAGACCTTATTTTTATGGCAGGCCTCCAATCAGCTAATCCGATAGATACTCCTCTTGAGGTTAACGTGAAATATCAGCAAGATGAGGGTGATCTATTGCCAGATCCTTTATTGTATCGAAAACTTGTGGGTAGTCTTAATTATTTGACAATTACCCGACCTGACATATCATTTGTTGTTCAACAAGTAAGTCAATTCATGCACTCTCCTCGCCACCTTCACCTGGCCGCAATCCGTCGCATAATTCTCTATTTGCTAGGTAGCTCTCAACGAGGTCTCTTCTTTCCCATGAGCACAGTTCCCAAATTGATTGCCTATAGTGATGCTGATTGGGCTGGGTGTCCCGACACTCGGTGATCTGTCACCGGTTGGTGCATGTTTCTCAGTTCTTCACTGATATCATGGAAAAGTAAGAAACAAACACGAGTCTCTAAATCATCTATTGAATCAGAGTATCGTGCTATGTCTACTGCTTGTTTTGAGATAATTTGGCTTTGTGGTCTTTTGAATGAACTTGGATTCCCTCAAACAGAGCCGACGTCTCTCTATGCTGACAATACAAGTGCTATTCAAATTGTTGCAAATCCTGTTTTTCATGAGCGCACCAAACATATTGAAGTAGATTGTCACTCCATCTGTGAGGCCTATGATAATCAGATTATATCCATCCCTCACATCAACACTCAGTTTCAAGTTGCAGACATTCTTACCAAAGCTGTTCCTCGCTCGCGCCATCAGTTTCTTGTTAGCAAATTGATGCTCCTTGACCAGCCGCAACAATTTGAGGGGGGATGTGAATCAGGAAATAATATTAATTTGTAATTATATTTATCATATTTCTAAAAATAAGTTAGACAAATCAGGATTTGATTTGATCTCCTTAATTTGTAATTATGAGATGTAAATGTGGTAACGATTATACATACGGAGAAATATCAAAGCAAGAGGGACATCAAACCCTAAATTGTGACACATACTACCTCTTGATATGAGTGGTGATTTGAAGATCATCCCATTACTACTCGATAGAATAACACAATTATTTATTTCCTCTTTTTTTTATATATATATATATATATATATATATATATATATATTTGAAATTGAGTTGCCGTCATCTTCTAATATTCCTCTCTGATTACCTTTTTCTCTCATGCTAAAGATCAGTCGTAACTCAGTTTTAAACATACTTATCTAGCCGTCTTCAACTTTTAATACCTTAACTCTCCCATAATAACATAACTGTTACGCTTTAATGGGTTTACTCAATCATCTACGTTCAAACAATTCCAATTCATTCAACCAACTTAATCATAACATCAACAAACTAACAACAACTAGGTACCATTCTTACACGATTTATTCAAAATAAACAAAATATCCCTTCCCCCAAACTGCAATATGTATATATAGTTGTGAAATTGCTCATACTACAAGTTTGAAAAAAGTGGTTTGGTGACACAACTACAAAAATAAATTACAAATCCTAAAACACAAAATTCAAAATGCAGAATTCAAAACGACTTACCATCCTAACTAATGCAACATCATTGTTCAACATGTTACCTCATTCGTAGCATCAACAACAGCTACATTTACGTCATTTTCTTTATTCTTGGGAAGCCTCCAAAAAGCAATTGGCTTAAAGTCCTTAGCTTGACCCTAACAACTTCTAGTGTAAAGCTTGGGTGGAGGTAGCTTTAGTTCCTTCAACTCTACAATCCTCTTTGCAACTGATCGATTTCATCAAAGTGTGCAAACTCCATCAATTTTTGTAGCAAATTTTGTTGTTTGCAAAATTGCTTATGCACAAGTGCATCCATAGATTTGATAAACAAGCAATCTTCTTGTCCTTCATCAAGTACTTCATAGAAATATGTTGGCCATTCACCTTGATGGTCAATTCACCATTCTTAACATTAATAAGAGTCACTCCTGTAGCAAGGAAATACCTTCCTAGAATGATAGGTACTTCCTCATCTTCTAAAATATCAAGGATGCTGAAGTCTGCGGGAAATACAAAGTTATCAACCCTGACTAATGCATCATCAATCCTTCCTTAGGGATGGCAAAGGAACTTGTCTACAAGTTGCAGATTTATAGTACCGGGTCTAGCTTCATCAATTCCTATTTATTTGAAGATTGATTTAGGCATGAAATTGATACTAGCTCCCAAGTCACAATTACTTTTCACAATAAATTCTACATAAGGAACATGGAATAGTCAAACTACCAAGGTCTTGCATATTTGCAAGAAGCTAGTGTTGCAACAACAAACTACATTTTATGTTTAAGGCAATTGTTTCAAACTCTCCTATACTTCTTCTTTTAGTAATAACATTATTCAAAAACTTTGCAAAATCAGGCATCTTTTGCAAAGTCTCAATCAATTAGGAATATTAATACTAAGCTACTTCAATACGTCTAGAAACTCATCGTATTGTTGTTTCCATTGGAGTGTTCTAATCCTATGAGGGAATGCAGGTGGTTGAACTACATGCACCAATTTGGGAAAACTACCAAATGTTGCAACAATTTTCCGACTCTTCACACTTTTCTTACAACTTCCTGAAATTCAGATTCTTCAACATTCCTTGGTTATACATCTCCTCCATAGTTATAGATCTTTTCGTTTTGCTTCATAATAAATTCCCTTTATTTATCATAGCAATCAATCTCTTTGATACTCCTAAGGCCAATGGCTTTGCACTGTTCCATGTCCTCGGGTTCTTTAGATGGACAGTTGTAGTGTTTCGTGACACTTAACCACTTTGTCTTCCATTCATTGTGGTAGCTTGCTTACCAAGCTTAGTTTCCATGTTCCTAATCACTACTTCGTGATTTTGATATGGTATTTTTGTCTTATTCATGAATGATTTTTTCTAAGTCATGAAATACTTTGTTTTAGTCACAAAAGACTTCAATATAGCTTCCAATGAGTGTTCATTTTAAGCTTGAGTAGGTAATGGTGAAAAGCTAGAAGGATGAGTAGTATTTTTTTGGTGAGCATTTTCTCGATTACTCCATGAGAATTTATGATTATTCGTCCACCCTGGAATGTAAATGTTATAGTAGAGGTTGTATCTAATCCTTGTTTATTTGAAAAATATGGGATTATCAAGGCATTCATACACATACTACCCCCACACAATATGCACCTGTTATAACAATAATAGTAGTTGATATCATTGTTATTGGTTCTACAACTATATATTGGTACAAGTGTTGTAACAATGTCATTCAATAGATTAATTAATGTCGCCATCTATGTTGCAATTGTTGGGGTTTCACCAACTTCATGAACTCAATGCCATTGACAACTATTTGTTGTTATGGTTTCAACAAGATCTACGCATTCTTCATAAGACTTGATAATAAAGACCATCTTGATGATGCATCAATCATTAGCCTTGTTAAAGGTACCAGACCATTAAAAAAAAATTCATTTTGCAAACTCGTAATCAATGATGAGGACACTTCCTAAACAAATCCTTAAACCTTTTCCATGCCTCAAAAATGATTTCATCTTTAGTTTGCCTAAAAGAGATTTTGACATTCCTCTTTTTAGTATTCGATACAGGAGAGAAGTACTTTACTAGGTACTTTTTCTACCATTTCTTGCCATTTAGTCACTGAGTTAGGTTCCAATGAGTTTAACCATGCCTTAGCTCTATCCTTTGGTGATTAAGGGAACAAACATTGTCGAAAACAATCATCAGGAACACCGGCAATCTCAATGTTGCTAGTAACCTCCACAAATTGTCCAATTGCTTGTAGAATATGGAATATCATGAGTTTGAACTCAAATTGGGCAACTCAATATCAAACCTCACAATAGAGAGTGAGAGAGAGAAAAGACACAAGTATTTTTATACTAGTTCAGAACATATTGTTGCTACATTTAATTCTCCCTTTACAGAGAGATTTTTCCTCAAAACAATTCGACGACTTATCGACTATTTTAAACAATAAAACATTAGTTTCAGTTTGTGTCTAAATTGACCTAAATTTTCTTTCTAGGATTCTAACTCTTATTGAGAGAATATTACATTTGAAATCCTATATCAATTCAAGTTTATCAAATAACTTGATTGATTTACATCAATTCTAATAACTCTCAACTGATAGGATTTTTTATTCATTCTCTTCTTTTGGTGTGTTCTAGAATTTTACATAAATTCTTTGTAACACATTTCCTTCTTCATTCTTCTCTGCTCTATTTTAATATTGATTGATTTCTACTTAATTACTGATAAATGTATCCAGTGAAAATGTTATCGTTGGAGATATTGAATTAGCATTTAAGGTAAATCACCCTTTAAAACAAATCCATATTTATCTTCATAATTTATTCAGCGTATCTTCTATTAAGAAGGCATGTCTTAGATGATGTAACTATCAAAGGATGTCATGAGCTTTTTTAGTCAAAGGGTAAGTCCAGCCTTGAAGAACAGAGAGAAAGGTTTTGACTGAAAAAATATGATTTTTTTGAGAAAAAATAAATAATAGAACAAGAAGAAATTAAACTTGGGTTTTAACAGAAGTAAGCAAAGAACAATTTTCATAAAGAACATATACAATACGATCAAAGACAAGACGATATAGACCAAGTCAGAAGATATATATTACTAGAATAGTGAAAGGCAGTATAGACACACACAACAGAGTAAAACTATTTTCTAGTACCACAAGGACAAAGGATAAAATGATTACGAAAAACATATCAGATAAACAAAAAAGTACAAAAAAGAACTGGTTGAAATAAATTGCAGAGTAATTGACCCGTAACAATCAAGGATGGTATAGCAAAATTTTCGTTACTATTTCTTACCAAAGTTTGTCAGATTTTTATCAAATGATCTTCTAACCAGATGCAAAGTTAGCTTGGTTCTGATCATTTTTTCTTCTGAATCAACAGATGCAGTGCTTTGTTCGAGTTCTTTGATTCCATAGATGTAAGTCTTAGATGATGAGTCAAGCGTGCTATACACTAATGGCAAATATCTTTTCTTGACCAGATAATGATATATTTAAACTTATTTGTTATACATACTTTTCTAGTGGAATGATCAAATAATGATCTTCTATGAGAGTGTTTTGGTCCTTTACTTGCAGTTCAGGCTTCTTTGAGTATGATCTTGTTTTATAATCATTTCAAATATATCATCTTTGGATCACATCAGATGAAGATATTTGTCCCGTCATAAGAATGATCTTTCAGTTTACTCTGACATTATACTCATGCTTTCTTCTTCATATATGAGGATAATCACATGATTGATTATGCTTTGAATTGTATCTTGATTTTAATCAAGGATGCATGATTGTATCCTATAAACTTTGTTATGATGAAGGACTTCAACTTGTTGTCATTCAAACTTCCAAATTTATGCTGTTGAATGAGAGGTTGCATTACTAACTATTTCTCCTAATGAATTACCCACACATTTGAACAAACACCAAAGATCAATGAATTTTTAATAAACTTCCATTTATTTAGTTCGTTTCATATTTTTGGAATGCATTCTAATGTTTCCATTATGTTCATTTATGTTATTCTCTTTGAACATTCATTTATCACAATATAAAGATTCTATTTTAATACTCAAATTGTCATTGAAGAATGATTACATAAAATAAAAAATGAAAAACATTAGCACAAATACTCACGCTTTTAAAAGAACCTTTACATGAAAAACTATTTAAAGAAAGAACTTGGTAAAGGGATGAGATTGTAATTTGATAAATAGATGTTTTGCTAATGATTTTTTATTTACTTTTAAGATAGTAATTACAATCTTAAGTAGTAAGTTTTCTTTTTCAATTCAGGTTTTGAAAGAAATTTTAAAACATAAATTTCGAGAAAAAAATAAAAAAATGATCCATCCAAAAAGATACACTAGTATTTCACTAGCATTTTCAACAGTAAAGAATCTTTACTCTTACACAGTAAAGTGCTCAATCAAGAGATCGAGCTTTGGTACATATTAAAGGTGCTGAAAAACACAAGAAAAGGGAGAGTTTAACTTGTTTTGTTTTTTTGCCTTTTCTAAAGCTTAGTTTAATTTCTTAAACTAAAATATGTTCTTTATCAAATCATTTAACTTATGATTATAAAACTAGTTTAGTGAAAATAAAGTTGAATCATAAAGAACTTAGATTAGAATAACAAAAGTTAGAGAGGAAAGACACACAGATTTTAATACTAGTTCACAATTAACATTTGCTACATCTACCGGGAGATTTTGCCTCAGTACAGATGAGGACTTAATCCACTACTACTTTAAACAATAGTATACAAGCATTATTTACATTGCCTCTTCAAACATTGAATATTCTTCTTTAGCCTTTCCTTTCTCTCACCATTGGAATCCTTTTCAACTTTTTAGCAGCTTGTCATTGATGTTCATTAGTATTGTTATACCTCTTCATGTGCTTCTTATAAACAAAAGAGTTGTTGTCACCATTGAGATGATTTATATTAGTTATAGTTAGTTTCTGAATTGATACAAAGTTTGTTTCTAGGATTTTTACTCTCATTAGGAGAATATTAAATTCTAAATTTTATATCAATTCAAGTGTATTAAACAACTTGATTCATTTCCATCAATTCTAATAACTCTCTGTTGAGAATAATTTTCATTAATTCTTTTCTTTTTATGTGATCGAGGATTTTACAAAAATTCTTCTTAGCGCATTGCCTTTTTGGTTCTCTCAACTCTATTTTTAAAATGATTGATTTATACTTAAATACTGAGAAATGTATCCATTGGTGACTTATATGAATCTTCTAAAACTGAAAATAGTAGTTTTTTTGCATCGTCTGAAACTTGAAATTGATTTTTAGCATCTTAAGACTTTGAGTTTTTTTAAATTTATTTCTATAAATTTTTTAGAATTTTTTCTTATTTTTCCAACACCACCAAAGACTCATGAATAGGACCCTTGTAGCCCAATTTATGATCTTAACATAAAAGCAATGTAGTTGTTGCCACTAACAAAAACCGAGATTTTTGTGGTTTTTAATTTTAAATTAGTCTGAATCTTATATACACGACTTGTATCCTTATTTTCCCCAACATAATTTCAAAACTGACCTGAAACCTTTATTTAGACCTGATAATAGGTCAAATTCGTGTATATTGCTTTGATTAAAACTAGTGAGATGTGAGATAAACAGTAAAACACTCATAATTTTCCCATTTGATATCTGAATTCGATTCCATTTGTTGCCAAATGATCGTTGATATTAGATCTATAATCCAGTATGTTCCTCATTGTGCATAATTTCATATTCTTTCTTAGAAACATTGCCTTAACAATTGTTCTTGTTCTGAATTCAATGTTTTGAGATCCAACTTTTAAGTGACTTTCATCTTTCTTCCTTATGAGTAATCATTATTGAATTGAAGACTCATGATTGATGTAGGATTTATCTATTTGTGAAGTAGCTTTTGTGATCAAAATCTATTAATCAAGTAAGTGTTTACTCTATAAGAGAGATCATATTTGTTGCATATAGGATATATAGTGTGTGGATAATAGTCACTACGCCAAAAATGACATTTTATAGCGCGTCTTTTATAGCGCTTACTAAATACAAGTGCTGTTGTATGATATTTTAAAAATAACGGAGGATACAACATCGCTTTTTTGACAAGCGCCGTAAAAGACTTTGATTTCACGTAATTAAAGGACCTATTAGAGCGCTTTTTGGAAAAGCGCTGTAAAAAGGTTTTAAAAAAAATAAGGAGGTCTTTTGCAGCGCTTTTGGACAAGCGCTTTAAAAAGTCTGTAAAAAAGCGCTGTAATAGACTTTCAAAAAATAAAATAAGGAGGTCTTTTACAGCGCTCTTTAAAAAAGCGCTGTAATAGGCTTTTAAAAAATAAAATATGGAGGTCGTTTATAGCGCTCTTTAAAAAAGCGCTGTAATAGGCTTTTAAAAGTAAAATAAGGAGGTCTTTTACAGCGCTCTTTAAAAAAGCGCTGTAATAGGCTTTTAAAAGTAAAATAAGGAGGTCTTTTACAGCGCTCTTTAAAAAAGCGCTGTAATAGGCTTTTAAAAGTAAAATAAGGAGGTCTTTTACAGCGCTCTTTAAAAAAGCGCTGTAATAGGCTTTTAAAAGTAAAATAAGGAGGTCTTTTACAGCGCTCTTTCAAAAAAGCGCTGTAATAGGCTTTTAAAAATAAAATAAGAAGGTCTTTTACAGCGCTCTTTAAAAAAAGCGCTGTAATAGGCTTTTAAAGGTAAAATAAGGAGGTCTTTTACAGCGCTCTTTAAAAAAAGCGTTGTAATAGGCTTTTAAAAATAAAATAAGGAGGTATTTTACAGCGCTCTTTAAAAAAAGCGCTGTAATAGGCTTTTAAAAAAATAAAATACGGAGGTTTTTTACAGCGCTCTTTAAAAAAGCGCTGTAATAGGCTTTTAAAAGTAAAATAAGGAGGTCTTTTACAGCGCTTTTTTGAAAGAGCGCTGTAAAAGACCTCCTTATTTTACTTTTAAAAGCCTATTACAGCGCTTTTGTGAAAGAGCGCTGTAAAAGACCTCCTTATTTTACTTTTAAAAGCCTATTACAGCGCTTTTGTGAAAGAGCGCTGTAAAAGACCTCCTTATTTTACTTTTAAAAGCCTATTACAGCGCTTTTGTGAAAGAGCGCTGTAAAAGACCTCCTTATTTTACTTTTAAAAGCCTATTACAGCGCTTTTGTGAAAGAGCGCTGTAAAAGACCTCCTTATTTTACTTTTAAAAGCCTATTACAGCGCTTTTGTGAAAGAGCGCTGTAAAAGACCTCCTTATTTTACTTTTAAAAGCCTATTACAGCGCTTTTGTGAAAGAGCGCTGTAAAAGACCTCCTTATTTTACTTTTAAAAGCCTATTACAGCGCTTTTGTGAAAGAGCGCTGTAAAAGACCTCCTTATTTTACTTTTAAAAGCCTATTACAGCGCTTTTGTGAAAGAGCGCTGTAAAAGACCTCCTTATTTTACTTTTAAAAGCCTATTACAGCGCTTTTGTGAAAGAGCGCTGTAAAAGACCTCCTTATTTTACTTTTAAAAGCCTATTACAGCGCTTTTGTGAAAGAGCGCTGTAAAAGACCTCCTTATTTTACTTTTAAAAGCCTATTACAGCGCTTTTGTGAAAGAGCGCTGTAAAAGACCTCCTTATTTTACTTTTAAAAGCCTATTACAGCGCTTTTGTGAAAGAGCGCTGTAAAAGACCTCCTTATTTTACTTTTAAAAGCCTATTACAGCGCTTTTGTGAAAGAGCGCTGTAAAAGACCTCCTTATTTTACTTTTAAAAGCCTATTACAGCGCTTTTGTGAAAGAGCGCTGTAAAAGACCTCCTTATTTTACTTTTAAAAGCCTATTACAGCGCTTTTGTGAAAGAGCGCTGTAAAAGACCTCCTTATTTTACTTTTAAAAGCCTATTACAGCGCTTTTGTGAAAGAGCGCTGTAAAAGACCTCCTTATTTTACTTTTAAAAGCCTATTACAGCGCTTTTGTGAAAGAGCGCTGTAAAAGACCTCCTTATTTTACTTTTAAAAGCCTATTACAGCGCTTTTGTGAAAGAGCGCTGTAAAAGACCTCCTTATTTTACTTTTAAAAGCCTATTACAGCGCTTTTGTGAAAGAGCGCTGTAAAAGACCTCCTTATTTTACTTTTAAAAGCCTATTACAGCGCTTTTGTGAAAGAGCGCTGTAAAAGACCTCCTTATTTTACTTTTAAAAGCCTATTACAGCGCTTTTGTGAAAGAGCGCTGTAAAAGACCTCCTTATTTTACTTTTAAAAGCCTATTACAGCGCTTTTGTGAAAGAGCGCTGTAAAAGACCTCCTTATTTTACTTTTAAAAGCCTATTACAGCGCTTTTTTTAAAGAGCGCTGTTGTATCTTTTTACAGCGCTGGATACTACAGCGCTTAATTTTTTGAAAAAGCGTTGTAAATGGCTTAAAAAAAGCGCTGTAAAATACCATTTTTCGCGTAGTGAGTGCTTAGTTATAAGTGTGTGATTGCATGATATATGAGTATCATTATATGTATTGTTTTATGAATTGATGAGTATCTCATTGTAATTCGTGGGAATTGTGTATTATTTGATATAAGTGTTGTTATGTAATATATGATAATTGTTATATAGTCTATTGAGTTGTAAATTGTTTCTCTATGTGTAGTGGAATCAATTTTTAGAATATAAGAAATCAACTTTCAAGAGATAAAAAATTCAAAAGTCTAGTAATTCACATGCGATGAATTATTAAGCTTAATTAGCTATAGTTAATTGATTTAGATATAAATTAGGTAATCCATGATGTTTTTTATGCTAGTTTAATAACATAATTAATTATATTATAGTTCTAATTAATTATAGGTGACTGTTTAAGTAGTATTAGTTTATTAATTACTTAGATTAAGAGTGTCGAAATTATTATAGATGATTAATAAAAATTAAATAATATTAGTTATAGTTATTTTATTACTTAGCAATTAATAGTAACTTTGTGAGTTTATAAAGTTGGTGTATAAAGATAATTACTAATGAGTAGTAACATACGACTAATAAGTTAATGTATTAGAATAATATCTAATGATAAAATGATGTATTAGAATAATTTTGATGGAGTATGACATATCTATGTTTGTATGATATGTTTGTTGATGATGTTGATATTGATGTGGAATAAAACTGTTATGGCATACGAGTCGCAATATGGGCTAGGTATGTTCTAATGGTAGTTGTTGATAAGTTGATATGTTGTTAATGAACTTAAGTCGCAATATGGACTGAGTGTTGTTTGATGGTGATGTTGTTGATAAGTTGATTAATTTGTTTTAAATGAACTCAAGTTGCAGTATGAGCTAGGTAACTTTGGACGATGATATTGATAATAATGTCATTTATGTTTACATATATAGGGATAGTGTTGTGATAGAATTAAAACAGACGATTAGATTGAGGTCTTGGGGGATGTTAGTAGGAATGTCTTACATGAAAGGTGGGGTTGAATACTGTTGGGAAATTTGAATTCTCTGCTTGCACTAATCTTGAGTTATTGGATCCATGTGTCGGAGTTAGTTCGATACTTTCTTGCATCAACCACCTTGTCCTTCCTGGTGGCCATTTCCAGTTCCCTCGCAAATTATGAGAAATATTCTTCAACTATTATAATTTTGATGAATCTTGAACAAATCCCCAAATTTATAACCTTACAAATTTGGTATTGATTCTTCTATTTGATGTAGCCCACACTTCTATCTTGACGACTTTAACACCTTGAATCTTCAACTCCCATAATTGTTTCCACCTTCGTAGTTTGGTAAAATTGATTCTAATCAACTTCCACAAACTAATAACACTCATAATACAACATCCTATATTAGTGTCTTAGAAAACAATCAAACATATCAAAGAGATTGAGAGTTATCAAAAATTCTTTGTGATGAGTGAGATTTTGAGCGAAAATTATAATGTTCCTTGAATGAGAGTGAGTGGAAAATATTATTTATATATCAGGTAATGAGAAAACCAATCAGATGCAATAAAATAAGAAACAAGCACATTCTTGATTGAAATCACATTAGTATGTTGATTCAAATAAACATTAATCCAATTCAAAGAAATTTTAACAAGGTGATTCGAATCACCTATAGGTTCATTCAAAACACATATCCTCGAGTTGATAAAAATTTGCAAAAATGAATTGGTGATTTGAATCAATAGAATTTCCAATTCAAATGATTCTGATCACTTTATTTTTAATTAGGTGATTGTGCATTAAAAATCCAACTTTTCCAAAGATTAAAATCATTATAACAATGATTTTAAGACTAATTTAAAATATTCATTTTCTCATATCCTAAAATGTGAAAGATTATTTTGAGAAACTAAGTTACATCATCTAAACTAACCCTTGTTTTGACATCACTAACATAACCTATACCTAAGGGAACATATACTCACAAATTCCAAATTAACTTCGACATTAAATACTATGTCATGACCAATCATCAGTTTGTAAACATTTGAGAGATGCAAAAGAAATGCATGTAGGGGAATCAGAAACATTTGAGGTATAAATAGCCAGGTTTATGAGAAAGCAAACAAACACCTTTTGGAAATAGGAGATGTAATGAAATGGGTGTGGAGCAAAACGAAGAGTGAGACAAAGAACGACTCTAAAGTTTGACAGATACTTTAAGACACATGAGACAATTTAAAGGCTTGAGACGATTTATGGAAGGAAATGAAGAGTTGTGGATGGAGAATAGGAAAAAAAAATAGAAAAAAAAATTGAAGTCAAAAACATAGGAGAAGAAATGAATCAGACACAACGCGAAAACAATGGCACAAAGTGAAAATATAAGAAAATTAGGACATAAATAGAGTATAAAAACAAAGGCACATTACATTACAACTACAATACTTATTCTAAGGCTATCTAAACCAAATCCATTAATTCATATTACATATTAGGTTTGAGTCACCAATTTTTAATCCATAAATAAATTAACTTTCTTTATATGCATCTTCTTCAGTAAATGTCTTCCTTCTTTGTACTTTCATCTGATACAGTGATGAAGAATTTTTCATATTTAGGAGCCTACCTTTTGACTTGTTAGACGTAACTAAGGAAAAAGAGATATTTAGTATTCCCTTTTCTCTAATTATCTTTGAATTGTCTTGTGGAACTTTCTTTCAATATTTTATTGGAGATGTAAACTTCCAAAGATAAATCTTGTTATGATTTTAGGTGCTCAAACCCTTCTTCTTTATTACATTTAGAATTCCATGCAATACAAAATATTCAACAACAAAATAATTAGGTACAAGCTTTTCAATGCTCTTTTTCTAACTTCCTCCTTGTACTTAAGGTACTTAATGAAAGAAGGAGACATTGATACTCAAGGGTTGCACAGAGTGAACCTTTGAATGCATTTTGTAAATTGCCTTTTATAATCCATCTTGTTGAATGTAGTTCACATATATTACGATTTCAAGATTTTTAAAATTTTTAGCACTAAAGTTGAGCATTTCATGTTTTAAGAAATTCTTAAAGTCTTTATGAGAGTACAATGTTAAAAGAGGGCCATTTAGGAAGATCAAGACTCAATATAGAACGAGATATAAAATTGATTTTCCTATAGGGTTTTAGGGTTACCATTATTTGGATGAAAAAGGATTTGGGTTGGGAGAGAAAGGTTTTTAACGAAAATTATTATTTTTGAAAAACACTAGAAATGAGAGAAGTTTAAATAAGTAGAGAAAAAAAAAATGAAAAAAACAAAACTTGGGTTTTAACCAGCGTAATTGATGAACAATTTTCAAAATGTGTGATAAATGCAGCTTTATTTCTTCTAAATGTGTGATCAATAGGTAATAACCTACAATGTGAGTCAAACCACAATGCCTTCCCACCGAATTTTAATGTAATTGCTTTTGTGTCTTCCAAGAAAATAGGACAAGCCAATTTACCGTGTGTTCCTCATCTTGACAACATCCAATAAGAGGGGAAATCATTAATGATCCACATCAAAGAAGCTCTAGTCATAGAATTTTGTTGTAGATCAATATCATATACACCATTCCATAACCTCTTCAATTCATCAATCAAATGGTGTAAATAAATATCAATACCATTTGTAGGATTAGAGTGTCCTAGTATCATCCAAGCCAATAACATGTAAGGTGTAGACATACACATATCAGGAGGAAGATTGTATGAAGTAACAATAATAGATCAACAAGAATAAGGAGTATATGATACTTGTATATTTGGTTTAAATCCTTATGAGGATAATCAAAGTCTTATATTGCGTAGATCTAACACAAAATTAGGATGCACTTGATCAAAGTGTTTCCATGCATGACCATCAAATGAATATCGCACATCACCTAAATTTCTTCTATTTGCATAGTTTCATGTCATGTTTCTTGTAGTTTGCTTTGATGCAAACATCATTTGCAGTCTTGATACAATAGGGAGATGAAACATTGCCTTCCTTGGAATTGGTTTTCCTTGACTTTCCCTAGAGTTATTCCTTTGGAGATACCTTGTGTAAGACCCATAAATTTAAAGTACCATTTATGTATTTTTGGTGTATTTTGGATCGGAGGCTTTTAAGCCAAAGTAATAATATTTTGGAGTTTTATAATCAAAAAGATATTTTAATGCCGATTAAGATTTCTCGTCGATAAATAAATTGAAATTAACTGCGGTGAATCCTTTACGTAGAATTTAATGCGTTAAGGGTGAAATGGTAATTTAACAAATATCTAGATTTAAGATATTTGTTAAGTTATATTTATTATATATATTTATGTATATATGTTTGATTGAGGGGAAAGGAAAAGGAAATAGAAAAGAAAGGAAAGGAAATAGAAAAGAAAGGAAAGGAAATAGAAAGGAAAGAGAATAGAGGAAAGGAAAAAGGAAAGAAAACCAAATCCATCGTCTTCTTCCTCTGTGACCGTGAACCAAATTCCCTCCTTTCTCCCGTTTTCGTTTTCGTCGCTTTCTTTTCTTCAAAACTAGTAACCCAAGGTTGGGTGAAAGTTAGATCAAGGTTTTCGCAACTCCACTCTTCCTCTTTGATTCGAAAACGAAGAAAAACGGTATTTGAGATCCAAACACAAACCCCTCCGTTTCTTCTAGATCTAAGCTTCATTTCGCGAAGAGTTAGAAGGGAAAGTTGCTCACTACCACGCTACGGTGCTAAGGGACCAATTTGGAGGCGACGTTACGAGCGAAGATTTTACCGGCTTTACTCGCGGTACCGGAAACGCACGTTAAAGCTAACGTTGAGGTAAGGGCTCTTTCAAAATTTCTAGTTTGCATTAGGCTCTTATCTGTAGTTGTGTGGGAAGGAATTGTTAGGGTTTAATGTATCGATTTGGGGAAAAACGAATCTAATGCGTTATGGGTAAAACCTTAGAGTTAGGTTTTGTTTATATGTATGAATGTTTCGTGGTAAATGAATTTGAAGTCATTGTGTATGATTTTGAGTAAATGAAATTTGATGTATCTGGGTGTTATGTTTGCTTTGATTTGTGTTCGTTGTATTTGGCGTGTCCATACTTGATGTTTGTTAATTGGTGTGGTTGTTGTGAATTATGGTTTGAATGTGAGAGTATGTTTGAGTTTGTTTCCGTGGAATTTGAAAACCATTAGAGTTAAACGAGTATTAAAAATGGGGAATCTTTTAATACCTCGGTTTACTTAATGTGCATTTGAGGAAAAGGTTTAAGTTAACTGGGCGTTGAGAATGGGGAATCTCTTAATGTCCCGGTTACTTAACGATCGTTTTTGAAAATCGTTCCGGTAAATGAGTATTAAGAATGGGGAATCTCTTAATGACTCGTTTACTGAATATCTTGTGTGAAAATCGTTTAAGTCAAAAGTATATTAAGAATGGGGAATCTCTTAATATGTCTGTTTGCTTAACATTTTGTTTTGAAATCATTAAGATAAATCGGTATTAAGAACGGGGAATCTCTTAATGACTTATTTATTTAATGTTGTTTTGAAAGTCGTTTAAGTTAAATGGGTATTAAAAATGGGGAATCTTTTAATATCTGCATTTGCTTAACGATTGTTGTGAATGGAGTCTGTGTATGCTCATGCATTTCATTTGGTAAATTGTGTCGACCCGTGATAGGTGACACCTTGGTAAACTGTACGGACCCGTGATAGGTTGTACGTTTGCGATTTACATTTTAGTAAATCGTGTTGACCCGTGATAGGTGACACCATGGTAACTGTACTGACCCGTGATAGGTGGTACATTTACGATTTACATTTTTGGCGAATTGTGCTGACCCGTGATAGGTGGCACCTAGGTAAACAGTACTGGTCTGTGATAGGCGGTACGTTTACGATTCCCGCTTTTTCTTTTAGTAAATCGTGTTGACCCGTGATAGGTGACACCTCGGTAAACTGTACTGACCCGTGATAGGTGGTACGTTTACGAGTTACTATTTAGTAAATCGTGTTGACCCGTGATAGGTGACACCTCGGTAAACTGTACTGACCCGTGATAGGTGGTACGTTTATGATTTACGCATTTTAGTAAATCGTGCTGACCCGTGATAGGTGGCACCTCGGTAATTGGTACTTTGGCCTGCGATAGGCGGTACAATTATGATTTACGGCCCTTCGAGGAGGGTTTGGTTTGGAATTCCGAGTCCATGCATTTTGGCATATACGCATTGCATTAGGGTGCCTGGCACGCGAGTCATGTTTGATTTGAGTTTATGATTGAGTGATTCGAATTTTGATTTATCGTGATAACTGAGATGAAGGTGTTAAGTGCTATGTGTTGTGTATTGTGTGTGAGTATGATGGTTATCGAACCTTTGTGTGTCGTAGTAATCGCGTAGAAATTGCTAAGTGTTAAGTGGTGAACTTGATTAGGAATCGATTGGCTTAAAACCTGGGGGCACAGTACCCACTCAATCGATTGCCAAATCAATTGATTCAGCCCAGGATTCTGTTTTCATTAAAAACCTTTACCCCAATCGATTTCCCAATCGATTGGCTCTGTGAAAATCCTCAGTTTGAGGTAGATGATTGATCACTCATTAACTTATCCATGTCTTGACTTGTTATGTATTAATTAGGAGATTGAGAACCTCATTTTACTTTCATTTTAATTGGCAAAGTATTGTATGAACTTTTAGCATATTGGAAATCCTGTTAAGGTGCATGCCTAGTTGAAAAGATATTTTGAGCATTTAAAATCTTAATTGCTATGTGATAACTGTTGTTTTTTTTGGTTGGTGACCCTTTACAATTATTGTGGAAATCTGGGCTTTTCCCTCAGATGAGAGTTAGGACGGTCCTACCGGTTCGTACCCTACGGACGGGAATGGAGATGGGAACGCGTGACTGCAGTTACGTTAGGAGGATCTCACGGGGCGCGTGGAGATACTCAGGGTGTATAGCTTTTTGGTAGGATGATCAGATTAGGATGATGTATAGGGACTAGGTGTCCTTCTTTTTGGATTAGAGTATTTTTAGTTTGGAAAACTGTACTTATACTAATATCGTCAGTTGACTTTTTACTTGAATGGGTTCCATGTACCATTTATGGTCGTGTAAATGTTTTGGATTTATAATTGGAGAAACTTTTCTGCCGCTTGTAAATTATAATGACTCAGTTATTTATCCAAAGGCATTTCTTTATCTATTTCTCTGTTTTATTTTAATTCCTTTTGAAAAAAAAAATATATATATACCCTCGCTTTGAAAAACGGGGTGTTACACCTTGATTGTTGGTAAAACTTACATTCATCTAAATTGACACCATTTATACCAAATTCATTGTCGTAATACAATATACCACCATTAACACAACAATCAATCCTCTTGACACCTAATCCTAATTTCAATACTAACCTTTTAGCATCGTAATAACTTTGTGAAAAACTATCTCTAACAGGTGTTGCATCTAGCATCATTTTAGTTACAGATTTAAAGCTAAATAAGGAACATGATATTGATACTTTAGACCTAAAAATATAATACACGCCGATAACTTTGAGCTTGGAGATCTTTCGATCAATAGTTTACTAGTGTCTTTCAAAAGACCATAAAATCTTCGAGCTTCTTTATTTCGAGGTCCATTAGTGTCGTCATATTGATTTTCATTGAATGCCTTATTATCCCCAACAACGTCTGAAATCATATAGTTCATCACCTCAAAGTGATAATAATTATAATAATCTATACCTAACATGTCAGTACTACATGATGGACCTTCATTATTCTCCACACATATACAAGTATTTTGCGCTGCTAAATAATCTTGTCCATGATTAGTCAAAATTCACTAGTTAAGCATGAATTCATCTTCAAATAACTATAGTCGTATTGCATTTTCACTCTTAAAACGTCAACATTGACATAAACAATATGTGTATTTTCACTCTTAAAACGTCTACATTCTTGTAAAATTGTGAAATTCATCAATCTTGTTAGCAAAATATTATTTAATTTATTTCCTTCTAAGAAAGTTCCTATCATATATCCAACAACGAAGTGCGTCTATATATATATATATATATATATATATATATAATATATATATATATATATATATATATATATTCTTTTTTGAAAATTAAATAAATTTAACATGATCGTTAATTAGATCAATGTTTTATATATAAAATGCTAAACTTTTAAAAGCATTATTTTGTTGTTGGTGCCAACAACTACAAAGTACTAAATAATAATTTGTGACTTATTTTATATATAAATTAAAGGAACAAATTCCAAAAATATAATAAAAAAAAAATAAAGAATTAGCTAAAATAAAATATTAAATACGTTTAAGTAATTTTTTCAAAAAATAAGCCCCTATAAACAAAAATAGAAACTATAAATGAATATAAATTTTTGTACGAACTAAAATATAACTATTTGTAACGACTACAAACTGGTATTAATATCATTAATTTAACTTATATTTTTTAAAAACTAATTACATTAAAATGAATATATTTTTCACATGCTTTAAATTTTATTTATCATATATACATTAAGAATGTAATTTCCATTTTATTTTTAAGACAACTCTACCAGCATTTTAAAATATGAACGTTTTATGTCTTTTGAAAATAATCTTAACGCATTTTATATATATAATATTACATATTTCATAATTAGATCAATATTATAAACTTGCCTTCTTTTAAATAAGTATTATTTGGTTTTTGAAAAATTTTACAATTTCTTAAGAAAATAACATTTTACTAACATAATAAACCATAACAAAATAAATAACTACAATAAAAAAAGATAACATTTTAATTTGAGTAAAAATTTTACAGTACAAATATTTTAGAAAAAAAAATTTAATTTTCTGAAAATATTTTAGAACCATTTAACCTTTTTTTAGACTAAATTTAACTTTTTTCAATACTAATATATAAAATACTAATTTATATTTAAAATACATTATATAATTACTTTATACATAGTAGTGTTTGACTTGAAAGTTATGAACAAATGGCAACTCTTCTCAATCAATACAATAACGTCAATGTCAAAATAAAAATGAAATAATATTAATTAAATAACTAACTTCAAATAAAAAGTTAACATTAAAAAACAAAACATAAAGGAAAACACTTACTGACACTCAAGATAGAAATAAGAATTCAATATAATGAGAGAAACATTACAATCATTTTTAAATTAAAGCTAGAGAAAAATATTTGAAGAGAAAAGTTAAAAGAATTGTGGAATGATATATAGTTAAAAAAGAGAGCATTTGTGGCAGTCCAAACGACTACAAATGCCAACGACTTTATTAGAGGTTTGTGGTGGCTTATGTCGCCAAATAGGGAAGTGTAGTGGCAACCTATGTCGCCACTAATGCCAAACTGTAATAATTTTGTGATTGTGTATACCGTCATAAATGTCTACTAAAATCTCAAATCAATCAAACATGTTGCGTGGGTTAAAGTCGCCACAAATTCAAATAAATATTTTTTATTTGTGTGAGCTTTTTCAGCAACTAATAACAATCAATTTGAATTTTAGTATTAGTAAAGGTTATTTTGGCAAGTAATTTGTGAGACTTTTTTCTGCCACAAAATGTTTTAAGTTGGCCACAAATTGATGTTATTCTTGTAGTGAATTTTCCAAAGTAATGTGAACAAAAGATTTGCAATGAGCAGCTCTTAACTTATATTTTGAGTCAATGCGTGCTCATGTTACTTCTTCCAAAATTGCTTCGTGCTCATGTTACTTCGTGCTCATCTGAATATTGCTTCGTGCTCATGTTACTTCTTCCAAAATTTGAATGATCATTTCATAGATTATGATAGATCCTAGCATCAAATGCAGAGTTGAACTTCATCTTGATTTTAACCAAAGGCAAATGTGTGTATCCTCAATCTTGATTTTAACCAAAGGCAAATGTGTGCATCCTCCAAACATTTTCTTTGATGAAATACTACAACTTTTGACCATTCCAATTTCATAGTTTAATCTTTAAGTGTAAGGTTGAATTACTAATCACTTCTTCTAGTAAATTACTTGAACTTAAACACACAACATAGATCATTGAAGTTTACATAAACTTTTCCTTGTTTGGGTTAGTTTCAAATAATTATGTCCAACCGACTAATATTTCTACACATCATGAGATAACTTTTAGTATTATTATATTGACTCTTCTCACTAGTTAACTTACTCTGTTTCATTGAAACACATATTTGTTCTCAATAAGGAGATCAAGCTCTAATATCAATCGAAAGGGTTAGAAAACACAAGAAAAATGAGTTGAATTGTGTTGACCATTTATGAAAATCAAATTCATTCGCTAAATAGAAAGATGCATTCTTTATCAAAACATTCAACCTATGACTATTTTGCCTTAGTAATGTCGAGGGCTTAATCCACTATTAACTCAATACTCTAATGGTATTCTTTTTAATAAATTATACACAAATATTACAAAATATAATATAATGACAAACTCCAATTATATTATTTCCTCACTTGAAATTAATTAGAGTGTGGTTGCTTATAAAAAAAATTAGATTAGTTTAATAATTTTCCTCTAACCAATTACCACTTAACATATCTTTGTGTACACACCGTTATTTATTTATTTGTTTTGAATTCATGAACAAATCACATACAAAAAAATAACTATTTCTATATAAATATTACAGTGATAGGCTATTGAAATCTAATTCAATCAACATGTGTTTTTAATAAATTATATACGAATATTACAAAATATAATATGATAACACTTTTAAGCGTTATAGTATCTAGTGCTGTTAAAAGATACAACAGTGCTATTTAAAATAAATAAAAAATATTGTAATAGATATAAATATATAGCACTTCTTTAGATTAGTTTTACAGCACCTTTTTAAAAAAGCATTATATATATATATATATAGCATTTTTATATAGACATCAGCGCTTCTTTAGACTAGTTTTACAACACCTTTTTAGAAAAGCGCTTCTTCGACTAGTTTTACAGCGCTTTTCTACCAGTTCACAACAACTATTGCTACATCAAGTTATCTATTTACAAAGAGATTTTGCCTTAGTAATGTCGAGAGCTTAATCCACTATTAACTCAATATTCTAATGGTATTCTTTTTAATAAATTATACGCAAATATTACAAAGTATAATATAATGACAAACTCCTACTATATTATTTCCTCACTTGAAATTAATTAGAATGTGGTTGCTTATAAAAAAAAATTAGATTAGTTTAATAATTTTCCTCTAACCAATTAGCACTTAACATATCTTTGTGTACACACTGTTATTTATTTATTTGTTTTGAATTCATGAACAAAACATATACATAAAAACAACTATTTCTATATAAATATCACAGTAATAGGCTATTGAAATCTAATTCAATCAACATGTATTTTTAATAAATTATATACGAATTACAAAATATAATATGATAACAAACCCCAAATATTGACTACAACAAAATTGACTTTTTACAACGCTTTTTTTAAGTCATTTACAACACTTTTAAGCATTATAGTATCTAGTGTTGTTAAAAGATACAACAACACTATTTAAAATAAAATTGTTTTGTAATAGATATAAATATATAGCACTTCTTTAGATTAGTTTTACAGCGCCTTTTTAAAAAAGTTTTGTAATATATATATATATATATATATATATAGCGTTTTTATATAGAGACCAGGGCTTCTTTAGACTAGTTTTACAACACCTTTTTAAAAAAGCGCTTCTTCGACTAGTTTGACAGCGCTTTTCTATCAGTTCACAACATCTATTGCTACATCTAGTTATTTATTTACAGAGAGATTTTGGCTTAGTAATTTCGAGGGCTTAATCCACTATTAACTCAATATTCTAATGGTATAATTTTTAATAAATTATACACAAATATTAAAAAATATAATATAATGACAAACTCCAACTATATTATTTCCTCACTTGAAATTAATTAGATCGTGGTTGCTTATAAAAAAAAATTAGATTAGTTTAATAATTTTCCTCTAACCAATTACTACTTAACATATCTTTGTGTACACACCGTTATTTATTTATTTGTTTTGAATTCATGAACAAATCACATACATAAAAACAACTATTTCTATATAAATATCACAGTGATAGGCTATTGAAATCTAATTCAATCAACATGTGTTTTTAATAAATTATATACGAATATTACAAAATATAATATGATAACAAACCCCCAGTATTCACTACAACAAAATTGACATTTTACAACGCTTTCTTTTAAGTCATTTACAACACTTTTAAGCGTTATAGTATCTAGTGCTGTTAAAAGATACAACAACACCATTTAAAATAAAAAAGTGTTGTAATAGATATAAATATATAGCACTTCTTTAGATTAGTTTTACAGCGCCTTTTTAAAAAAACGCTTCTTCGACTAGTTTTACAGTGCTTTTCTAGAAAGCGCTATTGTAGGGTACAATTTATAGCGCTTTTTTATAACACTTTTTTGAAAAAAAACATTTTACACCTTTACTAGAAAATCACTGTAAAATACTGGTTTGAAAAAACATTGAAAAAGACTTAAAAAAGCGTTGTAAAACTCATAAAAAAGCGCTCTATAAGGTTGAAAATAGGTCTTTCATAACATTTTTTTGAAAAAAGCGTTGTCTTTAATAGAGATTTCAATTTTCTTTTTCCAAAATCATACACATCAAGCACATATTGATCCAATTACAATTTTTTCATTCAAACACTATATTATATATTTACATCAACATCTACTATACATTTAGTTTTTTCAAGATTATCAACAATATCATGCCAATATCAAGTACTATATATTCACAGCAACATCAAGTACTATATATTATCAACATATCAAGTACTATATATTCACAACAACAATATCGTGCCCATAGCAACATATTGACAACAACAGCAACATCAAGTACATATTGTTAATAGCAATTTCTAGCAACATCATGCCAATTTCCAGCAATTTCTTACTTTACTCTATTGTAACAAAAAATAAAATAAATTAATTAGAATAATGATCGGTTCACACAAATATATACAATAGTAGTTTACAATACGAAATTCACCTATTAACAAATTATAACTCTCAATTTGATAGGGTTTCAGCAAGTGTACTGAATCGTTGCAAGTAATAAATAAAACGGTAATACCGAGTGTCGAACTCAAGGATTGCGTTTTACTATCGAATTATATTTAATTACTGAAATTGAACAAAAAATTTTCAAGTTGATTGAAATAATATTTGAAATTAACAACAGTAATAAAATTGATCCTTTATAATGAGAAAAATGTCAGGGATGAGTTTCACTTCGAATCCAACCTTGGTGTCTAATTTGATCCTAGTTATTGAATTCCTTTATTGAATTATTACCGAATTCTCTTTATTATCCTTGCCCTAATGTCTTAGTGACAGAACCTTTAATTTCAATGTAACCCCTAATTCCTTAGTAGATTTAAGATTAGAATTAAGCATTACCGTATAGAAATTCTCTTGTAAATTATTGCTTTGCAACTAATTTAATTGGTTTCATGACTTGCACCTATGTCTAGACTACAAATTCATGAATTTCTCATCTCAACCATTCGTAAAGTCCATTTTCGTTTCAAAATACAAAGCGTAGAACATTTTAATGTTGATCAAGCAATAAAAAGCATTAAGCATAAAGATGAGAAAAATATTTCAATAAACTCATTCATATAACTAGGAATCAAACCATAAAAATAAGGGTTTCATCTTGTTACACTCATCCCTAACAAATAGGATTTAGTTACTCATGACAGAGATAAAAGAGACAAAGATTAGAGAAGAATTACAAGAAGGATTCAAGAATGATTCTTGATAAAACTGCTCCAATGATGTTAGAAACGGTCGTCTTTGAGTTTCTATGCTAGGGCACAAGTCTCCCAACTTCCCAAGAGTCAAAAAGATCCCTAAAATAGTGAAAAATTGCGTTTGTATGGTTGCTGATGCGTGTCGCGCGCCCCAGGCGCACTTGGACAGTGTTGACTGGCTAGAAACGCGCCTCAGGCGCGTCCGACGCGCTCCATGCGCTCAACATTTGTTGTGCGATGTATATTGCATTTTTATCCTCTTACGTGTTCGAATTTGATTCTGGTGTCTTCATGAAAGTTGTATCTATGGATATTAGCTTTCATTTGCACTTAGTTTGACTCCAATTGGACATCTACAACTACAGATATGGCTGACATACTCTACATAGGTCATGTTCGTAAGACCCATAATTTTAAATTATACTTTATGTATTTTAGTGTATTTTGGTATTGAACTCGGAGGCTTTTTAGCCAAGTTATTAATATTTTGTGATTTTGATGCCCCAATTAAAATTATTAATATTTATTTCGATAAATAAATTAAATTAAGTACGATGAATCTTTTACGAAGAATTTAATTCTGGGGAGTTTTGTTAAAATATCTCGAGTTGTTGAAAATTGTTTATGTCAATTGAGTTGTGACGAGAGTAAAAATTTTTATCAAATGGTTTGAGAGGTTATGGGTGAAATGGTAATTTTATGAAATATCTAGATATTTTTAAATATTTGTATTATATATATATAGAAAGAAAAGGAAAGGAAGGAAAAAGAGGGAAATAGGAAGGAAGGAAAAAGGAAAAAAAGGAAAACTGAAAGAAAATAGAGAACGGAGGAAAACTAAATTTTCTTCCTCCTTGCCTCGCGACCCCGTCTTCTTGTTCCATCTTTTTCTTTCATTTTCGTGGCTTCTTTTTGCTTCAAGAAAAGGAACCAAGGCTTGGCGTGTGAGCAGACAAGGATTTCTCAGCTTCATTCTTCCTCTTTGATTCGAAAATGAAGAAAAACGGTGTTAGGGATTTTCAGACCGTCAAACACAAACCTCCACTTTTCTTCTAGATCTAAGTTTCGTTTCAAGAAGAGATAGAAGGGAAAGTTGCTCACATCCACGCTACGGTGCTAGTGAACCAACTTTGGAAGCGATGTCGCGAGTGGAGATTTTATCGGAATTACTCGCGGTACCTTAATCGCTCATTGAAGCTAACGTTAAGGTAAGGGCTCCTTCTAAACTTTTTAGTTTGCATTTAGGGACTTATTTGTGGTTGTGTGGAAAATAAATTTGTTGGGTTTGAAGTGTAGATTTGGGGAAAATGAATTTAATGCTTTTATGGGTGAAAGTTTGGAGTGGGTTTTTGGTGAAATTGATGAGTGTTTTCGTGGAAAAGGAATTTGATTCATCTATGTGTGTTTTGAGGAAATGAAATTTGTTGTGTTTGAGTGGTGGGTTGTGATGATTTGTGGTTGTCGTGTTTGACGTGTTCATAATTAATATTTATAAATTTTGAGATGTGTTTGTGTGGATTTTGTGGAAAAATGAATTGATGTGATTTGGTGTGAATTGTGGATTGAATTTGAGAATATGTCTGAGTATATTCTGTGTGGAATTTGAAAATTATTCGAGTTAAACGAGTATTAAAAATGGGGAATCTTTTAATATCTCTGCTTACTTAATAGTTGTCGTGAAAATCATTAGAGTTAAACGAGTATTAAAAATGGGGAATCTTTTAATATCTCTGTTTACTTAATGATTGTCGTGAAAATTGTTAGAGTTAAATGAGCATTAAAAATGGGGAATCTTTTAATATCTCTGTTTACTTAATGATTGTCGTGAAAATTGTTAGAGTTAAATGAGCATTAAAAATGGGGAATCTTTTAATATCTCTGTTTACTTAATGATTGTCGTGAAAATTGTTAGAGTTAAATGAGCATTAAAAATGGGGAATCTTTTAATATCTCTGTTTACTTAATGATTGTCGTGAAAATTGTTAGAGTTAAATGAGCATTAAAAATGGGGAATCTTTTAATATCTCTGTTTACTTAATGATTGTCGTGAAAATTGTTAGAGTTAAATGAGTATTAAAAATGGAGAATCTTTTAATATCTGCATTTATTTAACGATTGTTGTGGATAGAGTCAGAGTATGCTCATGCATTTCATAGTACATGGCGACCGGATGGGCCATGGTGA
>NC_021161.2:20469400-20472208 GCF_000331145.2 Cicer arietinum | reverse complement strand
ACCCGTGATAGGTGGCACCTCGGTAAATAGTACTTCGGCCTGTGATAGGTGGTACATTTACGACTTACATTTTTAGTAAATCGTTCTGACCCGTGATAGGTAGAACCTTGGTAATTTAGTACTTCGACCTGTGATAGGCGGTACAATTATGATTTACGGCCTTTCGATGAGGGTTTTGGTTTGGAATTCCGAGTCCATGCATATTGGCATATACGCATTGCATTAGGGTGTTTGGCATGCGAGTCATGTTTGATTCAAGATTATGATTGAGTGTTTGAACTCAAGTTGTCATGGTGATTGTGTTATAATTGCCAAGTGTAGATGTTGTGGAATTGTGTGTAAGTGTGATTGACTGCAAAAACATTTCGAAACTCAAGTTGTCGTGGTGATTGTGTTATAATTGCTAAGTGTGAATGTTTTGAAATTGTGTGTAGGTGTGATTGATTGCAAAACCTTTTCGAAACTCAATTCATCATGGTGATTGTGCTATAATTGCTAAGTGTGATTGTTTGGATTTGTGTGTAAGTGTTGATTGATTTCAAAACCCTTTTAAAAGCTGAATTTTGCTGTTTTTTTGTTGTTGTCTAATGTGTATTCGAATACAGAAAGTTGTATTCGAATACACACATACTGTTTTTGCTACTGAATTATGTGTAGTCGAATATAGAAGGCTGTATTCGAATACAGACATGTTGTTTTTGCTGCTGACTTCTGAAACAGCCTTGTATTCTAATACAGAGATGCTGTATTCGAATACGACAATGCAGTTTTGTTTAAAACTTCATTTTTCAACTTTGTTTATGCATGTTTGGCATATGGAAACCCTTTTAAGGTGCATGCTAAGTTGAAAGGTTATTTTGTGCATTTAAAACTTAAATGGTATGTGTTAATTGTTAATTTCGGTTGGTGACCTTTACAACTATTGTGGAAATCTGGGCTTTTCCCTTAGATGAGAACCCGGATCTTCCCACCGGTTAGTACCTTGTGGATGGGAATGTAGTTGAACACACCTGACTGGAGCTATGTCTGGAGGATCTTGTGGGGCGCATGAAGATCACCCGGGATGTATAGTTTTTGTAGAATGATCAGATTAGGTTGACGTATAGGGACTTGATGTCTTTCTTATTTGGGTTGTGTTTGTTTTAATTTTGAAGACTGTACCTATACCAATATTGTCAGCTTGACATTTTATTTTGATGGATTCCATGTACCACTCTTTGATGTGATGTGGGGAGTTAAAATTCTTGGGGCAGTGCTTTTGTACAGGTGTCTGCCGAGAATATCCCAGGGGTATGAACTATGTCTGATAAGCCTCATAGCCCCGGTGTATTTTGATGTTTGAATACTTTGGATTTTTATTTCAAAAACTATTCCGTTGCTTGTAAATGTTGTTGACTGTTGTCATTGTGTTACGACTTAAATATTTATCCAAAAGTATTTCCTTATTTATTTCTTTGTTTTTATGAATTCGTTTGAAAAAAAAATACACTCGCGCTTTTAAAAATCGGGGTGTTACAATTGTGGTATAGAGCTTTGGTTTGGATTTCCTTGGGGATGTGGAGTTTTTGGTTATAGATTGTAGGTCAACCTGTAGGTTTGGAGTTGTTATCTGATCGTGCGTTGGGGTAATTTGTCTGAATTGTCAGACCAGGAGTAGTTAATATGTCTTGATGTAGTCGGAAGTTAGTTTTGGAATTATTTGAAGTAGTGTTAAGACTCTACTTGATGATGGTTTTATAGGAAAACCATGCCGCCAAGAAGGAATGACGCTCCAAGAGCCAACGCTAATAGGGATGATCAAATGGCGGAGGCTATGAATAACATGGCTGCTTCTGTTGCCACACAGACTGCTGTCAAGACTCAACGTGATCTTGAAAAGGGGGAAAAAGAGATCCGTGCTGCAGAGTCAAGAGGATTAGGAGATTTTCATCGTTACAATCCTCCCAACTTTAAGGGGGATGAGAATTCAGAGAAAGCGGGTCAGTGGATCCAAGAAGTGGAAAAGATCTTCAAAATGATTAACTGTCAGGCATGAGTGAAGGTCAACTATGCCACTTATATGCTATTAAGGGATGCTGAGTACTTGTGAATTCATTTTATTTTTCTTCTTTATATTTTATTTTTTTATTATTTTCTTTTTCTGAGAATCACCACCCCAAACTTAGAAAGTTGCTATCCCATGAGCTACCCCAAACTTAGAATTTTATCAAGACAAGAATTTTTTTCTACCTAACTCCAAGTAAGGTGATTTAATTAAAGTCAGGTGTTTTGCTTGTAATGTGGCTAGTAACCGAAATAAAAGGGCAAGGCTCAAAGGGGCTAGCAAAGGCTAAAATTTTCATAGCGTAGTTAGAAAGGCTCAAACGACCAATAAAATTGCCTCAATGTATGCATAAATTACAAGTGATGCAAGTCAGAATTAATGCAAGTTCTAGAGGGACAACACATGTCTGGATAATCACACAACAAACAATTTAAGTGTTTAGGCTCAAAAGCTCACAGCTAGGATAATAAGAGAGAGTATGAACAATCAAAATAAAGCCAACATGCTTCTGAAAAGTTAAAATCGTATTTTTGAAAAATTGATGGCATATTAGCCTTCTACAACCATTTAGTAATCAAGAATGCATGCCTTAGGAAGGCTTGTCGACTTGAGCAATAACATAATCTAAGAAATGAAATTTAACTTTCAAAATCACAAACATAAATTTTAAGATTAAGTGCAAGTCAATACGACTGTTTCATCATAGTTCACATTTAGTGAAAGGAAAAAAAAAAAACATAAAGATAAGAAAGTCACAATACACT
>NC_021161.2:20451095-20451719 GCF_000331145.2 Cicer arietinum | reverse complement strand
ATAAAACAGTAAAAATCCCTGTTTTTATGGTTGCTGGTGCGGTTATCGCGCCCCCGGCGCGCTTGGATTCGCTTGGGCGCGTTTCAACAGTGGCGAATGCTGAGAAATGCGCTTGGCTTGCGCTTGGGCGCGCTCCAGCGCTCAGCATCTGCTATCTGGCGTATATTGCATTTTTCTCCTCTTTCGAGTTTGAATTTGGTTCTTCGAGTCTGCATTTGGTTCCGGTGTCTTCATGAAAGTTGTAGCTATGGATCCTAGCTTTCATTTTCATTTGGTTTGACTCCAATTGGACATCTACAACACCAGATATGGCTGAAATACTCTACATGTGTCATGTTGATTTCTCACCAAAATTCAGCACTGCACCAAAACGCAACGCAATGTAAAATTACGAAAAATTCCTACTTAATCACTAAAATAAAACATAAAACATTTAATTTAACTCAAGGAACAAAAATCAACAAAAAATATCAAATAAATCCTTAATTTAACTAGTAGTTGAGGATAAATAAGACTAAAATAGTGGGAAAATATGCATGTGATGAAGAGTTATCACAGTTCATAATGAAAATGTCAAAAAAGTTGTAGAACTTTGTGTAAGTATATTATCACTTTCATATTTTT
>NC_021161.2:20447925-20450595 GCF_000331145.2 Cicer arietinum | reverse complement strand
CGCTTATTTTTTTGAAAAAGCGCTGTAAATGGCTTAAAAAAAGCGCTGTAATATGCGTTTTTTGGCGTAGTGATATAGCACTCAACACTTCTTCGGTTGGTTGCTCCAATATTAATGTTTCATGCTATTGCATTCACCTTAGGATATTGGTTCTCAAACCGGCCATCCTTAAGGTATGCTCACTTTTTAGAAAGTTTATTGAAAATGAAAATACTAAATTATATTAAATTTATGCAGATTTCAGTAGTGTTAAGGTTTCATTTGATGAAATATATATATTTTAATAAGGTTTAATTTGTTCTAAATTAGTATTTCAATATTGCCACAAGGATATGATACTTAGTGCTAAAATTAAAAATTTAGGAATGCAATTAATATGTATTTAATAGAATTAGTAAAATTAAATTATATTTTATTGTAAGTTTCAATTGAATTAGTTAATAAAGATAGAACTTTAAATTTAATTTACTAGTATTAATAATTTAGACTCACAATTAGTAATAAAATAAAATAAAATAATTTTAATAAATAATAATAAGTATTCGTAACAGACAATACCGTAGGAATAAATCAATCCTTTTTTTTATATTTATCTAGATTTTAGTGACAGTCATTACAGTAGGTAGAAATAAAAAATATGTACTGACAGTCCTCAAAATGTAGTAAGACGTCCCTTAAAATTGATAGTAGATATGAGTGTCACACAAAATATTTTTGACCTTTACCTACAACATGTGACTTTTAGTGACAAACTTTGTCTGTCACTAGAAGTCAATTTTCTTGTAGTGTCATCATCTTCCACTTGGCATTAATGTTGATCCGAACTCGACTATGATGGAAGCACTTGAATTCTGATTTTTGAACGATGCTTCGTACCTGAAGTTGGGATGGTACTAACTTCCTTTCTTCATTGTGAAGCTTTCGACCAAACTTATTTGAGCAAAAAGAAATTGATTTTGATGTGTTTGAGTTATGTAATTTGTTGTTTTCAAATAAATGAAATTGAGATGAAGTTGAAACTTTACAAGAAAATTTAGAGTAGTGAAAAAATTCACATTTTAACTAAGTTAAAGAGTTTGAGCAAAAAGTTAAATTATGAAATTAATATGTTTAGAGTTAAAAATGTTACTCTTCTAATTACTCTTGGACTGAGTTTAAAGAAGAAGTTTAGAGTAATTTGTAGTAACTCAAATTTTTGTGCTCTAATGGTTGAAGTGATAGAACTTGAAAGATAAAAATATTTTTTGTCATAAAGATTTGAATTGTCGAGTGTAAGACCCATAATTTTAAAGTATACTTGATGTATTTTAGTGTATTTTGGTATTGAACTCGGAGGCTTTTTGGCCAAAGTTATTAATATTTTGGGAGTTTATATGACCAAAAAGATATTTGATGCCGATTAAAATTACTCGTCGATAAATAAATTAAATTAAGCGCGGTGAATCCTTAACGGAGAATTTAATGCATTACGGGTGAAATGGTAATTTAACAAATATCTAGATATTTTGAGATATTTGTTAAGTTATAATTAATATATATATATATGTGGTTGTTTGGAGGGAAAAAGAAAGGAAATTAGAAGGAAGGAAAAGGAAAAGAAAAGGGTATAAAAAGGAAAGAAGGAAAAAGGAAGAAAGGAGAAACAAAGGAAAGAAAGAGAAAGGAAAGAAAACAAGATTTTTCATCTTCCTTTCCCCTGTCTCGCGCGCAAATCCCTCCTTCTCCTCCATTTTCGTTTTTCTTTGCTTCCTTTCTTCAAGATTAGAAACCCAAGGTTTGGTGAGTGTGAAAGAGAAGATTACTCAACTTCATTCTTCTTGTTTGATTCGAAAACGAAGAAAAACGGCATTAGAGATTTTAAAACCGTCAAACACAAACCTCCCTGTTTCATCTAGATCTAAGCTTCGTTTCGCGAAGAGATAGAAGGGAAAGTTGCTCACCACCACACTACGGTGCTAGTGAACTAAATTTGGAAGCAACGTTGCGAGCAGAGATTTTATCGGAATTACTCGCGGTACCGTGTTCGCACGTTAAAGCTAACGTTAAGGTGAGGGCTCTTTCCAAACTTTTAGTTTGCATTTAGGGACTTATCTGTGGTTGTGTGGAATAGAATTTTGTTAGGGTTAGAGTGTTGATTTGGGGGAAAATGAATCTAAGGCTTTATGGGTAAAATCTTAGAGTTAGGTTTGTGTTGTATTGATGAGTGTTGCGTGGAAAATGAATTTAAACTCATTTATGTATGATTTTGAGTAAATGAAACTTGTTGTGTTTGAGTGGTGGATTGTGTTGATTTGTGTTCGTCGTATTTGACGTGTTCTTAATTAATACTGATGAAATTTGATATGTGTATGGTTGGATTTTGTGGAGAAATGAATTGATGTGTTTTGGTATGAGTTGTGGATTGGATCTGATAATAGGTTTGAGTTTGTTTTGTGTGGAATTTGAAAACCATTAGAGTTAAACGAGTATTAAAAATGGGGAATCTTTTAATATCTCGGTTTACTTAATGTGAGTTTGAGAAAATCGTTTAAGTTAAACGAGTATTAAGAATGAGGAATCTCTTAATGTCTACGTTTACTTAATGTTGTCGTGAAAATCGTTTAAGTTAAACGAGTATTAAGAATGAGGAATCTCTTAATGTCTTGTTTACTTAATGTGTGTTTGTGAAAA
>NC_021161.2:20445756-20447584 GCF_000331145.2 Cicer arietinum | reverse complement strand
GAGGGTTTTGGTTTGGAATTCCGAGTCCATGCATTTTGGCATATACGCATTGCATTAGGGTGTTTGGCACACGAGTCGTGTTTGAATCAAGTTTATGATTGAGTGGTTTGAATTGATTATCGTGTGTAAGTGTGATGGATTGTAAAACTATTTCGAAACCCAATTCGTCGTGGTGATTGTGTGGGAATTGCTAAGTGTTAAGTTTTGGAGTTATGTGTGAGTGTGATTGAATTAGTTTAAGTATTTTTGGAAGAATAAGGAGGGAAATCGATTTCCCAATCGATTTGATGAGTTGCAGGGACTTTGCTATATTGGCAAAATCGATTTGCCAATCGATTTTGCAATATATTTTTCAAAACCCTTTTAAGAAATCGATTTGGAAATCGATTGACAGTAAGACAGGAACTCAGCAAAACTGACAAAATCGATTTGGAAATCGATTGGCATTAACACAAGGGCTCAGTTATTCATTCAATCGATTTCCCAATAGATTGAATTAAGCCCAGAGTTCAGTTTTTTCTAAAAACCTTCACCCAAATCTATTTCCCAATCGATTGGCACAGTGGAATATCTTATTTTGAGTTAGATGATCGATTGTTCAATTGGTTCATCAATGGATTGGCCAGTTGTTTATTGCCTGATTGATTTAAGACTTACTTTGCTTTCATTTTTATTTTGCAAGCATTATATGAACTTTAGCGTATGGAAAACCCTTTTAAAGTGCATGCTAGGTTGAAAGGTTATCTTGTGCATTTGAAAATTTAAATGTTATGTGTTAACTGTTAATTTCGGTTGGTGACCCTTTACAACTACTGTGGAAATCTGGGCTTTGTCCTCAGATGAGAGCCAGGACGATCCTACCGGTTCGTACCCTACGGATGGGAATGCTTGACTGGAGCTATGTAGGAGGATCTCACAAGGCGCGTGGAGATCACTCAGGGGGTATAGTTTTTTGGTAGGATGATCATATTAGGTTGATGTATAGGGACTAGACGTCCTTCTTTTTGGGTTGCAGTATTTTAATTTGGAAAACTGTACCTATACTAATATCGTCTGTTTGACATGTTATTTATGATGGGGTCTATGTACCACCTTTTGAAGTGTAAATACTTTGCATTCGTATTTTGAGAAACTTTTCCGCTGCTTGTAAATTATAATGACTCAATTATTTATCCAAAGGTATTTCCTTATTTGTTTTTCTCTGTTTTATTTTAATCTCTTTTAAAAAAAAAATACACCTTCGCTTTGAAAATCGGGGTGTTACATCGAGTGTGTGTATGTGTGGTTTGGAAAATATTCATTTTTATTGTTTTAAATAAATAATGTATCACTTGGTTTTTAAAGTTTTGTGTGTGAAAGAGATTTAATTTTGGAATTATGATGTAGTTGGATAAATTTTGGTGGTCAACAATTTTTTTTATAAATCTTTATGTTTATGTAGTTAGCTCCTAAGTCTCAAAAAGGAATCTAGACCGTTGATACCGAGTTAGCATTGGGGAGAACTCTGAAATATTAACGTTGTTGTGGTGATTAAAGAAAAATGATTATCTTAGTTTATGTCTTTTCAAAAGTAGTTGTTATTGATGATCAAGAACGTATGTGCGTGGTTAACAAATCTTCGAACTTGTGTTTAGAGGAAAATTAGTGAATGGTGTGGTTCAAGTTTTTATATGTATACTTTCATTTTTAGAAAAGTTTGCATGATTTTAATTAAAGTTTCAAGTTTACTAAGTAAAAGTTTAAGTCTTGAGTTAGAATTTCATTTTTTTTTAAAGATTCTAAGTTTCATGAATTAAAATACAAGCTTTGTTGATAAGAAAAGAAAAGA
>NC_021161.2:20439372-20445029 GCF_000331145.2 Cicer arietinum | reverse complement strand
TTCTCTTAAAAATTAAAAAAATGTTGAATTCTAAAAATATGTTTTTATATATAAAAATGTGTATTTTGAATAATAGTACCCTTAGGCCTTACTTATTGTAAACTCTTTTTGTAAAATATTCTCTAAGGGGGTTAGGAGTAAGAAAACGTTTTGTAAGGTAGTTAAAGCTTCAAGGACTAATTTGACTAAGTTAAATCCTATTTGATTGAAGGTATTGGACATTTTCGTTGTGTTTGACTGTGGTAGTGATAATTGTTGAAAAAAGCAATAATTTAGGTAAAAACTGTAACACCCCGTTTTTCAAAGCGAGGGTATATTTTTTTTTTCAAAAGTAATTAAAAACAAACAAAGAATTAAATCATGAAATGCCTTTGGATAAATAATTGAGTCATTAAAATTTACAAGCAGCGGAAAAGTTTCTCCAATTATAAATTCCAAGACATTTACACAACAACAAATGGTACCTGGGACCCATTCAAATAAGAAGTCAAACTGACAATATTAGTATAAGTACAGTTTTCCAAACTAAGAATACTCCAATCCAAAAAGAAGGACACCTAGTCCCTATACATCATCCTAATCTGATCATCCTACCAAAAAGCTATACACCCTGAGTATCACCACGCGCCCCGTGAGATCCTCCTAACGTAACTGCAGTCAAGCGTTCCCATCTCCATTCCCGTCCGTAGGGTACGAACCGGTAGGACCGTCCTAACTCTCATCTGAGGGCAAAGCCCAGATTCCACAATAATTGTAAAGGGTCACCAACCAAAAAAAATAACAGTTAACACATAGCAATTAAGTTTTTAAATGCTCAAAATGACTTTTCAACTAAGCATGCACCTTAACAGGATTTTCAATATGCGAAAAGTTCATACAATACTTTGCCAATTAAAAATGAAAGTAAAATGAAGTTCTCAATCTCCTAATTAACACATAACAAAACAAGACATGGATAAGTTAATGAGTAATCAATCATCTAACTCAAACTGAGGATTTTCACTAAGCCAATCGATTGGGGTGAAGGTTTTTAATGAAAACAGAATCCTGGGCTGAATCAATCGATTTGGCAATCGATTGAGTGAGTACTGAGCCCCCAGGTTTTAAGCCAATCGATTTCCAAATCGATTTGGTCGAATATGGATGAGTCCCTGACTTAAGGCCCAATCGATTGGGCAATCGATTTCGTAAATGATTTTCGAAAACTGATTACAAAATCGATTGGCTAATCGATTTTGTCCATTTGGCCAAGTCCCTGTCTACCATCCAATCGATTGGGAAATCGATTTCCCTGATCATTTTTCCAAAAATTTATGAATTAACTCAAATCATTCCTAATCAAGTCCACAACCTAACACTTAGCAATTCCTACGCGATTACCACGGCAAATAGGATCTCGATAACCATCATACTTACACCCAATAACCAACACATAACACTTAGCACCTTCAACGCGATTACCACGATAAACCAAAATTCAAAACACTCAAACATAGACTCGAATCAAACACGACTCGCGTGCCAAGCACCCTAATGCAATGCGTATATGCCAAAATGCATGGACTCGGAATTCCAAACCAAAACCCTCCTCGAAGGGCCGTAAATCATAATTGTACCGCCTATCGCAGGCCAAAGTACCAATTACCGAGGTGCCACCTATCACGGGTCAGCACGATTTACTAAAATGCGTAAATCATAAACGTACCACCTATCACGGGTCAGTACAGTTTACCGAGGTGTCACCTATCACGGGTCAACACGATTTACTAAAAGAAAAAGCGTGAATCGTAAACGTACCGCCTATCACAGACCAATACTGTTTACCGAGGTGCCACCTATCACGGGTCAGCACAATTCACCAAAAACGTAAATCGTAAACGTACCACCTATCACGGGTCAGTACAGTTACCATGGTGTCACCTATCACGGGTCAACACAATTTACCAAAAACGTAAATCGTAAACGTACCACCTATCACGGGTCAGTACAGTTACCATGGTGTCACCTATCACGGGTCAACACGATTTACTAAAAGAAAAAGCGGGAATCGTAAACGTACCGCCTATCACAGACCAGTACTGTTTACCGAGGTGCCACCTATCACGGGTCAGCACAATCCACCAAAAATGTAAATCGTAAATGTACCACCTATCACGGGTCAGTACAGTTACCATGGTGTCACCTATCACGGGTCAACACGATTTACTAAAAGAAAAAGCGGAAATCGTAAATGTACCACCTATCACGGGTCAGTACAGTTTACCGAAGTGTCACCTATCACGGGTCAACACGATTTACTAAAAGAAAAAGCGGAAATCGTAAATGTACCACCTATCACGGGTCAGTACAGTTTACCGAGGTGTCACCTATCACGGGTCAACACAATTTACCAAAATGAAATGCATGAGCATACACAGACTCCATTCACAACAATCGTTAAGCAAATGCAGATATTAAAAGATTCCCCATTTTTAATACCCATTTAACTTAAACGACCTTCAAACAACATTAATTAAATAAGTCATTAAGAGATTCCCCGTTCTTAATACCGATTTAACTTAATGATTTTCAAAACAAAACGTTAAGCAAACAGTCATATTAAGAGATTCCCCATTCTTAATACTCATTTACCGAAACGACTTTCAAACAACATTAATTAAATAAGTCATTAAGAGATTCCCCGTTCTTAATACCGATTTAACTTAATGATTTTCAAAACAAAACGTTAAGCAAACAGTCATATTAAGAGATTCCCCATTCTTAATATACTTTTGACTTAAACGATTTTCTCGCAAAACATGCAGTAAACGAGTCATTAAGAGATTCCCCATTCTTAATACTCATTTACCGAAACGATTTTCAAAAACGATAGTTAAGTAACCGAGACATTAAGAGATTCCCCATTCTCAACGCCCAGTTAACTTAAACATTTTCCTCAAATACACATTAAGTAAACCGAGGTATTAAAAGATTCCCCATTTTTAATACTCGTTTAACTCTAATGGTTTTCAAATTCCACAGAAACAAATTCAAACATACTTTCACATTCAAACCATAATTCACAACAACCACACCAATTAACAAACATCAAGTTTCATTTACCCATAATCATACACAATGACATTCAAATTCATTTACCACGAAACATTCATCACTATAAACAAAACCTAACTCTAAGGTTTTTACCCATAACGCACTAGTTTCGTTTTTCCCCAAATCGATACATTTAACCCTAACAAATTCCTTCCCACACAACCACAGATAAGTCCCTAATGCAAACTAAAAGTTTGGAAGGAGCCCTTACCTCAACGTTAGCTTTAACGCGCGTTTCCGGTACCGCGAGTAATTCCGGTAAAATCTCCGCTCGCAACGCCGCTTCCAAATTAGTGCACTAGCACCGTAGCACGGAGGTGAGCAACTTTCCCTTCTATCTCTTCGAGAAATGAGGTTTGGATCTAGAAGAAACGGAGGGGTTTGTGTTTGGATCTCAAAACCGTTTTTCTTCGTTTTCGAATCAAAGAGGAAGAGTGGAGTTGCGAAAACCTTGATCTAACTCTCACCCAACCTTGGGTCACTAGCTTTGAAGAAAGGAAGCAACGAAAACGAAGAATGGAGAAAGGATGGATTTTTGGTTAAAGCTCACGTGAGTGCAGAGGAAGAAGATGGAAAATTCAATTTTCCCTCCTTTCTATTTCTTTCCTTTGCTTTTCCTTTCTTCCTTTTTCCTTCCTTCCTTTATATACTATTTTCTTTTCCTTTTCCTTCCTTCTAGTTTTCCTTTCTTTTTCCCTCCAAGCAAACATATATAAAAAATAAATATAACTTAACAAATATCTCAAAATCTAGATATTTATTAAATTACCGTTTCACCCGAAACGCCTTAAATTCACCGTAAAGTATTTTCCGCAGTTAAATTCAATTTATTTATCGACGAGAAATTCTAATTGGCATCGAAATACCTTTTTGATTATAAAACTCCAAAATATTATTAACTTTGGCTTAAAAGCCTCCGAGCCAAAATCCAAAATATACCAAAAATACATAAAAGGTACTTTAAAATTATGGGTCTTACATTACTCCCCCCCTAAAATTAGTTTCGTCCTCGAAACTATGCATCGATAAATAACTCTGGGTGTTGTTCCCTCATCTTGCTCTCCAGTTCCCAAGTCGCATCTCCAGTAATTGGGTTCCAGATCACCTTGACCAACGAAACATCCTTGGTCCTCAACCGCTTAATCTTCCTGTCATCAATTCTCACGGGTGGTACTTCGAACGACAGGTTATCCTTTAGCTGGATTGTGTCTGGTTCGATCACGTGAGATGGATCTGCGAGATATTTCCTCAACTGCGACACATGAAACACGTCATGGATATTGGACAGTATCGGAGGTAATGCAATCCGATAAGCAACCGGCCCAATTCGTGCAGAAATCTGATATGGTCCAATGAATTTCGGAGTCAACTTCTTCGATTTCAAGGCTCTACCTACTCCAGTAGTAGGTGTGACTCTCAGAAATACATGGTCACCCTGTTCGAATTCCAAAAGTCTGCGACGCTTGTCCGCGTAACTCTTCTGGCGATCTTGTGAAGTCTTCATTTTCTCCTTGATCTTCCTTACTTTAGCTGTGGTCTGTTGCACCATCTCTGGTCCGACAATCATATTCTCACCGTCTTTATACCAACACAAGGGCGTTTGACACTTGCGCCCATATAAAGCCTCATATGGTGCCATTCCAATACTTGCGTGGAAACTATTGTTGTAAGTGAACTCAATCAACGGAAGTACATCATCCCAACTTCCTCTATCATCTAAAACACATGCTCTCAACAGATCTTCCAAGGACTGATTCGTCCTTTCAGTCTGTCCGTCCGTTTGTGGATGGTAAGCTGAACTCAATCGTAGCTTCGTTCCCAACGCTTCGTGCAATGCTCCCCAAAAATGCGATGTGAACTTCGGATCACGGTCTGATACAATGCTCGATGGTACCCCGTGTAACCTCACAATTTCAGCAATGTAGATCTCCGTTAGCTGATCTACCTTATAGGTGGTCCTTACCGGTAAAAAGTGAGCAGATTTAGTCAGCCGGTCCACTATCACCCATATAGAATCATTCTTCCTCCTTGTCTTCGGTAATCCGGTTATAAAATCCATGGAAATGCTGTCCCACTTCCATTCAGGTATATCTAAAGGTTGCAACATTCCAGCAGGTCGCTGATGTTCCACCTTCGCTTTCTGACAAGTTAGACAAGTGGATACATATTCCGCCACATGTTTCTTCATTCCTGGCCACCAATAATTCTGCCTCAAATCCTGATACATCTTTGTTGCCCCAGGATGAATACTCAGCTTACTCTTATGCGCCTCTTCTAGAATCGTTTTCCGCATATCTGTAATGGCTGGTACACAAATCCTACCATTACACCGCAAAACATTATCTGCCCCGATCTTGAACTCAGTCGTCTTCCCTTGTACTATTAGATTCCTCTTCTCTTGAATTAAGACGTCATCCTGAGAATTCGCAATGTCTTCAAGTAATCCACTCGAGATCTTAATCATTCCGAATTTCAAAATTCCCGGTCCGAACTCTACGTTCAAGTGTAGGTCTCTAAAAGCTTCCCACAACTCTTGTTGTCTAGCCATAATCAGTGAAGACACC
>NC_021161.2:20407010-20434921 GCF_000331145.2 Cicer arietinum | reverse complement strand
CCAAGCACCCTAATGAAATGAGTATATGCCAAAATGCATGGACTCGGAATTCCAAACCAAAACCCTCCTCGAAAGGGCCGTAAATCATAATTGTACCGCATGTCGCATGCCAAAGTATACTGATTTATCTTAATGATTTTCAAAACAAAACGTTAAGCAAACAGACATATTAAGAGATTCCCCATTCTTAATACTGATTTATCTTAATGATTTTCAAAACAAAACGTTAAGCAAACAGACATATTAAGAGATTCCCCATTCTTAATACTGATTTATCTTAATGATTTTCAAAACAAAACGTTAAGCAAACAGACATATTAAGAGATTCCCCATTCTTAATACTGATTTATCTTAATGATTTTCAAAACAAAACGTTAAGCAAACAGACATATTAAGAGATTCCCCATTCTTAATACTGATTTATCTTAATGATTTTCAAAACAAAACGTTAAGCAAACAGACATATTAAGAGATTCCCCATTCTTAATACTGATTTATCTTAATGATTTTCAAAACAAAACGTTAAGCAAACAGACATATTAAGAGATTCCCCATTCTTAATACCGATTTATCTTAATGATTTTCAAAACAAAACGTTAAGCAAACAGACATATCAAGAGATTCCCCATTCTTAATATACTTTTGACTTAAACGATTTCCACCCAAAACATTCAGTAAACGAGACATTAAGAGATTCCCCATTCTTATTACTTCTTTAATGAAGTGATTTTCAAAACAAACATTAAGTAACCGAGACATTAAGAGATTCCCCATTCTAAATACCCAGTTAACTTAAACATTTTCCTCAAACGCACATTAAGTAAACCGAGGTATTAAAAGATTCCCCATTTTCAATACTCGTTTAACTCTAATGGTTTTCCAATTACACAACAAAACCAAATCAAAACATTTTATATTCAAACCATAATTCACAACAAACACACCAATTAACAAACATCAAGTATGAACACGCCAAATACGACGAACACAATTCAACACAACATGACACCCAAATGCATCAGACTTCATTTACTCATAGTCATACACAATGACTTCAAATTCATTTACCACGAAACATTCATCAATATAAACAAAATCTAACTCTAAGGTTTTACCCGTAGCGCGTTAGATTCGTTTTTCCCCAAATCGATACATTTAACCCTAACAAATTCATTCCCACACAACTACAGATAAGTCCCTAATGCAAGCTAGAAGTTTGGAAGGAGCCCTTACCTTAACGTTAGCTTCAACGTGGTTTTCCGGTACCGCGAGTAAAGCCGGTAAAATCTTTTCTCGCAACGTCGCCTCCAAATTGGTCCCCTAGCACCGTAGCGTGGTAGTGAGCAACTTTCCCTTCTAACTCTTCGCGAAATGAAGCTTGGATCTAGAAGAAACGGAGGGGTTTGTGTTTGGATCTCAAATTCCGTTTTTCTTCGTTTTCGAATCAAAGAGGAAGAGTGGAGATGCGAAATCCTTGTTCTAACTCTCACCCAACCTTGGGTTACTAGTTTTGAAGAAAAGAAAGCGACGAAAATGAAAACAGGAGAAGGAGGAAAAATGGGTCACGGTTGATCAGAGGAAGAAGATGGAAAAGTCGAATTTTCCTTCTTTTCTTTTTCTTTCCTTTGTTTTTCCTTTCTTCCTTTTTCCTTCTTTCCTTTATATACTCTTTTCTTTTCCTTTTCCTTCCTTCTAGTTTTCCTTTCTTTTTCCCCCCAAACAAACACACATGTATATATATATATATATAATAAATATAACTTAACAAATATCTCAAATCTAGATATTTGTTAAATTACCATTTCACCCGTAACGCATTAAATTCTCCGCAAAGGATTCACCGCAGTTAATTTCAATTTATTTATCGACGAGGAATTTTAATTGGCATCAAAATATCTTTTTGATTATAAAACTCCAAAATATTATTAACTTTGGCTTAAAAGTCTCCGAGCCAAAATCCAAAATACACCAAAAATAATAAAGGGTGCTTAAAAATTATGGGTCTTACAAAAACTTCTTGGAATTTTTAGTTTGCACATAGGGACAATATGTGTGTGATTGATGTGTGAGTATGTGAAGGTTAATTTTGACGCCATTATGCATTCATGACTGATAATATGGGTTGCTACATGTTATGAATTTTATTGATGATAATAAGTTTTGAGTATGCTATGTGAAAAGTATGAAAAGTTTTAGTGTGTAATGAGTATTAGAAGGAGAGTCTTTTAATAGCTACATTTACCTAATGATTGTTGTGAAAGAGTCATAGTATGTTGATGAACTTCATAGTTAATTTTGATCGTGGTGGGCCACGGTGTTAGTTGTGATCGGGATGGTTCCATGAGTTGATTGATCCATTTATCCTTACGAGGATTTTTATTCGTGTCGGTATGTAATAGACTGCACTCTGGTAAATCGTGTTGATCTGTGGTAGGTGGCCCCTTGGTAATTACTATTGATCTGTGAGATGCAGTACATTTATGATTTACGTCCCTCAATGAGGTTCGGAACTTCCAGAATCATGTGCAATGGCTTATAAGCATTGCATTAGGGTGTTTGGCACGCGAGTCATGTTTGTTATGATATGATATATGTGTATACATGCTCTATTATTGTTTGGTATCATGCCATAACTGCTAAATGTGTATTGTTGGTGTTCATGACATAATTGTTAAATGTTAATTGTTAATTTCGGTTGGTGAACCTTTACATTATTGTGGAAAATGGGTTTTGCCTTCAGATGATACCCGAGTTCCTTCTATCGATTGTTACCATGACAAAGAAATCGTCGTTAGACTTCCCTGACCGACATTCACCGATTGCTTGGGTATACGACCCCATCTCAAGAAGGGCTAAATATACGAGGAGAATGGTGAGGACAAGTAGGAGATATAGGACATTATTTCACGTAGAGCTCACTAACGAGAGGATCGACTATCTGATACCCTCAAGATTGGTACTCGTGGAGAATGAAGTGTGGGAAGATGCAGAGGATGCTTCAGTTAGAGGTGAGACGAAGGCCATCGTAGAAGCAGGGGGATGCAATGCTTGGACAGGGGACTAGCGAGAAGGATAAGGGATGGTGCCAGTGGAAGAAGATATTGTAGGACCATCTAGGCTAGTCATGGACCAGGGTTTTGTTGATGGATCGCATGTACCTTGTTCCTCTACCGACTGTCTCTAAAGTAGTTAGCTGTTTTGAGATTCCTGTGCCCCCAAAGCCACCTATCTCATGGGTGGACTTGGCATCTGAGGATAGTGATCCCTCTATGGCTGATGAAGAGGAGAAGGTTACTTCGAGGAAAGATATTGCATTAGAAGGAACATGTGCTATATGTGGAGGTCACCCATGTTACTGTAGTTGTTAGTGGATGGTCAAATTATTTTTTGGATGTATAGGGCCTTAGTGTGTTTCTTTGAGTGGTTGTACTTATATGGTTTCGAGATGTTGTATTTATGACATACCTAGACAGTTGATTTCTTTTTGGTGGGTCTATGTTCCATTTTTTTGATGTGACCATGGAGGGATAACATTCTTGGAGCACTACTTATGCGCAGGTGCCTGCCGAGAATACCTTAGGTGTATGAGCGATGTCTGATAGGTCTCAGAGTCCCAGTGTATTTTCTAGATGTATACTTTGTTTTATTCTCCCAAAAATTATCTTAGCTTGTTCGTATATATGATGTAATTATTTATGACTCTTGTCGTTTTGTGTTACGACGTGTTACTTTTATTAAGTTGTTTAACAAAAATGCACTCGTGGTTTAAAAATTGGGATGTTACTGGGTGATACAAGCAAACACTCCGACACTCGAGTAAGTACCTTGGTGGAGGAGGCTAGTAGAAGCTACAAGTGCCATCATGCAGTTAGTAACATCAAAATGAATATCATCACTATGTAAAGCAACATCAAAACTCAACACTTACACAACATAACTGAGCATTAGACCAAGTGTGACATGTGTGCATATCATCAAAATAAACAAAATAAAGGAAACTTTATGTAAGACCGTTAGTTTTAAATTCTAATTTATGTATTTTGGTATATTTTTGTGTTTAATATATTTTTGTCAGAGTTTGTAATATGTTTAATATATGCGCATATTTATATATATATATATATATATATATATATATATATTTTGAGACCTGTCTAAAATAATTTGTCGGAAAATAATTTGTTTATGTTATGAAAATTTAATACCGGGCAGTTGTGTTAAAAATATCACTCGTTACTGAAAATTTATCTGTCAATTAAGTTGCGATTAGAAATAAAACAAACAATTATAAAAAAAAAGGAAAAATGAAGGAAAAGGAAAAAGAAAGGAAAAGGAAAAAGGAAGGAAAAAAAGGAAACAGAGGAAAGCCAAACGTTTCCCCCTGCCTCGCGAAATTCGTTCTCGTTCTTTCTCCTCGTTACTTTTGATTTCTTTTGTTTCAAGAAAAGAAACCCAAGGCTTGGTGGGTGAGAAAGAAATGATTTCCCAGCTTCCTTCTTCTTCTATGATCCGAAAACAAAGAAAAACGGTGTTAGGAGTTTTCAAAACCGTCAAACACAAATCTCTATTTTTCTTCGACTTCTGAGCTTCATTTCGAGAAGTGACAAAAGAGAAAGTTTCTCATCTCCATGCTACGATGCTAGTGAGCCAACTTTGGAAGCGACGACACGAGCGAAGTTTTTACCGAAATTAACCGCGGTGTCGTAATCGCTTGTTAAAGCTACCCGTTAAGGTAATGGCTCCTTTCAAATTTGTAGCTTGCATATAGGATGCTATATGTGTATTTGTGGAGTTGGAATTTGGTAAAATGGATGTGTGAGTTTGAGGAAAATGAATTTAATTCATTTATGTGTGTTTTTGAGGATATTAAATTTGAGATGTGGTTTGTGAAAACTAATTTGGCGTGATTTATGTTTCAAAATGTGAAAATTTATGGGTGATTGATGATTGAACTTGGTGTGATTTTGTGGAATTTGAATTAATCGAATTTAATGTAAATTGTGGATTAAATTTGATATGTGGTGGTGGAAAATATATGTTTGAATATGCTCTGTGTTGAATTTGAAAATCATTAGTGTTAAATGAGTATTAAAAATGGGGAATCTTTTAATATATGCATTTACTTAATGATTGTTGTGGAAAGAGCCAGAGTATGCTCATGCATTTCATAGTACATGGTGATCGCGATGGGGCCATGGTGATAGTGGTAACCATGATGGGCCACGAGATGATGCCATGTGATTTGTTGGTTCATCTTATCCTTACGGGAATTATCGCATCGTGCTGATCTGTGAGAGATTACACTCTAGAATGTGTTGATTTGTGAGATATTGCACTCTAGAAAATAGTGTAAGGCCGTTGATAGGCGACACTTAGTAAATTGTGTGGGTCTCTGATGGGTGGCCCCTTGGTAATTAGTACAAGGCATGTGATAGGCGGTACAATTATGATTTACGCCCCATCGAGGAGGGTTTTGATTGGAATTCCAGAATTCATGCATTTTGGCATATACGCATTGCATTAAGGTGCTTGGCACGCGAGTCATGTTTGATATATTGTGATGATTGTATATGTATACTCAGTTGTTGTTGTGATTGTGCCGTAATTGGTAAATGTGATTATTTGGATTTGTTTGTAAGTGTTGATTGATTGCGAAACCACTTCGAAACTAAATTCTGCATTTTTCTGTAGTTGTATTCGAATACAAGGATGTTGTAGTCGAATACAGTTGTCCTGATTTTGCTATTGACTTATGAAACAACATTGTATTCAAATACAAGGAGGTTGTAGTTGAATACAGATGTCCTGATTTTGCTACTGACTTATGAAACAACATTGTGTTGGAACACAAGGAGGTTGTAGTCGAATACAGTTGTCCTGATTTTGCTACTGACTTACAAAATAGCATTGTCTTTGAATACAAAGATGTTGTATTCGAATACGATAGTGAAGTTTTGTTAAAAACTTCTTTTTTCAACTTTGATTATGCTCTTTTGGCATATGAAAACCCTTTCAAAGAGTGTGTTAGGTTGAAAGGTTATTTTGTGCATTTAAAATTTAAATGCTATGTGATATTTGTTAATTTCGGTTGATGACCTTTACAATTATTGTGGAAATTTGGGCTTTGCCCTCAGATGAGAACCAGGATCATCCTACCGGTTAGTACCCTGGAGATGGAAAGGTAGTTGGGCATACATGACCGATGTGTGTCAGAAGGATCTTGCGGGGCGCGTGGAGATCACCCGGGTTGTATAGTTTTTTGTAGCATGATTAGATTAGATTGTTGTATAGAGATTAGTTGGCTTTCTTTTGGGAATCTCTTTATTTCAATTTGGAAGGTTGTACCTATACATCATATTATCAACTTGACTTTTATTTTGATGGGTCCTTGTATCATTTTTTTGATGCGACGTGGGGAAATTTATATTCTTGGTATCCAAAAGTATTTCTTCCTTTATTTCTGAAATTCGATTTTTGTTTTGAAAAAAAAAAAATGGGCTGTTACAATCTACATTGAACACATCATCATAAGTATCATCAACTAAATCAACAACTAATTCTATTACGAAAACAGAATGTTATTCTGATAGCGTTTCAGCAAGTGTACTGAATCGTTGAAAGTAATAATTATAACGGTAGTACCGAGTGTCGAACTCAAGGATTGCGTTTTACTATCGAATTATATTTAATTATTGAAATTAAACAAAAGGTTTCGAATTGATTGAAATAATATTTGAAATTAACAATAGTAATAAAATTAATCCTTTATAATGAGAAAAATGTCAGAGATGAGTTTCACTTCGAATCCAACCTTGGTGTCTAATTTGATCCTAGTTACTGAATTCCTTTATTGAATTATTCCCGAATTCTCTTTATTATTCTTGCCCTAATGTCTTAGTGACAGAACCTTTAATTCCAAAGTAACCCATAATTCCTTAGTAGATTTAAGATTAGAATTAAGCATTACCGTATAGAAATTCTCTTGTAAATTATTACTTTGCAACTAATTTTATTGGTTTCATCACCTGCATCTATGTCTATACTACAAATTCATTAATGTCTCATCTCAAGCATTCATAAATTTCACTTCCGTTTCAAAATACAAATCAAATCATAAAAAGAATTAAGCAAAGAGGTGAGAAAAATAATTCAATAAACTCATACATATAACTAGAAATCAAATCATAAAAATAAGGGTTTCATCTTGTTACACTCATCCCTAAAAAATAGGGTTTAGTTACTCATGACAGAGATAAAAAGATAGAGATTCGAGAAGAATTACAAGAAGGATTCATGAATGATTTTTGATAAAACTTCTCCAATGATATTAGAAACGATCGTCTTTGGGTTTCTATGCTAGGGCTCAAATCTCTCAACTTCCCAAGAGTCAAAAAGATCCCTAAACTGTGAAAAATTGCGTTTTTATGAATGCTGATGCGCGTCGCGCTCCCCAGGCGCAGGATTTGCGCTCCGGGCGTGCCTGGACAATGTTGAAAGGCTGGAAATGTGCCTCAGGCGCATCTGGCGCGCTTCAGACGCACAACATCTGTTGTCTGACATATACTGCATGTTACTCCTCTTTCGAGTCTGAATTTGGTTCTGATGTCTTCATGAACGTTGTAGATATGGATCTTAGCTTTCATTTGCACTAGATTTGATTCCAATTGGACATCTGCAACTCCAGATATTGCTGAAATACTCTACAAAGGTCATGTTGATTTCTCACCAAAATTCAGCACTGCACTAAATAAAGTAACAACACAAAACTCTGAAAAATCCCTACTTAATCAAGAAAATATTAACATAAATATTTCATTAAATCAAAGAACTAAAATCAACAAAATATATAAAATAACTCCTTAAATTAACTAATGATTAAAGATAAATAAGACTAAAATCAATGAAAAATATGCATATGATGAAGAATCATCACAACCCCAAACTTAATCTATTGCTTGTCCCCAAGCAACAATTCAGATTTGGTACAGTTAAAAGCAAACTTAAACTCAATTTCTCAAATCAAATTAAACTCAATTTTCAAAGTTCCCGCTACTACAAAACATTCATCATGGTCAATGGTTGCTTAAAAAAACAACACAATTTGTACATTTTAGCATACATTCATCAAGTTCAACTCTCCCTTCACACAATCTCACCAAAATTTCTCTCAAGTGTTTAGAAAGGCTTATGAATTTATCACTCAAACCCTAGAACATGCATCACGCTACCATATACTTGAAAAAAATTCTAGTTAGCAATCACAATGCAGTAAACACATACATTTTTGGAGGACTTTCAGGTTGTAATGGGGCTTAGGAAATGGTAGGACATTTTGGGATAGTAGGATTTACTACTTGGAGTTAGGCATACATTTCCAGATTATTCTACCATATTTTTTATTTTTCTTCACCTTTTCATTGTGGAGATTCTCAAACAATGACAAAAGAACTAAGAAAATATTATTTACCAAAGTACACAAACTGAATTTTTTTTCTTCTTTCTTCTTTCTTTTTTTCTTTTTTTTTTTTATGTAAATCACCATCCCAAACTTAAAAGGTTGTTATCCCATGAGCAACCCCAAAATTAGAATTTTACCAAGACAAGACAAAAATTTCCTACCTAACTCCAAGTAAGGTGATGTAATTAAAGTCAGGTTTTTGGTTTGTAATGTGGCTAGTGACTGAAAGAAAAGGGCAAGGCTCAAAGGGGCTAGCAAAGGATAACATCTTCATAGGATAGTTAGAAAGGCTCAAACGACCAAATAAAATTGCCTAAATGAATGCATAAATTACAAGTGATGCAAGTCAGAATTAGTGCAAATTCTGAAGGGATAACACATGTTTGGATACTCACACAACAAAGAATTAAAGGCTTTAGGCCCAAGAACTCACAGCTAGGATAATAAGAAATAGTATGAACTATCTAAATGATGTCAAACATGCCACTATAAAATTTATTTAGTTTTTATTTTTATTTTTTTAACAATCATTGATGAAAATTATTCTCAAACAATGACAAAAGAACCAAGAAAATATTATTACCTCAGGCGCAGCTGCCGCGCTTCAGGCGCACATGATCTATTGTCTGACGTATACTGCATTTTACTCCTCTTTCGAGTTTGAATTTGGTTCCGGTGTCTTCATGAAAGTTGTAGATATAGATCATAGCTTTCATTTTCAATTGGTTTGACTCCAATTAGACATCTACAACTCCAGATATTGCTGCAATACTCTACTTAGGTCATGTTGATTTCTCACCATAATTCAGCACTACACTAAAACAAAGTAACAACACAAAACTCTGAAAAATCCCTACTTAATCAAGGAAATAATAACATAAATATTTCATTAAATCAAAGAACTAAAATCAACAAAATATATCAAATAACTCCTTAAATTAACTAATGATTAAAGATAAATAAGACTAAAATCAATGAAAAATATGCATATGATGAAGAGTCGTCATATTTCATGGGACATTTCAAAACATCAAATGTGTTAAATCTAACAATCATATCCTTAGCATAGAAATCAGTTTTGGTTCTTTCCATTATCAAGAATGGTTAGCATATATAGGATTATAGGTGCCCTTTTGGACTCTCTCTGTCTCTCTCTCTCTCCATGTCAAGAATGTAAAAATCTACAAGAAATATCAAATGATTAGCTTTAACAAGTACATCCCTAACAAGTCCAACAGTTTTGGTATTGCTTCTATTTGCTAATTGAGTAACAAAAAATGTTTTCTACAATGGTCTAAGAAAAAGAAAGTACAAAATAGATGCATTCAACTTAAAGTTTTGGCATAAGACTAATGGATCTATGCACCACAACCTCGTTAAGACAAACTCTCAAATTAAAGTTTTGATGAAAATAAATAAAGGATAATTAAGAATGTTAATTATTATTTTAAAATGTTATGTTAATTTAACTTTTTCTTTTGAGTGAATTAATTCAAAGATATGAATCAAGCAAAGCAAAGAAATCAAATAAAAACTGAACAGATAAAGAAACAAGAACATTATGGATTAAACGAATATTGTTCTCCAAGATCAAGACTGATCATTACATCCTCAAGATCAATCAATTTCCATTAGTTCAAAGAAGATTATGCCTCTGAATTTTATACTAAGGTTATTAGTACTTGACAAGGAACAAGTAGGATCCATTGTAGTCAAAGAAGTCATGAATCAAGCTAGTTAAAACAAGTCTGAACCTTCTCCAGCCTAACTGTCAAGAAAGTTAATCAATCTTGATTTGTACAAGACATCAGGATGTCATCCAGAATGGTCAAGACTAAACCTTCAGATTGATCATCAATCTCTAGAATGTTCAAAAATTGACAGTCCAGATAGATTATCAAATCTCCTTTTCTGTAGAAGTTCATCATTATTATCTAAACTGTTTTGGACATAATCAAGTCTCCAGATCAAAGATATAACATCAACGAAGGCAAACTGATCAACAACGAATAAACCAACCCAGTCAAACACGTTTCAAAAAATGTTCAAAGGCTGGAACATTTTTATTATATATATATTGGTTTTGGTCAAAACTGAAAGAGCACTACCAACATCTCTTTTGAACATTATTAAATGCTCCTAAACACCTATAAAAGAAAGGTCAATGCCCAGGGAAACAATAGAAGTTCAAGTGCTATCAAGTCTTACAAGTCATTCACATTCACGTACTTGAAATTCTCATTTTCTCAAGAAAGATTCAGTTATGATTACACATATTACTTCGTTCTTATTGTACTGAATTCTTTGTAAAAGAATTGAATCTCAAACAAGAGTTGAGACATCTTAAATTCTATCAAAACAATCTCATCATTATTGTAAAACTCAAACTATAAGAGTTTATTATACTTTGAATAGATTGTTTGAAATCCTACCAATGCTGATAGGTGAATTGATTAAATCTCTTTACGGGTTGAAAGAAATAGAGCTTGTAATAGATCAAGTTTGATCTGAATTAGGTGCTGTAAAACCAAGAAGGTTCTTTATTTTAAACACTTAGTGGAAAAAACTCACATCTTGAGGACTGGACGTATCCCAAGTTGGGTGAACCAAGATACATCCTTGTGTGGTATTATGTCTCTTATCTCCTTATTTATTAAGCCTGATTAATTTCATGAATTAAAACATAAGCTGAATTTTTATTTTTCAAGCTAACCAAGAACGTTCTCCATTTTCTAGTAAAAATCAAGAAAGTTCTCCGTTTTTGTTTTCTTAACCAAGATCATTCTTGAGTTAAATCTTTAAGTTTTTCAGGAATTTTTTAAATAGGAACATTTACAATTCAAACCTTCATTCCTTGTAAATCGACATTGTTAATTCAAACCAAACATGGCATTTTAAAATTTACTATCGCGTATGGTACATGGGACATTAAAAATTATTCGATCCATGCACTATTAAGACATCATGGGTAGTATGAGTGCATAGACATTTTGACTCATGCTAACTTTTTCATGTCTCTTCAGCCTCCTATTGTGTGTGCACAAGTCTTTAAGGAATTTGTCATGTCTTAGAATCTACTTAATTTCTTTCAAGAGAGGATATTGGCTGAAAGCTTCCCAAATGTCTCCAAGATTTCCTTGTCATTATCGACCTCATCCATGCTCTTTGTTTTCATAGCTTTTTAAGGAAAATTGAGTGGTATGGGTCACTCGACACCTTCATCCTCAAAAAGTGGCTTAGGAAAAATGCAATTTATTTATGAACAAAATGCAATTCAAGAAATTATCTGTGAACAAAATGAAATTTATTTAAGAACGAACTCAGAGACTGGTCGAGATGATGTGACTTATAGTCACAAAATATTTAGATACTTTTCTAGGATATTAATATTTTATTGGCGGGTTAGTGAAAATATCTAGATATTTTCTAACTATGTAGTAAGACTTTGTAAGGAGAAAAACGAGTCAAGTCAATATCTCTTTTAGTGTGTGGACTAGAATGATTTGTGTAAGACGGTTTAGATGGGAAGTGGTAGGTTACCAAAATATTTTGAAAATATATTCAGAGACCCGGTTAAAATTATTTGTCGAAAAATAATTTAATCAAATTATAGAGGGTTATTATCGACAAATATTTGAAGACGTTGTGCATTATTGTTAAATTTACTTATCAATTGGACTGCGACAAGAGTAGTTATTTTGATTAAAGTAGATCTAGAAGTGAATGATATAATGTGATTATGACTAAGTGTCACAAATGAAAATTGTGAGATTTTAAGCTTAAATTTATGTGATTAGATATTTTTGGAGATAAATTTAGAGTTGAGATAATAGATTAATTAAGATATGAAGGAAAAAAAATTCCTCCTCCCTGTAAAAGCAATTCATGGCCATTATCATCATCTTACTATCACTTTTTTCAATTTTTCAAACACATCTTCTCTCATTTCTCTCTAAACCCAAACCTTCTCTTCTATTTCTGGGCAACTTAGAAGCCTCCAATGATAAAACCTCCAACTACAAAGTTGTTTCACTAATTGAGAGGATTGCAAAGAGCTAAGGATCATTAGTTTAGGTAGCAATGTATCCCCACTTTTCTCTCAAACCCGTAAGCATGCATAATAAAGGGTAATAGAGTTTTTTGTGTGTATGTTTTGAGCTTTAATCTAGCTTTTTATCACTACTATAGTTGTTATTAATGTTTAGGAAGTTAAAGAAAATATTATCAACTCTTTTATTTAAAAAAAATATTAAAAAAACCCTAAGTAAGGGAGTAAAATGAAAGTGTGTTTTTTAGCTTTGGTGCTTTATTAATATTAAAATTAGAGGAGTTGGTAACTTGAATAACAAAAAGTGAAACCAAATCCCCCAAAAATTTAGTAATACCAAATGTGATGTGTCATAATGTGCAAATTAGATTTTTGTAGGTTTTGAGTACGGAAATGTGTTGTTTTCAAATAAATGAGTTTGAACTAACAATAAAAAATTTATTAGAGTAGTTTAAGTTAGTAAAGTTAAGAAAATTATTTTTGATTTTGACCTTCAATAATTTAGAAAAATAATTTCGAGATTTTGGAAGTGTGGCATAAGTGTTTTGAAATTCGCTTTCGTCAACGTACCTAAACAAAAGTCTTATTGAAATTTTGAGAACCTAAGAAATTTAAACCCTAATTGATTTGGATAGTGGTCGAACCTAGGGTTTATTTGGAGATTGTTTTAGAAAATTTTACTGACTAAGTCAATTGATTGGTTTAAGGTACAAGGAAATTGAGAGGTATCGTTGGAATCGTCGGATAGGTTATATTGGTGTAACATAAGTTTCTTGTGTAATAAAGTGTCGTCAAGGTAAGGAATTTGTTGTAATTTTACATTGCGTTTTGTTTAAGTAGGAATTTGTCGTAATTTTACATTGCGTTTTGTTTTAGTGCAGTGCTGAATTTTGGTGAAACATCAACATGATATATGTGGAGTATTTCAGCCATATCTGGAGTTCTAGATGTCCAATTAGTGTCACTCCAAGTGCTAATGAAGGCTAAGATCCCTATCTACAACGTTCATGAAGACAACGGGACCAAATTCAGACGCCAAAGATGAGAGAAATGCAAAATACATCAGACAGCAGATGTTGTGCGCCTGGAGCGCATTTCTCGTGTTTCAGTTCTGTCAATGCGCGCCTGGAGCGCGCCCTGCGTGCCTGGGGCGCGTGACACGCATCAGCAATCATAAAAACACAAATTTTTATTGTTTATGCATCTTTTTGACTCTTGGGAACTTGGGAGGCTTCTGCCTTAGCATAGAAACTCAAAGACGGTCGTTTCTAACGCCATTGAAGCAGTTTTATCAAGAATCATCCATGAATCATTCTTGTAATTCTTCTTTAATCCTTATCTTTTGTATCTCTGTCATGAGTAACTAAACCCTATTTGTTAGGGATGAATGTAACCAGATGAAACCCTTATTTTTCTGATTTGATTTCTAGTTATATGAATGAGTTTATTGAATTGTTTTTCTCATCTCTGTGCTTAATGCTTTTTATTGCTTGATCAACATTAAAATGTTCTACGATTTGTATTTTGAAACGGAAGTGGACTTTACGAATGCTTGAGATGAGAAATTCCTGAATTTGTAGTCTAGGGATAGATGCAGGTCATGAAACCAATTAAATTAGTTGCAAAGCAATAATTTACAAGAGAATTTCTATACAGTAATGCTTAATTCTAATCTTAAATCCACTAAGGAATTAGGGGTTACTTTGGAATTAAAGGTTCTGTCACTAAGACATTAGGGCAAGAATAATAAAGAGAATTCGGTAATAATTCAATAAAGGAATTTAGTAACTAGGATCAAATTAGACACCAAGGTTGGATTCGAAGTGAAACTCATCCCTGACATTTTTCTCATTATAAAAGATCAATTTTATTATTGTTGTTAATTTCAAACATTATTTCAATCAACTTGGGAACCTTTTTGTTCAATTCTAGTAATCAAATATAATTCAATAGTAAAACGCAATCCTTGAATAGTATTACTTGCAACGATTCAGTACACTTGCTGAAACGCTATCTAGTTTTTGGCGTCGTTGCCGGGGATTGCCATATCACTATTGAATTTAATTTATTTACTGAATTGAATTGAATTTATTTTATTTTATTTTTTTATTTGTTGAACTTGCTAATGTCATGTCTAGTGGTTTGTCTCATCTTTGTTTGAGATAATTATTCGCTGTAGAGCATGGAAGATTATAATGATGATATTCTACTACAATTATATGAAGAGTGTGATACTTATCTCATATCGGTTATATGTCGCATGATTGAGGGGCAAATCTTGAGCTATACATTTTTAAAATATCGCCCTCAGATCCCTCCGATGCAGCCTCTTAGGTGTGACTTTTGCGGAGAAGCACATAAGAATGGAAATTATGCTGATGACCTTGCCGAACTAGTAGAATATGAAGATTTTTTTTTGAAAGTCATAGAACAAATTCTACCTCCTCAAAGAATCAAATGACAAAGACTTTCACATTACGGACGTTTTGGTTGAATTCATGAAGAATAACATGGTTTCAATTGAAAGATTTGAAAGTCAATGTGAGAGGTTATTTGAGCAAGTGGTTAAGTTTGAGATGATGGAGGAGAAGTTGAAGATTGATGATAATTTCATTGTTGTGGTAGAAGAAGATAAGCAAGAGGAAAAGACGAACGAGGAAAAGAAAAAAGAAGAGATTGATAAAGTTCGAGATTCAATCTATGCCTTGTTCATCAATGTCCAATTGAGAAGGACATGGAAGCAACACATTTTATTTCTCAAGTTCATGGAATTTCTACCAAACAAAAAGAAGAAGAAGGATGATGTGTTCTTCCCGTCATATATGCCACCTTGACAGTAGTTGAGACGTCAAGCTAATGACTTTAAAGAAGCGTTTATTGGGAGGCAACCCAATTTTATATCCTTTGCACCTTATTTATTTAATGCATTCCAGATTTATTTTACTCTATTTAGTTCCAATTTTAGTCTCTAATTTCTAGTTCTCTTAGTTTTGATGTTTGGTATGAGCAAGGAATCAAAAAGATGCGTTGAGAAGCGGTTGTACAGCTCCAAATGACAAAACGCGTGCCCAAGCGCGCCTGAAGCATTTTTTCCAGGCATTGCTACTGTCAACGCGCGGCTGAAGCGCTTTTTCCAAGATCTAGTGGCAACCCAACAAAAAAGCAAAACGAACCAAGGTCGCAAGTACATCCTTCGCTCAACAGACACCAAGAGGCATGTTTTATGTTGATCTATTTGCACTTCATCAGTATACTGGCGATCATAGCGGAACAGGAGCGGATGATTTAAACGAGAATCCTTGAACTACTAAACTGAGAGAAGTTTTCTTTCCTTTTTTTTTCTTTTTGTTGTTTGTCATGTTTCTTTCTGTTTTCTCGTTTTCTTTGTTTAATGTCAGTGTATGTTGACTTTCTTTTCTTGTTTTTTTTCCTTTCACTAAATGTGTACTACGATGAAACAGTCGTATTGACTTGCACTTAATCTTAAAATTTCTGTTTGTGATTTTGCAAGTTAAATTTCATTTCTTAGATTATGTTATTGCTCAAGTTGACAAGCCTTCCTAATGCATGCATTCTTGATTACTAAATGGTTGTAGAAGGCTAATATGCCATCAATTTTTCAAAAATACAATTTTAACTTTTCAGAAGCATGTTGACTTTATTTTGATTGTTCATACTCTCTCTTATTATCCTAGCGGTGAGCCTTTGAGCCTTGCCCTTTTATTTCGGTTACTAGCCACATTACAAGCAAAACACATGACTTTAATTAAATCACCTTACTTGGAGTTAGGCAGAAAAAAAAATTCTAGTATTGATAAAATTCTAAGTTTGGGGTTGCTCATGGGATAGCAACTTTTTAAGTTTGGGGTGGTGATTCTCACAAAAAGAAAATAAAATAAAAATAAAAAGAAGAAAAAGAAAATGAAAGAAGAAAGAAGAAAAAAAAAATCAATTTGTGTACTTTGGTAAAAAAATAAATAATAATAATATCTTCTTGGTTCTTTTGTCAATGTCTGAGAATCTCCACAATGAAAAGATGAAAAAAAATGGTAGAATAAGGTGGAAATGTATGCCTACTATCCTAAAATGTCCTACCCTTACCTAAGCCCCGTTACAACCCGAAAGTCCTCAAAAAATGTATGTGTTTACTGCATTGTGATTGCTAACTAGAATTTTTCAAGCCTATGGTAGCGTGATGCATGTTCTAGGATTTGAGTGATAAATTTATAACCCTTCTAAACACTTGAGAACAATTTTGGTGAGATTGTGTGAAGAGAGAGATGTTTTTGATGAATGAATGCCAAGGTGTACAAATCTTGTTGTCTTTATTTTCGAAAACAACCATAGAGCATGATGAATGTTTTGCAGTAGCAAGAACTTTGAAATTTGAGTTTGATGTAATTTGAGAAATTGAATTTAAGTGTACATTTAACAGGACCAAATATGAAATTAATTGTTGTTTGGGGAAAAGCAATAGATTAAGTTTGGGGTTGTTTTTATTTCGTTGATTAAGTAGGAATTTGTCGTAATTTTACATTGCGTTTTGTTTTAGTGCAGTGCTGAATTTTGGTGAAAAATCAACATGATATATGTGGAGTATTTCAGCCATATCTGGAGTTCTAGATGTCCAATTAGTGTCACGCCAAGTGCTACTGAACGTTAAGATCCATATCTACAACTGTCATGAAGACACTGGGACCAAATTCAGACGCAAAAGATGAGAAAAATGCAAAATACATTAGACAGCAGATGATGTGCGCCTGGAGCGCGCCCTGCGCGCCGAGAGCGCATTTCTCGTGTTTCAGTTCTGTCAACGCGCGCCTGGGGCGCGTGACGCGCATCAGCAATCATAAATACGCAAATTTTTATTGTTTATGCATCTTTTTGCTTCTTGGGAACTTGGAAGACTTGTGCCCTAGCATAGAAACTCAAAGACGGTCGTTTCTAACGCCATTGAAGCAGTTTTATCAAGAATCATCCATGAATCATTCTTGTAATTCTTCTTTAATCCTTATCTTTTGTATTTTTGTCATGAGTAACTAAACCCTATTTGTTAGGGATGAGTGTAACAAGATGAAACCCTTATTTTTCTGATTTGATTTCTAGTTATATGAATGAGTTTATTGAATTGTTTTTCTCATCTCTGTGCTTAATGCTTTTTATTGCTTGATCAACATTAAAATGTTCTACGATTTGTATTTTGAAACGGAAGTGGACTTTACGAATGCTTGAGATGAGAAATTCATGAATTTGTAGTCTAGGGATAGATGCAGGTCATGAAACCAATTAAATTAGTTGCAAAGCAATAATTTACAAGAGAATTTCTATACAGTAATGCTTAATTCTAATCTTAAATCCACTAAGGAATTAGGGTTTACTTTGGAATTAAAGGTTCTGTCACTAAGACATTAGGGCAAGAATAATAAAGAGAATTTGGTAATAATTTAATAAAGGAATTCAGTAACTAAAATCAAATTAGACACCAAGGTTGGGTTCGAAGTGAAACTCATCCCTGACATTTTTCTCATTATCAAAGATCAATTTTATTATTGTTGTTAATTTCAAAATTATTTCAATCAACTTGGGAACCTTTTTGTTCAATTCTAGTAATCAAATATAATTCAATAGTAAAACGCAATCCTTGAGTTCGACACTCGGTACTACCGTTTTATTATTACTTGCAACGATGCAGTACACTTGCTGAAACGATATCAGTTAATCTTATTGATCTATGATAGGTGACACCTCGATAATTAGTACTAATCTGCGAGAGGTGGTACATTTATGATTTACACCCCTCGAGGAAGGTGTTGAAATTCTAGAATAATGTGAATTGACATATAACCATTGCATTAAGGTGATTTGTCACACGAGTCATATTTGTTATATGATGGATATTTATATGCATGTTTGTTTATTACTTTATACCATGCCATATTATGATTTCGTGCTTTAAATTTTTGTATATATGCTAATTTTAGATCATGAGCCTCTACTAATAGTGGATCAGGCTTACGCCGTAGGTTTTTTGATTTTTGAGTCGTGCAGGAATTGCAACAACGTTGAAGACATGACAAAGTGATTATTTGGATTGGAGATCGGAAGTAGTGTGGCTTGATGTCACCCATGAGTCTGCAGTACCCACTCATCATTAGTTAGAGTTCAATATCAACTTAGAGTTTTATTTATTATCCCTTCTTTATTGCAATGTTGTTGTCGTAGTGGAAATTATGTATGTGAAACAGTTGTGACATTTTTTGGTCAATGTGAATTGTTCGGTTGTAAGCAAGTTAGTTGTGTCGAAATCACTTTATATTATGTAACAATGCTTATAATCGTCATTTTATCCAAAGAATTATACAATTAAATATTTAACATTGATTTAAATTAAAGGATTTTTATCAATATTTTATCCAAAAATGTTTAGTTGTGTTAAAAAAAATTACAATATCGCTGTTAAAAATTGGGGTCTTACAAGAGAGACCTCCACACTCTTATTTTCTTTAGATTTGATGATCTAGAATGAACTCTAAATCAGTTTTAACTTATAATCAAGTTTTACTCTTTTATCATAAGAGTGTTGAATATATGATGTAAGTTCTCTATCTTCAAGTTTTGAGTTATTCTCTATTTACAAGCAAGATGTGGAGCTTTAGTGATGTTATCAGACCTTCATGTGACTTTTGGGTTCAATTCCCAACAATGGTATCTTATGATAAAACTTTTCTAGCAGAACTGTGAATATTCTGAACTTTAAGTGAACATCAGAATGTTTCTTTGGTTTTTTCTTGAGTTTTGATGCATAAGAGAGAAAAACATGGGGTTGAATCTTATTTTTCCATGTTGATACTATTCATAAACTACATAGTAGCCTTTTGTCACTTTTTCGTTGCTCTTGTATATGTGTACTTTTGTACAAACGTTTTCAACGCGTGAACTTTCTTAATTTTGCACTGATCATTCTAATCCTCATAATTGTTGAAGTTTTTAACAACAAGGATGAATTGTCCATTTCTTATTTGCTCTTTGTAAATCTTAATAGTGGTGTATAAGTGAGACATCACTTTTTTTTTACAATTATGACGATCTTCCTTTATGCTAAATTTGAATAATATTTGTTTTCCATTTATTCATTATTCCTTCAAGTAAATGGCTTGAGTATTATTGGTGTTGTTACTTTCATTATTCTTTTTTTAGATATGAACGGTGAACAATCAAGTAAATGGCATGTTTGATTTTCATTATTCATTCACATGTACAATGACGATGATCCTTTTTTTATGACACAAGAGAATACTCCATTTGTATTTACTCCAAAATTATTTGGTATAAATAACACTGAATATTCTTATTAGATTTAATACGTACATCCCTTTTAATGATAAGTGATATTAATGTCATATTATCCTACTTATTCTAAAGTAGTTTTAGTTCTTTTTTTATGTGATGATGAACATTTTGAACTTTATTTATTTACACTTTGTTGAACATTCTAAACTTTGTAATGAACATTGTGAATTATGTCCATGTTTCAGAGTTGAAGTTTTTGCTGAAGTTTTTGTAATGAGCATAGTTTTTTATACATTGATGATGATGGATTAATTTTTTCTTTTCCTTTTGTTAATTATTGAATCACTATGAGTTAATTCTATTAAGCATTCATGTTTACGTGAATTTGTTGGATCCCTTATTTACATAATCATAACTATTTAGGGAAGAATTTAAAAGTGAATCAAATTATTAAAATTATAAGAATTGAACTTGAGATTTAAATCACAAAAGTATGTTTAGTCTTTTGAGGGATCAATGAATTATCATAGCTCTTTAGGGGTTCAATCTAAATACAATTATCACGAGAGTTGGAGTTTGTTTAATTGAGCATGGTTCGTGTATCTTGAGAGAAAATTTTAACTGTATTAAGATAATTCAACTTCAAAAGAAATTCAATCATAATAAAAGAGAAATCAATTTAGACTCATTAGTTATCATTTGCAACCCCAATCCTTAAAATCTTCTATATATAATAAAAATTGTTTTCGTTTTTTGCGTTTTAATTTTGTTGTTATAACTCTCACTTCACCAAATTGTTTTTTGTTTAAGTTAATTTGATTATAATTAATTAAGTTGTACTCACAGACACAATCCATATGAATTCGATATTTTTACTACTTGACATAAAACCGTACACTTGCTGATTTCTCTCATCGAGATTTTGGCTTCGTGGTCCGAAATTGTGTTTTCTTTAACTGTTAATTTAGTTGTTTATATAGTTGAATTAAAGAGTTTTTATTGTTATTATTTGCTAAAAAAACTAAAAATAAAAACATATAAATATATTCATTTTATTTGTTTTAGATTTTGCATTTTAATATTTTCATAGAACACTTTATCATGGTTAAGCTTATTTACATGTGTTTAGTAGGCATTAATTTTGAAAAGCATGCTCATATTTCATTTGTAACATTTGAAACTTATTTCAAATTATTTTTTAATTGTTTTTTACTTTGTAAATTGACACACACACTTATGAATTGACACATTAGTTCTTGAAGCCCCAAATTTGTGAATCGACTAATCAACAACATTGGTAGGTTTTTTACTCGACTCAAAACTCACATGCTTTTATACTTCAAACCTGATTTTTTCAATAAATGTGAGTCGATTAACATGCTTAATGAATCGACTCACACAACAAACAAACATAAAGTTTTTCAGTTTTAATGTTGTTATGGCAATTACAAAGTGGTTATTTTTTTTAGAATTCGTTTTCATTTAGTTACATCTTTCATACATCATATAAAAGGTTTTCTCATCATTTCTAAACACAAGAAAAATTTAACTCATTCCTCATACTCAAGCATTCAAGATCATATCATAGATTGAAAACTCTTTCTTGATCAAGGTGTCTTTGCAATTCAAGTAGTCAAGCGATAAAAAACAACAAAGGAATATCGTCAATTGGAGTGTTTATTCCATACACGAATCAATGAGGGGATATTGGTGGATCGCATGCCGAAGGCTGAAAAATGTGTTCGTTAGAAAAGTCCTAGACGAACTTCTAGGTCTCTATCTTGAAAGATGGGGGTGTGACCATCATCTTGAAGATAGGCTTGTGTTGCAGTTTCGTGTGTAGATGAGTATTTAAGAAAAAGGGGTCGTGTATACAAGTGTTTTGTAACTTTCACAAAAGGATTCTATACACATTTATAATCATAATAAAGGAAGAAAACTCTAACTCATTTGAATGAGAAAATGATGTACTTTATGAGTGAGGACGAAGTAAAGGAACTTGTATAAATCGGAGGGTGAATCTTTCTAACTCAAACTCTTTAATCTCTTCATTTTTACTTTGTTCGGGATTTTCTATTTTGCTTTAGAATTCGACGGAAAATTTGTTTTGGTGCAAATAGATAGAAAATTTGATATAAGATTTTTCTGTTTTTCAAATGTTGTCTTGGTTTTGAATATTGAATTTGAACTTTATAATTCCACATTCTAGATTTGATTCAATTTGAACAAAATATGATATGATAATATTTCTATTGATGAAGACTCATTCATTGAGTCTTCATTTGATGATCTTTGACATATATTTTAATTGAAGTGTTAAGAACCATTTTTTAAATTACTTCAATCAATTTTCTTTTTTTCTTACACAAATGTCAATTGAATTTTGTGTTGTTTATTTCATATACCATCATTGATTCAATCAGAATATCCTATGCACATAATAAAATGATTTCACACTAGTAGAAAATTGAGTTTTTAATACAGCAAATTAAGTCATTTATGTGCCACCAGACTTAACAAATGAGGCGAGATATGTTTAAGTCGGTTGCTTGCATAAACGTGTTAACAAAATGAGGAAGTGACAATTTTGTAAATATATGAAACACATTTAATATGGTTATATTGGCAACCGACTTAAAAGAGGCAGAAAATTAAAAAAAAAAATTAATATATCTCATCTTCCTCTATATTTAAGTCGGTTGATCTGGTAAACAACTTAATAAAATGAGGTTGTGACTATTTTATAAATAGTTAAAACTTGTTTAATGTGGGTATATTGATAACCGACTTAAGGTAGACGTAAAAAATATAAAAAAAAATCTTGTATATTTAGCGTTTTATCTTCCTGTTACCCTAACCTATGAGCTCTTAACCACCACATTCTATTCCCTAACCTCTATATCGTGAACATTTACAACATGGGTTCTGACTTCTTGGTTTTCTTCTAACATCAGGCTTCACAAAACGTTGTCGTCGTTTTATCGTCACCACTTTGTAAAGACAGGTTTGATACTCAAGTTCTTGCTCATTGATAAGGAAGTCAAATAAAAAAATGTCACATTTTAAGTTTATTGCTAATTGCATTAAATTGTCCCTCAAATTATTTGAGAGAGCTATATATTATGGGAAAAAAAGTAGAAAGAAATGACATGCCAAATTCATTTGTTTAAAATGTCTCTTGATCATTTTGTTTTCTTTTATTTGAAGACTAGCGATGAACTCATTATTTGTATTTTTTTTTCCGCTTAATTTTGCATTTTATTATTGAAGTATATGTTACAATATGTCTTTTCATCTTATGATTTATAATTTTCAAAAAAATAATAATATGCTTTATAATATTTTTTTAAAGTCTTTTGGATAGATGCAAGAGATTTTGTAGATTGTATTAGCAAGTTAAATTACATATTTTAAATCTTCCATTTTGTATAATTTGTGTGGACAAATTTAGAGAAAAATGAATATGATACATATTTAATTGTTTATTGTAGTTGACATTGGCAATTGCTTATTATTAATCCTAAGGAGTTTAATGTAGTCTTTATATGTTCATTGATAAGGAAGCTAGATAAAAAAAATATGTCACATTGTTGATTTATATGTATTTATTTTATTTATATTGTTCATAAGTATTGTAATATGTTTTATAACACAATTTAAATAACTATTTTTATTTTGTAGAACTTTCGAAGGTTATTATATGTTGTTAGTTTTGAGAATTAAATCAGAGATAACATGGAGTTTTCCTATAGTAAGTTGTTTAGAAATAAATAACTTCATTTATAATAGTATAACAATTTTATTTATTTAACATTGTTTTTTTGAATTTTAGAGTCAGAGACAATCTTCAAATTATGAGTGTGACTACTATGTCATGTTAAATATATTGAACATTATAACAACTTGTATTGTTGATTCATGGATGCAAGTATGTAATTTTTTTCCAAATTGTTATTGATCGTGTTTTTTTATGTTCGTATGATAAAAAATTATAAGTTGTTATTGATTGTGTTTTTTTTAATGTTCGTATGATGAAAAATTAGAATTCAGCCGATATTGATTGTGTGTTTTTTTTTCCCCAGATATTTGATGACTGGAGATTATTTCAATCGGATTAAATTAAAGAAGTTCAAGGACGTTGTGTGGATTTTATTTTGGAATTAATTGAAGAAAATGATAATGGTTGAATATATGTCTATTGAATATTGCTACATTATGATTTTTTAATTTTATTAATGGACATCTAAATTATTTTTCGTCTTGTCAATAGTGTTTAGAAATGAGAGACATCTTCTTTGTACATATTTTGTATGAATTTCTGATATTGTATATTTTAGTTATTAGATGGTTATATAAAATTGTGATTGCAAGCACAAAATTTTGATTTAAAATTTAATACGAAATATTGTATGTATGTATGGAACAAGAGCATAAAAACATGATCAAAAGAACCGACTTAAAAAGATGATTTATTGAACTGAATTTATGATGTTTAAGTCGATTAAGGTGAACCGACTTAACAGGACGAAACTCAGTTAAGTCGGTTCATGAAACAACTTAAAAAACATGTTTATGGATTCGTTTGATGTTAACTTAGACACGAAACCGACATAAAATGTACATTGTAACCGACTTAAAAAGGTAAAATTCCACTAGTGCCATCACATTAACAGATTTTTATTTTGGTTGTGCGACTCAAAAGTTTTCAAAACTATTTTTCGAAAGTTTCAAACTCTATTCAATCCCCCTTCTAGAGTTGTGTATAGCTTATTTCACGTGTAATAAGTGGCATCACGAAATCATAACCATTGTAATTCAGAAACTGAAGGGTGCATATAATAGATGATCGATCTTTAAGAGTGATGAATATTCATATTGAAAAGAGTTTATGAATTTTTTTAACATAACCTATGATCTGGACGTTTGGTATGCAATCAAAAAAGGGTCATATATTCCGACTACCGTTTGTGATGGTGTTCCAATAGACAAACCATAAATTTATTAGACCGACTTGGATAAGAAGTAAATACAATATGATTGGAAAGCAAAGAATATTCTCATGACCACTCTCAAACAAGATTAATATTACCAAGTCTCTCACTACAAGATTGTCCAATTGAAAAGATCTTGAATAAACACTTTGGCACAAGAGTATAAACTCTTTCACATGAAGGATGGTAAAATCATCGCTGAATTGCAAAAGAGATTCCCATTCATTGCAAATTTTCTCAATGTACTTGTAAAACTTTTTCAAAAATAGATCTAATAAAATTGTTGAATAGATGTGTTGACAATGACTTAATACCCATAATATCCAAAATTATCAAGTCAAAAGACTTTGAATCTATTAGTTTTCCTACAATAATTGAAGAGTTAAAGAAGCTTGACTACGAGCTTAAGAACAATATCCACTACGCCAAAATTGACATTTTACAGCGCTTTTTCAAAAAAACAAGCGTTGTAGAATCGCGCGCTTTAAAAGATACAACAGCGCTTATAAAAAAGCGCTATAAAACATGTAGATGTAATGCGCGCTTGTTTTGCACATTTACAGCGCTTTTTAGAAAAAGCGCTGTAAAATGCATACCCATAATAAATATATTGGGTGCCCATTTTACAACGTTTTTTCGAATAAGCGTTGTAAAATGCACACCAAATATATGAATTATGGACATTTTACAGCGCTTTTTAGAAAAAGCGCTGTAAAATGTGTGTGTGTGTTTTTTTTTTAACGTTGTAAATTAAATTTTTGAAAAAGCGCTTTTTAGCTTTTTATGGCATTTTTTTTAGAAAGCGTTGTCTTTTATCTTTTTATCCAAAATTATTTTGATCCACAATCAGTTCACACAACAACAAAACATATTCAAATACAATAAGCATTCACACAATCAGTAGACAAAAAACAGAACTCTGTAACTTAATTAACATATATGTAACTCTGTAACTCTGTAATTTACAACATAATTAACTACATTCAGATACATATATATAACCTAATTTACAGCCTAATTAACTACATATACATTGAACCTAATTTACAACCTAACAGAATATACAGAACCTAATTAACTACATATACATTGAACCTAGCTAATTCATATGCATGTTCATATATTGTGTCCTATGATCATATACATATAATAACTAACAGAATATACAGAATATGCACAAGCTACCATATAATATTTAGATCCCTTGCCCAACAGCATGCTATTTCCCAGAAAACCAAATAATTTGCATTTCAAGCACATACTAACACCATTCTTCCTTTAATTCCATTAGATCTTCATCAGAATATGATGGACTGGAATTGTCAAAGTACTGCAATATAAAAATTGAACATATTATATTAAGTTAGTATCAAATATATAGATAATTTAATTATATATGAAAATCATATAATGAAAATACCGTACCGTTTCTGGGATAATAGTTTTATTCTTGTTAACAATCTCCTTCATGAATCTCAATACGTAGTACCCACAGTCGATGTTGTTTGTTTGACGAGGACACTGTAAAATAAAAACATATAAGTCAATAAAATATTTGTGCATTAATCGTAAAGGCATATATTGGTAAATGAAAATTTAAAGGCATATATTTCAAACCTTTATTGGGATCCATGTGATGTTATTAGACTTTTGCTTCGACACTGTAGCACCTCTTTGAGCTCGAAAAACTTGTAAGGCACTATCGAATGAATAAATGTGATTATTATAGCATGAACAAACACATTATTTATATATATATATGTAAGAAATAAATGAATATTACTTACGTGTCGAACATAGTCTTTATTTCGGAGTGATTGTTGTAATTGTCATGCAAGGGGTCTAAATAGTATATAACTTCAGAGACCGCATTGATTGCAAATAAAACCCAATGTGCCCTACAACAACAAAAATTTGGTTAATCAATTTTGTTTATACAGAACTAATAAATTAAAATCATATCAATTAAAAAAGATATAAATAAATAATATATAATTACGTACCCTGAATTATATGGTGCGAAGAACAATTTATCCTTTTCTTTATTTCCTAATAACATATCTACAATGTATTTCTTTACATTTACTGGATCGAGTTTGCACATCGACAGCTTATGCGGAGACAAGAATGAGTATTTATATGACAATTTCCTCGTGCACACGACCTTCTCATACAAAAACCTTCAATGAAAATTTTAAACTAGATTAATTACCAATTAATTAATTACAAATAAATGCAATTAAAAATATTTTTTACCTTATGTACAAGCACAGGACAGTAGCACTAAGCTCCTTATGGTTGAGAAGTTCGTATATGTGCTCCTTTTCGAGAAATTCATCATACTCATCTCCGAATATAGCTTTATTCATCGGTATGATGCACGGATCGTCGTTGCTGTCCATGTTCTGTTTTACTTGGATGTCAAGACACGCCCCGTGTTTAGCAAAGCATGGTTGACTTATTTTAGGAACATGGGCAGCAGCGACCGATTTTCCCCGATCCATTTTTCTTGCTGCAATTTTGGCAGCTTTATTACCCTCTGGCCTTTGTAGTTTGGTAGCCCTATTACCCTCCAATGTTGGAGGTTTGCTGGCTCTTTTTGGCTGTACGGGTGGTTTATTTAATTGGATCTACAAAAATGAGGTTAAATGTTAGTTTATTGAATCTGAAAAAATGACAAACCTTAGGGAATAAATGTGACAAACCTTTTCGGGAGATCTAACTGATTTGTTTCTGGGAATCTTTTTTTCGAGGGCAACAAGGTGGGTGGGCCATGCCACGTAGCTACCAATAGCTTCGCCCAATAACTGCATATCTCCATCGTTGTCTGGTATTGGCAACGATGTAGTTGGTTCGAAAGCAACAACAGGTGATACTTTGACATGGCCCGTAGGGATCGGAGTATTGTGCAATACTTCTCCCGAAGTATTGTACAATTTTCCTTTTCCCACCTTCCGATGAGTAGGCGAGGACAAGTATAGCACGCATGTAGTGACACCCTAAATCAAATAGTTAAAACATAAGTACGGTTAATATATAAGTTTGTTTAATACATAAGTAATTACATAATTAAGTAAGTAATTAATTACCTCGGGAATACTTTTGAGACCGACGTTGCAACTCG
>NC_021161.2:20402812-20406746 GCF_000331145.2 Cicer arietinum | reverse complement strand
GAACCTTGTTCGATAATCTCCTAAAATACATGTAGGATTAAAAAGATAAGTTCAATAGCATTTTTAAAATACAATATTAAAAAGTGTTCAAGTGATATTAAAGTGATAATGTTACTTACACAAAGTTCTACTACTTTTTGGACATTTTCATTATCAACAACTCCGTCTTTATTAACACGCGCTTCCTTCCATAATCTATGACGACCCAAGGGTTGATCGGCTTGGGTGTCTTGTCGCTATTCGTTAAGATCATAAACAAAATAATACAAATTAGTTACACACTATAGTTTATAATACAAATTACTTCATTATATAAAAGTGATGTTTAATTACTTACAATTTTTTGTTCAAGGCGTGCATATCCCATACGTGATTTCTTGTATGGGTGTTTTGGGTTGCTTGCCCGTTCGCGATTTGCCTTACTAATATTCTATATAAAAAAAAATAGCAATTGTGTAAAAATTTAAAATACGCTACGAATATGAATAATAAAACACAAATGCTAATAAATTAATCACTTACGACAAACGCCGGGTCAGAACGTTTGGAAACAAATGCACTCCATTCATCCTTTGATATATAATGTTGATATATCTTTGGAGGTTCAGCATTTGTGTTTCCTTCTCTATCTTTTAGATAGAAATTTGAGAGATGGGATCTAAATCCACGATGGATTTTCCCAGCAACTCTCAAAACATATGACTTTCGTTCCTCATCAAGAACAAAAGTGGTCTGCAATGAAAACAATTATAAGTAATGTATTTTACAGAAAAAAAATTATAAATGACAAAAGAGTAGATCAAAATATTTACTTGAATGTCATTCCAGATGATATCTTTGGCATCCTTCAACGCCTTATCTCTCCAGTTGTCTATTGTTATTGGGACATTTTGACGAACAACAGCCCCAATGTAGCTTACAAACATGGAGCTGTTGGGGTCAACTGGCTGACCACTCTCGTTCCAGCCAACCTAATAAACTCATATAGTAAGTACATGCTATTAAAAAAAGATAAAAAATACACAGCAAAAAGAGTATAGTATAGTATAACCTCAAACTTGATGCCATTACTCCTTGCTTTAATGACTTTTTGCAAGATAGTTGCACCACGTTTGACTTCATTTTAATAAGTCTTAGAGGTGCCAACTTCTTCATTTTGACATTCTAAATCTTTGTTTGTATCCATTTAACTACAACAAGTTCAACATGCATGCAATTTAGTATAATATCAACAAGCTCAACATGCATCATGCATTATTCTAAGTACATATCAGTATCAGTATATCTTAAACAAGCTCAACATGTATTTTAATGATTACAAAAAATTAATAACATCAATACCTGAATAATGAGGGTTCGAAGAAAGACGAAATGCAAAGAAAAGAGGGTTTGCGGAAAGCTCACAGAAATATGGTTCACAGAAATACGGTTTGAAGAAATACGTAATGAGGATTACGTATTTCAATGAAAATATATTGTGTGAAATGGGAGAGATGATCTTGGATGGAAATAAGGTTCGAAATGAAGGAGATGATCGTGGAAATAAGGTTCGTAATGGACGGGATGATAGGGTTTGCAAAAGAAGAGAAGAACGATGAAGGTTGAGATGATAGTGAAGTTTACGTAATGAAGAGGAAACTGAAGCGGTTACTGTTATATATACGTAACCCTTTTACAGCGCTTTTTTATAACCCTTTTACAGCGCTTGTTTGAAAAGCGCTCTAAAAGGCGTCTTTATTTAAATTTTTAAAAGGCTCTTTTACAGCGCTTTTATGAATAAGCGCTGTAAAAGACCTCCGTGTTTTATTATGTTATATGAATTTTTTTTAAAGCCTTTTACAATGCTTTTTCAAATAAGCGCTGTAAAGGGTCTCATTATGTTAATTTTAAAAGGCTCTTTTACAGCGCTTATTTGTAAAAGCGCTGTAAAAGACCTCCTTGTTTTTAATGTCATCCCAGCCCAAATAAACCAAACACAAAAATAAATAAAGAGACATTTTACAGTGCTTATTTGAAAAAGCGTTGTAAAAGATCCTTTTAAAAATAAAATAATGAGTGTTTTATACCAAGTTCATGTAACAATGAGTGTTTTATATTTATCAAATAAACCAAACACTAAAATAAAATAAAGAGACATTTTACAACGCTTATTTGAAAAAGCGCTGTAAAAGGCTTTAAAAATAACATTCATCAGACATCTAACAGGACCTTATCTAACAGGATTTTCTTCAAACGCCTTGTACGCATCATGGGAATCCCCAAAAACACATTGTTAACAAAAACATCAGACTCAAAACCTTTTTCGCAACATGGCAATGAACCTGAAGACCAAGTTTCGAAGAACTGTGTTATTGTAAATATGCATGTAATCTGAATTGAGTGTTTTATACTAAGTTCTGATTAATTTATTTTCTGCTTATATTTAGCTTGATTTGAGTGTTTTATACCAAGTTCATGTAACAATGAGTGTTTTATATTTAGCTTGATTTACATGAACTGAACTGAATATAAATTAGTAATTTACATGAACTGAACTGAACTGAATAGAGAGATTCTCTTTTGCTCAGTGCATATATATATATAGATTCTTATGAAGTTCTCATTTCTAATAATTCATCATCTCCTAAAGTATTGAGTAAAAGAGAATCTCTCTGTTCAGTTCAGTTCAGTTCATGTAAATTACTAATTTATATTCAGTTCAGTTCATGTAAATCAAGATAAATATAAAACACTCATTGTTACATGAACTTGGTATAAAACACTCATTATTTTATTTTTAAAAGGATATTTTACAGCGCTTTTTCAAATAAGCACTGTAAAAGATCTCTTTATTTTATTTTTGTGTTTGGTTTATTTGGGTTGGGATGACATTAAAAACATTGTTATCATTGTTTATTGGATTAAAAACATTGTTATCATTGTCTTTATCACAATACTTTAGGAGATGGTGAATTATTAGAAATGAGAACTTCTGAAGAATCTATATATGCACTGAGCAAAAGAGAATCTCTCTGTTCAGTTCAGTTCAGTTCATGTAAATTACTAATTTATATTTAGTTCAGTTCATGTAAATCAAGCTAAATATAAAACACTCATTGTTACATGAACTTGGTATAAAACACTCAAATCAAGCTAAATATAAGTAGAAAATAAATTAATCAGAACTTAGTATAAAACACTCAATTCAGATTACATGCATATTTACAATAACACAGTTCGGATTACATGCATGGCTTATATAAAACTATTAAACATGTACATTAAGATGCCCTTCTTCTTTTCCTGGTGGGATTCACATATTATTGTCCATTTACAATACGAAATGATGGATTAATCCAAATTCCCTCATCATGATCATCTCTAAGATATAAACCATCATCAGTTGAATCAATTTCATGTGGTTGTTGTGATGTTGCAAATAAAAGATCGTTACCAACATCTTCATCATTATTGTTATCGTCACTTATTTTATTGGTGGATAGGACAACATACCATTTATCATCAGAAGGATCAGTGACATAAAACACTTGTTGAGCTTGCGATGCTAAAATAAAAGGCTCGTCTTTGTATCCCACCCTATTAAAATCGACAAGCAAGAATCCTGACCCATCAATCCGAACGCCATTATTATTATCGACCCACTTGCAACCAAATATGGGAACATGAAACATTGTGTAGTCTAACTCCCATATGCGCTCAATAACCCCAAAATATGATAGATTTGCATATATTCAGCTACGAGAGTGACTCCGCTATTTTGCATAGTGGTCTGATCATCTTGTTGTTTGGTATAAAATGTGTAGCGGTTAATAACATAACCAGTGTAAGAAAAGGCATGTAAGCTCGGACCATTTGCTAGCCACCTCAATCGATCTCTGTGAAATTGATCCGGGGTCTATATCAAATTTTGACTTTATGTGATTTTTTAACCATG
>NC_021161.2:20384022-20402312 GCF_000331145.2 Cicer arietinum | reverse complement strand
CATGTATTTTACAACGCTTGTACAAAAAGCGCTGTAATATGTAGTTAAATTGATTGAAAGCGCTTGTATTTTACAGTGCTTGTGAAAGAAGCGTTGTAAAATAATACGCGAAAGCGCTTCATTTTACAGCGCTTTTGCGAAAAGCGCTGTAAAATCCTTATAACATTATGAGCAAACGCTATATGACCCTACAACAGTGCTTACAGCGCTTGTCAAAAAAGCGCTGTAAAAGGCTCCGTTATTTTTAAAATATACTTACAACAACGCTTGTATTTAGCATGCGTTGTAAAAGGAGCGCTATTAAATCCTATTTTTGGCGTAGTGATCACTTAAGCGATTAAAGACAAAAGGAGGAAGACAAAAATAAATCCATGGATGGTTTAATCATCCAAGTCAAAAAAGGATGATGGATCCTCTAATAGAAAAGTGGATCAAGATTCCTCAAGCGAGGAAAGTCCAACTACCAAGTCAAGTGACAAAGGTGAAAAAAGCTTTTTTTCTCATGGCCAAAGGTCACAAAAATGAGGTTATTAAAGATGATATCATATTTATACCTACTTATGAACAATTATAAGAGGCTTTTTTTTTAACTTCATGACGATGCCTAAAACAAGACCAAACTTTTAGGTCATAAGAAGAACTATTTTAAATTTGGAAAGTCAAACTGATATATTTGAAAAATATATAATCAAAGCATTAAAACAACTCATGAAGTTACATAAACAATACCTTGTTTTCCTAAATCATCACAGTGTAAAAAATGTACTTCATTAGAAAATTATATTATTATGTTGAAAGAAAAAGTTTCAAATTTTGAAAATTTCAAATCATAGAAATAATTCGTATAACAAAAATTCAGCTTTCAATAGATACAATTGGAAATATAAGAAATAACATTTTTTACACGTTACTTATTTCTTTTAAAAAAAAAGGGACACACATCCAAATGTATAGGAAGGTGTGGATTCCAAATGTACTATGTCACACTACTAAAATTCTAAGACCCAATCGAAATTGGGTACCTTCAACTTCTTATCACGTTCATTATAGGTATGCTTGTCAGCATCAAGTAACAATTGGTTTCTTGATAGAGCATGCTCCAAAAACATGACGGGAGATAGATCTAGAGTTTTTCATGTTGATCATAAAGAAAAAGGATATGTATCTTATGGTGATAATTACAAGGGAAGGATTCTTGGTGTTTGCAAGGATTTGTATCCTATGGTGAAGGATTTCTATCCTGTGGTGATAGATCCAATGATGTCTCAAGGGAAACAAAATTTCCTTCAACTTTTCTTGTTGCGAAATTGTGAGCACAAATGACACGCAAATTAAATTTGTCGGGCTGATAATTCTTCATCATATGCATATTTTTCACTGTTTTAGTCTTATTTATCTTTAACCATTAGTTAATTTAAGGAGTTATATGAAATATTTTGTGGATTCTAGTTCTTGGATTTAATAAAATGCTCATGTTCTTATTTCCTTAATTAAGTAGAGATTTTTTTTGTAGTTTTGTGTCGTTTCTTTGTTTTAGTGCAATGCTGAAGTTATGTGAGAAATCTACTAGGTGTGAGTTTTGCGAAGAAGACCATAGGAATGAAACTTGTAACTATAAATTTTCTTGTAAAATTTCAACTTCAGTTCAAACTCATTTATTTGAAAATAACTCATTAAGAAGAAGAAGAAGAAGAAGAAGAAGAAGAAGAAGAAGAAGAAGAAGAAGAAGAAGAAGAAGAAGAAGAAGAAGAAGAAGAAGAAGAAGAAGAAGAAGAAGAAGAAGAAGAAGAAGAAGAAGAAGAAGAAGAAGAAGAAGAAGAAGAAGAAGAAGAAGAAGAAGAAGAAGAAGAAGAAGAAGAAGAAGAAGAAGAAGAAGAAGAAGAAGAAGAAGAAGAAGAAGAAGAAGAAGAAGAAGAAGAAGAAGAAGAAGAAGAAGAAGAAGAAGAAGAAGAAGAAGAAGAAGAAGAAGAAGAAGAAGAAGAAGAAGAAGAAGAAGAAGAAGAAGAAGAAGAAGAAGAAGAAGAAGAAGAAGAAGAAGAAGAAGAAGAAGAAGAAGAAGAAGAAGAAGAAGAAGAAGAAGAAGAAGAAGAAGAAGAAGAAGAAGAAGAAGAAGAAGAAGAAGAAGAAGAAGAAGAAGAAGAAGAAGAAGAAGAAGAAGAAGAAGAAGAAGAAGAAGAAGAAGAAGAAGAAGAAGAAGAAGAAGAAGAAGAAGAAGAAGAAGAAGAAGAAGAAGAAGAAGAAGAAGAAGAAGAAGAAGAAGAAGAAGAAGAAGAAGAAGAAGAAGAAGAAGAAGAAGAAGAAGAAGAAGAGGAGATCTAAGGTTGAGGAGTATTTCTCTCTATAATATATTTCTCTTTTTATACTAGATCCGTAAATAAAATAAATGATATCAATCTTAAACCAATTAATTAATATTTAATTCAAAAATATTTATATTTCTAAAATCTATTATAAAATAGTTTATTGCAGTTTTAGTTATATTAATAGATACATAATCACTATCTTCTATATGATACATTAAGTCTATGTGATGGTTTTATTGTGATTGATGTGTTTCCAAAATAATAATAACTACTCTTAGATGATTTGATGCACATTACATTGAGATAATTATTTTACTTGAGTGACTTTGATGTTATCATATGGTACCATTTTGTTAAATGTTTTGATATATCGTAGTGTGATTATGATATGGTCTATTGTAATTATTTGCGAGTTCTCCTTATAATATAATATTAACATGATTTCAAAACTCACCTCCTTCGTTGTTTGAGTTATGCGTTTGCAAAATCGCAGTTATTACATGTTAATGAGTCTTGAAGTTCAAGTTTGGGAGAAACCACGCTCTGATAGGTGATACCAGCAATAAGAGTAGTAAATGTTATTTTACTTTTACATATTCAATGGCAAAATACATTTTGTTTCAAAACCTTATATGTACTAGTAAGCTTTTGGAATTAAATTAAGAAATTCTAGTTAAATCAAGTTAATGGAGATTGCCTGTTTTATAGAAGCAAAGAAGTTTAAAGTGTTTCTTTTGATTTTTGAGAAACGTGATATCCTAAATTAGTTATATAAGTTTTTATTTTCTTAAAATTGATTTTCTTTATCCGCTGCGGATTTTGCTCAAAAGAGATCTAATATAAGTTATTATTATATATGCTATTTGCGATTTAGGGTGTCACAGAAACATCTGGGGTATGTATGTTTGTCCTTTTTGTATCACAAACACTATATCACTACATACTAAACATAATAACATTTAATGTGTTTGTACATAATTAGCTAACCTCAACTTTATATGACTAATGGTTGTTGTGATACCATAAACTCAAAATGATATAAATAATAATTTATACTAGGTTGAGAATTAAAGAGGAGATCAAAACGATCAGAAATGCGGTCTCGGTTTTGCATGACACCCACTATAATAGACGTGGTCGAAGAGAGAAGTTGGAGGGGAAATAGATTATGGATGAGGTAGTGTATACGAAGAAGAAGAAGAAGAAGGAGAAGAAGAAAAAGAAGAAGATGGGAACCGGTGTTCCCTTTTTTCTTTTTTTTTGTTCATTATTATTATTATTATTATTATTATTATTATTATTATTATTATTATTATCATTATTATTATTATTATTATTATTATTATTATTATTATTATTATTATTATTATTATTATTATTATTATTGTTATTATTATTATTATTTTATTACCTTTTACTCTTGTATATTGCTTAATCCATTAAACACATTCTATACCTTTCTTTTATTTTATTTTTTTGAAACAAAATAAAATCAATTATTAACAAAAATAATTTATTTAATAATTTTTTTATATTACAATTTCATTACTAAAATATTACTAATATTTATAAACTATTATTTTATAAAATAAAGTAATTAATTTTTTAAAATACACTAATAACCAAAACTCTAATATTCAAAATAATATCTAAAATTTTAATTATACTATTTTACAAAATAAACACATAAAAATACTACTATCTTTATAAAATAGTCAAAATAATAAAATAAATAAATATAACATCAACCGGTTGATATTAATTACTAAATCACAATAAATATTCATAAGATAACCATGCCATAGAAAATATATAAAAATAAAGGAAATCAATAGCAATATTACTAATATCACATAACAATTATTTATAAAATAAATAATTAAAACAAGATATTTAGAAATAATTAAATATTATTAAGTGCACATTTAACATTAGTTAAACGCTTAAGAAAATAAACAAATGTGTAACACATTATCAGTTACTTATTCCACTGAAAGCAAGTATGCCATTTATTAAGCTTACATGGTCCAGTTGGATTGATAATCCAATTGCAATGCTCACACCAATCTCTACCTGCTATGTATATGTTAAACCATTTAAATGCACCATTCCACTTAAAGGAACAATAGAATTGTGTTGTCCCAATAAAGCTATCTTGAAAAGAAAAACTAAAATTTTGATTCAACTGAAGAACATGAACTCCAAGATCATCATCAGCAGATTTGCAATGAACAGTTAAGCCGGTATTCATTCCATTAGTAATAGTCACACGCGTTCCAAGAACATTTTGCATGAACAACAACGTCAACACACATAACAAAAATATTTTTTAGAAAAATAAAGACATCGCACCTTCAATTAATCTTTTCTTTGAAAGTGAATAATCTTTAATATATGAAAATTACAATAATGGATTGAAGAAAATCATATATTTATAGCGTTATTTTTGGAATGAATGCAAATACATAAAAACAATAGTTATTTAAGGTAATATTTTATGAGTATAAATAATTAATAACCGTTTGTTAAATAATTAACCGTTTCTTAAATATTCAACAAAGTAAATTTAAAGATAGTGAAGGTTTTATTAAATTGAATATTGTATTTTGATTCAATATAGAATAATCAACTTATGGAAAAACTAAGACATTTAATGTAATTAATTTTACAAATATTGTAGTTTTGACTAGAGATATTGATAAAAAAAATTTAATAACAATTAATTTATTTATTATATATAACTAGTAAAATACCGGTTTGTGATCATATAGATCTAAGGTTGAGTAAATGTATACCTAACTCCAAGTAGTAAAAGCATACTATCCCAAAAATGATCTACCTTACCTAAGCCCCATTACAAACCGAAAGTCCTCCAAAGTGTATGTGTTTGTTGCACTGTGATTGCTAACTATAATTTTCAAACTTATGATAGTGTGATACATGTTCTAGGATTTGAGTGATAAGTTTATAACCCTTGCTAAACACTTGAGATAAATTTTGGTGAGATTGTGTGAAGAGAGAGTTGAACTTGATGAATGAATGCTAAGTCTACAAATGGTGTTGCTTTTTTTATGTAAGCAACCATGGAGCATGATGAATGTTTTGTAGTAGCTGGAACTTTGAGAGTTGAGTTTTATTTTATTTGAGAGATTGAGTTTAAGCTTTCTTGTAATTGTGCCAAATCTCAAATTAATTGTTTCTTGCGGACAAGCAATAGACTAAATTTGTTCAAGTTAATCATAAAGAAAAAGAATTTGTATCATATGGTGATAATAACTAGGGAAGGATTCTTGGTGTTTGCAAAATGGTTAATATATCTTCCACTACTATTGAAAAGGTTTTGTGTGTTGATGGCCTAAAACATAAATTGCTTAGAATTATCCAATTATGTGTCAAGGGATACAAAATTTCCTTCAACTTTCCTTGTTGCGAAATTGTGAGCACAAATGACAAACAAATTAAAATTGTAGGACATAGGTTTGAAAACATATATATGGTAAACCTTAATGAAATTTCTCCTAGGACACCACAATGTCCTATTTCAAAAAGTGAGGATATGTGGTTTTGGCATAGGAGATTAGGAAAAATTCACATGGACCATTTAAACAAATAAGTTTCTAAAGATTAGTAGTTGATCAACCTAAGCTTAAATTTGAGAAGAGAAAGTTATATGATGCCTGGCATAAAGGCAAACGAACAAAAGGTTCATTTTAAAATAAAAAAGCATATTTCTATAAAGGTCTTTACAACTATTACATATTTATTTTTCCCTTCTCCAATTAAAAGCATAAGCGGAAATTACTATGGTTATGTGATTGTTGACCATTTTTCAAGGTTTACATGAATATTTTTCCCTGCTAGCAAAAGTGAAGCCTATAATGTTGTCAAATTTGTCAATGTAGCTAAAAAATCTTTAAATTTGAAAATTACGTTCATTAGAAGTGATCATGGAGGTGAGTTCTGAAATCATTCATTTAAAAAGTTTTTTTATAGAAAAATGGGATTGATCATAACTTCTCGGTACCTCAAACTGTACATCAAAATGGTGTGGTGCAAAATGATAGAGTGCTTCAAGAGTTGGGAAGAACCATGATAAATGAAAATGATCTTCCAAAATTATTTTTTGGTTGAAGTTGTAAATACAGATTATTATGTTTTCAATAGTTATTATAAGGCCAATTATAAACCAAACACCTTTGGAACTCTTGAAAGGAAGAAAACCAAATTGTTCCCACTTTATCCCTTTCGTTGTAAATTGTATGAAATAATGGCAAAGACATCTTAGGAAAATTTAATGCTAAAGCCAGTAAAGTTACCTTTCTCGGTTGTGCATCAAATATATAGGATTTTTAATTAGTGTACTTCAGTAATTGAAGATTCAATGCATGTTATTTTTTATGAGTTTAACTCTCAAAAGGATGATAAAAGTTGTTTATCTAAAGGAAAGTACAAAGGATAATATTGAACAAAACTCATAATGAAGATGATAAAGGAGAACAATTACATAGTGATGAAGATGACTACCCACCAGTGAATAAGGAGGATGAAGTTGCAAAACTTCAACCAACGTGGAAAGTGGACAAAAATATTCTTAATGGTAAGGTCTTGGGTCTCAAGAGGAGTATGCACATGGTCTAAGGTACACAACTTATGTCAATTCATTGCATTTTTTTTCTCTCAAATTGACCCTAAAATAGTTATTGATGCAATAACCAATGAGCAATGGCTTATGGTCGTGCTTAAAGAATTAAAACAATTTGAAATAAATCAAGTTTGGTTCTTAAGAACAAGTTTGATGAAAATGGCATAAATCAAGAATTAAAACAATTTGAAATAAATAAAGTTTGGTACTTTAGAGGCAATTTGTTTATATCTTTTGTTTCTTAAATTTTTGTTACTTTTGGTCTCCATTTGTTGAAAAACTTATGAAGATTTTCTTCACTTGGTAAGAGGTATTGTACCTTTTTTCGAGAATGTTCAATTCAGATACTAGAGTTTGGAGTCTAGAAAATATTTTCTTAATGTCTTCATCTTCGTCAATAAAGAAGAGTTCATACTTTCTAACAAGTAGATTTGCCTTAGGTTCATTTTCTCAATGTCATCATATTCTTCAATAAAGAAGAGTGCATACTTTCTAAAGAGTTTGTACTTTCTAACAAGAGTTCAATAAATAAGCAAAGCATCAAAGATACTCTTTGTTGTTTCTTTGTTAATGCATTTTTCAAACTCTTTGAAGGTGATAGAATTCATTAATAAAGTTGTGGCTTTATGATGCATCATGTATTGTTTCTTTCGATAAGCATTAAGAAACTTTCTAGATATTTCAACACCAACAACATCTTTTAGAATCTCATAGCCATCTTCGACTACATCCCAAAGTTCAGGATCAAATGAGATGTAGAAACTTCTAAGCATGTCCTTCTAGTACCTCAAATCTTTCTCCAACAAACCGAGGAGGCTTGTTGACGTTTCAACCTATAACTTCATAACCAGAGTTGATCATAATAACATAGATCTTTACTCTAACAAGGCTAAGCACTCAACTTTGAGATTGAGATCTAATGCCAATTGTTGAACGAGAAGCACAAGAAATGGGGTTCGAATTGTGTTTTATTTATAAAAAAAAATATATATATATATATTTGACAAGATTAAATCATAGTGATAAAAAATAGTAGATAAAGTAGAAACACATATCAACATAACCAATTTATCCTAGTTCACCACCACCACAATAGCTATGTTCAGTCCCTTCAAACTGAAGTAGTTATTCCACTAATTCACTTGTTTAATCAAACTTTCACTGATTATTTGTTAGTCAAACTGACTGTGTTCAAGTCTTCTCTAAAGATGAAAACGCGAGAACCGAGTTGAATTGTGTTTGTCTATGTTGAATTATTTTTTTATTATTTATTCAAGAACTAATTTGGGTTGGTGATTTTAACTAAAACAAAGGTAGTAGCAATCATGCTTAAGTAATCACATGCAGCAGAAAAGTAAAGAGTGTAGAAATAAAGTGACACAAGTAGATTTATCATGGTTCACCGCAAACTTGGTAGCTACATCCAGTCCCGTCACACAGATGTGTTTAACCACTAATTCAAATCCTTCAATTGCACAACACCTGACCCTACAAGTCAATCTTCTTAAAACAACCTACTACCAAAAGACTTTTTGAGGCAAACAAACACTTTAACCCTGTAAGTAAAGTCTTTTCCACACAACTTGAAAACCACAAATTGTTGAAGGAACCTACACCTTGACCCTACAAGTCAAGTTTTCTAAACACAACCAGAAAACCAGATATTGTTTGAGGAACACTAAAGCCACTTTTGGGCTACACAAGTTTGGAACGAATTGTGTATTGCTTCTACTAAGCAGATTGTTACAATTGATTTCTCATACTAAAGCAGTTAGAAAATATTTTTTTGAGTGAGTTCTTCTCTAAAACTTAAACCTTTCAACTTTGAATATTTAGAAAATTTGAGGTCTCAAAAGTTTTTCTGAATTTTATGGATTTTTTGGTTTTTGAGTTTGTGTTTTCTTCTTCAGCCTTGAGTGTCTATTTATAGAAATGATTAGGTTCTCAATTTTTTCCTTGTCAAACTAGGATCATATCTTTCTTGTGAAAATTTTTTGAATGTATTTTCTTGTGAATAAATTATGAGTCTATCTTCTGGGGAAAAATTCAGAGTTTTACTTCTTATGAATAATTTTGAGTGTATCTTCTTCTTAATAATTCTAAGTATATCTTCATGTGAACAAATTTTGAGTATATCTTCTTGTGAGCAAATTCTGAACATATCCTCGTGTGAGAAAATTTTGAGCATATCTTTGTGTGGGAAAAATATGAGTATCTCTTCTTGTGAATAATATTTTGACCATATCTTCTTCTGAACAATATTTTAACCATATCTTCTTGTGAATAATATTTTGACTATATCTTCTTGTGAACAATATTTTGAACATATCTTCTGTAAAATACATGTTTTTGATGAAGACAAAGACCAAGGAAAGTGATCAAGTTGCAAGCTCAAAAAGAAGTCAAACATCAAAGACAATTATGGTCAAATATGCTAGAAGTTTTATAATGTAAAGGTACATGATGCAATCTAATGTTCGTATATTTCAAATGCACATGAGAACCTTTCATTTTAGCATATACATCAAAAGGATTTTCAAAAAGTAAAAATATATAAAGAATGTTTGAAAATAATATTTTTGGCAAAATAGAATGTTGTATTCGAATACAATATGTTGTAGTCGAATACAGACAAGTCAGTAGCTAAAACTGAACATCTTCAAACATTTGTTTTCGAATACAAGAATGTGTATTCGAATACAAGCTTCAAAATTCAAATAAAACTGAACGTTAAAAGGATGTGTATTCGACTACACACAAGCTGTAGTCGAATACACCTGGAAACAATGCCATTTTTCAATTCTAAAATGGTTCCAGATCATTGCATTTCTTCATCAAACCTCTTAGATCAATGGCCACGAATCTGAAGAGATGTTTATGGAGTATAAATACACCATAAATTCAGATCAAACATAACCAATCCTACAACCAAAACTTGAACAAACTTTCTAAAATGTTTTGATTTATTGAAAGTTTCACTTTTATATTTCAAGTACAGATTTTACATTTTCATATCATTGAGAAAACTTCTCTAGTGTACTTGAAATTATATTGGATTGTTATCATTGTACATCACCTATTATATCATATTGATCTAAGTCAAAATCAATATTGCTAAACCATTCAAGTATTGTAAATTGAAGAAAGTGGTGTACTTTCTTCAAGTGATGTAAATTGAGGAAAGTGGTGTTCTTTCTTCAAGTTTTGTAAACTAAGATAGTGGTGTGCTATCTTAGGGTGATTGTTAGGAGTTTGTAACAAAGGTCCTAGGGTGGGACTTGTACTTATTCTAACAATAGTGGAAAATCTCTTGTGGTGTGCAAGAGGACTGGATGTACCCTTGGTTATAAAGGGAACCAGGATAATGTCTTTGTGTTCTTTATTTTTCTGCCATTTATCTTTTCAATACACTATCTTAAATCAGAAAAATCAAACACTAAATCTCTAAAAACAAGAAAATTTCTAAACACCTAATTTACCCCCACTCTTAGGCGCACTTTTGTACTTACATCTTCTTGTGAACAATATTTTGGCCATATCTTCTTGTAAACAATTTTTTGACCATATCTTCTTGTGAATAACATTTTACCCATATCTTCTTATGAACTATATTTTGGTAATATCGTCTTTTCACCTTCGTGAAATATTTCCATCAATTATAATTTGAATCGTATATAATTTCTTAGTGTATTCAAAAACTTATTCACACGAATCTTCCCTCATACTCTTCATTGATTGGAGCGGAAATGGATTCGGGCTTGTTCTTGAATATTCAAAAATTATGATTTGGCTAAGTCTTTTCTTCATAATGAATTCGTATAATTAGAGTCGTTGACTTTCCATCAGAGCCATTAACTTTCTTCTTGGAGTGAGATGTTGTGTTTCTTGGATAATAAAAGTCTAAGGCATAATTGTGTTACTTATAATTAGTGGCTTTGGGAAAATCACATTGTTCAATCATGAGAGCCAGTGTAACATTAGAGGCTGCATATCAAAGGCAACATTTTGAGTGTGTTGCAACTTTTGATTAGCAGAATATGAGATTTGAATGCATGGTTTGAACAATATATTTAAAGTTAATGATAGCTTGATATAAATTATTGAGAAGCATGTTGAATTTGTGCACATTAGAAGGCTTTATAAGCATGCTTCAAATTCAGTCTTCAGACCCAGTTTTAGAGCCAGTCTTCAGACCCAGTTATCAAAGCTAGTCTTCAAACCCAAACTTTAGAGCCAAACATTAAAGGCAACCTTCATAACCTTCATAGGAACGGTGCTTCCAAAGGCATATGTTTAGAGGCAAATAAGAACGCTTTTGTGTTCCTCTAATCTCATTCTATGTTCACTTCCTCTAGTACCTTCCTCTAATTTTCGTGTTCTAATTTATGCACATTTAATGAAGCCATTAGTCCAAAAAAATTGTTCTCATAAATTACCTTTGTTAACATCAAAATCACAAGAGGAATACCAACTTGGTTCCAACATTCTCAACCTTTTAGGTTAATATAGAAACGTTTTCTAGTATGCAACCACTATTGGGCTCGATTACAAAAGATTAAATTTAAGAGTTTTCTAAATACTCTCACAAGAAGGTATTTACCATGTTATATTCTCATAAACTATTTCTAAACACTTAGACAAAACAAAGGATAGTGAGCAAGAGCGCAGGGACAATGTTGTATTTTGTTATTATTTTATCTTCAATGAGAGTTGCACGTCTTTTTATAGAGAACTTTATGGTTTCTTCCTATTGTTCTGATTCCAAGAAATTAGCATGTACCATGAAGTTTTGTATCAAGTCTTCAGTGATTGATTCACCTTTAAGCCTTGTCTAGAAATAGTCCTTGTGATTGATTCTGCATATCTTGATAAGGAGACATAAAGAGATGATGATATCATCATCAAAGTATGTCACATACATTTCAAACAAATAATGGATTCAAATAGTTAAGTAGAGGATGAACATATTTCTCTTGTTCAAGTGTTGGTTTTTTAGAGAGTTGACTTTTAACAGAGTTGACTTTTCCTATGAGTGTTGACTTCTATAATGTTAACTTTTTCAAAGTGTTGACTTTTCATCAAAGTCAGATGATCAATTTCCTGGTACTATTTGTCATAGTTTAGATGATTACTTGTTTGTCACACTTATCAGAGGCACAATAATCATATATTTGTTGTTGTTATTAGAGCCAAACTAATCAGAGCATTGGTTGCAATAATAGAAACACCAAAGGGGTGTCTCATAGCGTGTTTAAAAGACTCGGAATACGAAAATCAGAGCGAAGTCTTGGAATTCCATTAACTTAATTCAAACATCAGAAAATGCAACATAAAGTCATTCGAAATAACCTGATTTGGGAGTTGTACACTTAAACAGAACATTATTGCCTTAATTTGTTCCCACAAAATAATTTTGTTATCATCAAAAAAAGTAAGGGTCATAGTTCTTCAAACCAATGTGGTTCTAACATCTTGTCCTCAAAGTAGTCTTGAGAAATGGCTCATTGTTCACACATTTTCTAATGGCTTGCAAAATATCCTTCGAAAGTCAACTCTTGGAGGAGCTTTGATGAATAAGTTGTTGAAACCAAGTTGGTTTTCCACTCATAGTTCTGATGTTAACAAAATTATTTTAGGAGAACAATAAATTTGGATTAATGGCTTCATTAGATATGCAAAAATTGGAACAAGAAAATTAGAGGAAGCAACCAGAGGAAAGTCACCAAAGGATAAGAACAGAGCAACACAAAGTATACATGGCTGCCTCTGAACATATGCCTCTGAAAGTGATGGGCCTCTAATGGATATGAAGATTGCCTTAGATATTCGAGTCTAAAGTATGGGTCTGATGTTTGAGTCTGAAGATTGGGTCTAATAAATGGGTCTAAAGACTGCCTCTGAAGAATGGCTCTAAAACTGAGTCTAAAGACTGCCTCTTAATACTTTTTGAAGACATAATTTGAAGCATTCATCTAAAGCCCTTGAATGTTGAAAAGAAGATATGGTAAATATCTGACAATGTTGAAAAGAAGATATGGTAAAATTTTTGAAGAAGATACGATCAAGATCTTATCAACAAGAAGATATGAATTATTCACAAAAAGATTTTATCAAGATTTATTACTAGAACATATGATTTATTTACAAGAAGATTTGAACATGATTTATCTATAAGAAGATTTATCTATAAGAAGATATGAATATTTACAAGAAGCTTTGATCAAGATTTATCACAAGAGGATGTGAATCATTTACAAGAAGATTTTACTAAGATTTATCTACAAGAAGATATGAATTATTTACAAGAAGATATGATCAATAATTGTTTACTAGAAGAAACACGCACATGAAGATACATTTATTATTTGCAAAGATATGATTCAGATTTTGCAAGGACAAAAGAGAAACAGTAGCATATTCTATAAATAGATATTCAAGGATGAAGAAGAATATAGGAGAACTCACAAGCACAAAATTTCCTAAGTCATTAAAGTTCATAAGGTTAAGGTCTAGAGAAACACTTGCCCAAAAGAAATATTTTCTAAGTGTTCTCAAGTTTGAGAGTCATTGTTACAATCAACTTATTAGAAGCAAACCAATTTGTTCCAAACTCTTGTAACCCAGCTCGATAGTGGTTTTCGTGGTCCTCAAGAAATTTGTAGGTTTTCAGGTTGTGTTGAGAAGATTTGCCTTGTAGGGTCAAGGTGTTTGTGTTCCTCAAAAAGTCTGTTACGTGTCAGGTTGTTTTGACAAGACTAGCTTGTTAGGTAAACTGTTGTATAATTCATGTTTTGAATTAGTGGATTAAATCTTTATGAGTGAGGGGATTGAATGTAGCTACCACGTTAGTTGTGAACCATGATAAATTCTTGAGTCGCTATAAGTCCGTAATTCTTGTTTTACTTCTACATCATGTCAAATAACCCAATTGCTACAACATCAGTTCTAAGCAAGTCACCAAACCCGAACAAGTTTTAAATAAACTAGCAAAAACAAACCAACTAAGTCAAACACAATTCAACACCATTTCTCGTGTTTGCACCTTCAATTGGCATCAAGATCCCTATTTCAAAAATTAGCGTTTTACATTGTTAGAACAAAGATCCAAGGATTCAACAATGTTTGGATTTGGTGAAGAATGTATTGGAGGATACATCAATTGACCATCTTTGTTTGATGGTAAACGATTTGAGTACTGGAAGGACCGTCTGAGAAGTTTCTTTATCTCACAAAAAATTATGATGGAACTGAAATTTCAAGGAAATAGAGGAATTTCATAAGTGCGTTGACAAAGAAACAGCAAAAAACATCTATCACCATTTGGTTTTGACTTATGAAGGAAGCAAGCATGTTCAAGAAGCAAAGGCCAACCTCGTAGTCAAAAAGTTTGAGATGTTCAAGATGCAAGAAAATGAAGATATTAAAACAATGTTTTCCAGATTCCAAACTTTGGTCTCAAGACTAAAGGTACTCAAGAATAGTTATACTACTGTTGATCATGTGAAGAAAATTCTTAGGAATTTGCCAAGCAATTGGAGACTTAAGATTACAAATACTCGAGAACCTAAGGATCTCAATAACTCTTAAATTGGACTAAATAATTAGCTCCTTGAGATCACATGAAATTGAGCTAGCAGTGGATTAACCCTGTTAAAACCAAGTTGGTTTTATACTTAGAATTTTGATGATAAAAAAAGTATTTTATGAGAACAATATATTTAACTTCACAGAGTATGAAAAAAGATTTGTGTTTTTGATGAAAAACTAAAATAAAATTTGATTCATATTTATAATTGAAGAAAATCTAAAATATGATTTGCTTCAGATTTATAATTGAAGAAAATATAAAATAAGATTTGATTCAAATTTAGTTGAATAAAATCTAAAATAAGATTTTGTCTGGTCAGAAACATTTAAGATAAGTCTGAAGGAAGATCTAGATGGAAGTACAAGTCATCTTATCCTAAAACTCTAATCATTGGAAATGCAAGTGATCCTTTGAGGACTAGGTTTTCACTAAAAGTTGCCACTTTGTTTGGCTTACTCTCATCAATTGAGCCTACTTCTATTGATGAGGCATTGGTAGATGATGGATGGATTCTTTCAACGCAAGAAGAGTTAAATGAATTTAATAGGAAAATTATTGGAACCAAGTGGGTTTTCATAAACAAGCTAAATGAAAAAGTTGAATTGATTAGAAACAAGGCAAGACGTGTCACACTGGGCTTAAGTTTGTAAGAAGGCATTGATCACACTGAGACATTTGCTCTAGTGGGCAAGATAGAAGCTATTTGTTTCCTACTTTCTTTTGTTACAAAGAATAACATTACATTATTTCAAAAGGGTGTTAAAAGTGATTTTCTAAATGGTTATATAAGTGAAGAATTCTATGTTAAACAACCCCAAGGTTTTGAAAGCTCGGAATTTCTAAATTATGTTTTTAAAATAGGAAATCTCTTTATGGTCTAAAATAAACACCTAGGACATAGTATGATAGACTTAGTAGTTTCTTGCTTAAAAATAACTTTGAAAGACGACAAATAGATAATACACCTTTTAGAAAATCAATAGGAGATGACATTCTTATTATTCAAATTTATGTTGATGATATTATTTTTGGATCTACAAATAGTACTCTTTGCAAAGAACTTTCTAAATTGATAGAGTTTGAATTTAAATGAGCATGATGGGAGAACTTATGTTCTTCTGAGCGATACCAATTCAGAAAAGTCAAAAAGGTATTTACATTCCTCAAACTAAATATACAATAGAGATTTCTTAGGAAATTTAATATGAGTGATTGCAAACATATGGCTACACCAATGCACTCTACCAGTTCAATTAAAAATGATGATTAAGACCAAAAAGTTGACTAGAAAAGCTATAGAGGAATGATAGGATCGCTATTTTACCTTACCACTTCCAAACCTGACATCATGTTTAGTGTAGGTGTATGTGCAACATTTCAAGCTGATTCAAGGAAATCACATTTAACTGGTGTTAAGAGAATCTTTAAATGCCTAAAAGGCACTATCAACCTTACTTGGTTCTACAAGAAATGTCCTAATTACAAACTGAGTGGATATTTTCATTTTGATTATGCTGGAGATAAACTTGAGAGAAAGAGCATTAGCGGCAACTGCACCTTTCTAGGTGAAAACTTAATATCTTGGTCAAGTAAGAGACAAAGCACCATTGTCACGTAAATAGTACAGGTTAAGTACATTTTAGTAGCTTGTTGCAGCTCTTAACTTCTTTGGATGAACCATCAGCATGAAGACTACAAAATCCTAGAATCCAACATTCTCGTCTATTGTGATAACAATTTTGCCATTTTCCTAACCAAAAACCATATCCTACATTCTAGAGTTAAACACATAGTGATCAAACAGCACTTCATTAAGGACTTTATTCAAAAAGGGGTATTAAACATTCAGTTTGTAAACACTAAACACCAATGGGCTGACATATACACCAAACCACTAGTTGAAGATAGGTTTCACTTGAAACCTAAACCTTACCACCATACTTAAGTGATGTTGTGATAACTTCAAAGTAGTCTAGCTTTTATACTTTCTTGTAATATGATATAGTTGGAACAAATTTGGTTTTATACTTAGAGTTTTATGATATCAACAATATTTTATGAACACAATATATTTGACTTCACAGAGTATAAAAGAAGATTCATATTTTTGAAGAAAATCTAAAATAAGATTTGGTTCAGATTTATACTTGAAAAAAATCTAAAATAAGATTTGAGTCACCTTTAAAATTTAAGAAAATCTAAAATAAGATTTAATTCACATTTATAATTGAAGAAAATATAAAATAAGATTTGATTCATATTTATAATTGAAGAAAATCTAAAATAATATTTGATTTAGATTTATAATTGAAGAAAATCTTTTACCAGGTTAAAAAGAAGAAATGGTCAAGATTTTAAGAAGATTTGATCGAGATTTATCTACAACAAAATATAAACAGTATCAATCTTAAGAATTTACAAACTCAATTTGAACAAAATATGAACATAATCAATCGGAGGAGTTTACGAACTCAATCTGAACAAAATATGAATATAATCAACCTAGAAGAATTGCTCATATTGGACTTAGAAATATAGAATTGGATAAAGAACATATTATCCAAAAGTATCTTGTTTAGAATTATTTTTGAATAAGATCATTGTTGACTAAGCTAAGAATAAAGATACAGTTCATAATTAAACAAGGACTAAATTGAAACCCAATTTTTATCTATAAATAGATAATCAAGGCTGAAGAAGAAGATCATCGAAAATCAAAAATGAGTAGAAGAACTCATAAACTCAAAATTTCAAATTTATCTTAGAGTTCAAAGAGAGAAACACATGTTCAAGTCATAAATACTTTTAAATTTTTTTTTCTTAGAGTGTGAGAGTTAGCATTATTATCACTTTTGTTAAAAACAAACACTTAAAGTTTCAATCATTTGTATCCAACCCAATAATGGTTGAGTTCTTTATTCAATTTAGGGTTGTTAGGTTGTTAGGAGTAAACTTGGTTTGTAGGGTCAATGTGGTGTTGTTCCTCAAAAGTTTGGGGTTTGTCGTGGCCTAAAATTTTGTGTTTCTCGAATTCAATGAAGTCGCCGCCAAAATTTATTTTAAAATAGCGAAAATATTGGGAAAACTTTGAAAAAAAATGGTCTTCGAAATCATACTTTGAGTTCGGGGGTCGATTATGCGTAGTGAAGGTATTGGCACCCAATGTAACACCCCGTTTTTCAAAGCGAGGGTGTATTTTTTTTTTCAAAAGAGATTAAAATAAAACAAAGAAAAACAAATAAGGAAATACCTTTGGATAAATAATTGAGTCATTATAATTTACAAGCAGCGGAAAAGTTTCTCAAAATATGAATCCAAAGTATTTACACATCAAAAGTTGGTACATGTAACCCATCGAAAATAACATGTCAAGCTGACAATATTAGTATAGGTACAGTCTTCCATTTTAAAATAAATACAATTCAAAAGAAAGACGTCTGATCCCTCTATGTCAACCTAATCTGATCATTCTCTAAAACAAACTAAACGCCATGAGTGATCTCCACGCGCCCTGTAAGATCCTCCTAACATAGCTCCAGTCAGACATTCCCCTCTACATTCCCATCCGTAGGGTACGAACCGGTAGGATCGTCCTGGCTCTCATATGAGGGCAAAGCCCAAATTTCCACAATAGTTGTAAAGGGTCACCAACCGAAATTAACAGTTAACACATAACATTTAAGTTTTCAAATGCACAAATAACCTTTCCACTTAGCATGCACCTTAAAAGGGTTTTCCATATGCTTAAAAGTTCATA
>NC_021161.2:20383627-20383981 GCF_000331145.2 Cicer arietinum | reverse complement strand
ACCAAGACATTGATAAATCAATTGAGCAATCTGTTATCTAACTCAAAATAAGAATTTCTACTAAGCCAATCGATTTCCAAATCGATTTCCTGAAGGTTTTTAGTGAAATATGCACTATGGGCTTAATTCAATCGATTCGGCAATCGATTGACAGAATAGCTGAGCCACTGACTTAATGCCAATCGATTTCCAAATCGATTTTGTCAGCTTTGCTGAATTCCTATATGGCCAAATCGATTGCCAAATCGATTTCTTAAATGGTTTTGAAAAACATATTATAAAATCGATTGGAAATCGATTATGTCAAATTAGGGAAGTCCCTGTAACTCATCCAATCGATTGGGAAATCGATTT
>NC_021161.2:20381735-20383384 GCF_000331145.2 Cicer arietinum | reverse complement strand
ACTGCCTATCACGGGCCCGTACTGTTTTTCGAGGTGCCACCTATCACGGGTCTGCACAATTTACAAAAAAGCGAAAACCATAAACGTACTGCCTATCACGGGCCCGTACTGTTTTTCGAGGTGCCACCTATCACGGGTCTGCACAATTTACAAAAAAGCGAAAACCATAAACGTACTGCCTATCACGAGCCCGTACCATTTACCGAGGTGCCACCTATCACGGGTCTGCACGGTTTACTAAAAAGAACGTAAATTGTAAATGTACCGCCTATCACAGGCCAAAGTACTATTTACCAAGGTGCCACCTATCACGGGTCTGCACAATTTACAAAAAAGCGTAAACCGTAAACGTACTGCCTATCACGGGCCCGTACCGTTTACCGAGGTCCCACCTATCACGGGTCTGCACAGTTTACAAAAACGTAAATCATAATTGTACCGCCTATCACAGGCCAAAGTACTATTTATCAAGGTGCCACCTATCACGGGTCTGCACGATTTACAAAAAGAATGAAAATGCATGAGCATATACTGACTCCATCCACGACAATCGTTAAGCAAATCCAGATATGAAAAGATTCCCCATTTTTAATACTCATTTAACTTAAACGATTTTCAAAACAAACATTAAGTAAACAAGACATTAAGAGATTCCCCATTCTTAATACTCATTTAACTTAATCGATTTTCCAAAACAAACATTAAGTAAACAAGACATTAGGAGATTCCCCATTCTTAATACTCATTTAACTTAAATGGCTTTCAAATTCCACACAAAACAAACTCAAACATAATATCAAATTCAATCAACGATCCACACCAAAATACATCAATTCATTTCTCCACAAAATCCAACCATACACATATCAAATTTCATCAGTATTAATTACGAAAACATCAAATACAACGAACACAAATCAACACAATCCACCATTCAAACACAACAAGTTTCATTTACTCAAAATCATACATAAATGAGTTTAAATTCATTTTCCACGAAACATTCATCAATATAACCAAAACCTAACTCTAAGATTTTACCCATAAAGCCTTAGTTCATTTTCCCCCAAAATCAACACTTCAACCCTAACAAATTCCTTTCCACACAACCACAGATAAGTCCCTAAATGCAAACTAGAAGTTTGGAAGGAGCCCTTACCTTCACGTTAGCTTTCACATTTGATTATGGTACCGCGAGTAAATCCGGTAAAAATCTCTGCTCGCAACGTCGCCTCCAAGTTGGTTACCTAGCACCGTAGCGTGGTAGTGAGCAACTTTCCCTTCTATCTCTTCGCGAAACGAAGCTTAGATCTAGATGAAACGGAGGTGTTTGTGTTTTACGGTTTTGAAATCCCTAATACCGTTTTTCTTCGTTTTTTATACAACGAGGAAGTATGAAGCTGAGAAATCCTTGATTTCTTACCCACTAATCCTTGGGTTTCTATTCTTGAAGTCAAAGAAAGAAAAAGGAAGCAAAACCAACGAAGAAGAAGAGAGGGAGAAAGAGGTGTTCGCGCGGCAGAGGAAGAAGAAGGAGTTTTTACTTTTTCTTTCCTTTCTCTTTCTTTTCTTTCCTTTTCCTCTCTTTCTTTTTCCTTCTTTCCTTTTTATCTCCTTTTCTTTTCTCTCCAAACAAATATATATATATA
>NC_021161.2:20379335-20380656 GCF_000331145.2 Cicer arietinum | reverse complement strand
TGAGTTATAGGTGAGATAATTCCTTTCATCAATCTTTAATTGTCATAAGCTACATCTCTATGTTGTTGCTCCAAAATTTCTTGGTACCTTTTCCAATATTTGGTCTACTCGCTGGATTCTTATTCCCTCTCAACCTTCACCGAGATACGAACTGAAAGAATCCTAACAATCGAACGTCCTAAATTTCTCCCTTGTCCACAAATCCTCGATTTTTCTTAAGTCGTACAACTGCGTCAAACTGTAGTGTTCTTATCGGTATGTTATTCCAGTTATAAATTTAATAATTCCATCCCCACATATGCTTGGTGATCAAAACTACCTCAAATATGAAGAATGAGTTTTTACTTTTTCTTTCTTTTCTCTTTCTTTTCTTTCCTTTTCCTCTCTTTCTTTTTCCTTCTTTCCTTTTTATCTCCTTTTCTTTTCTCTCCAAACAAATATATATATATATATATAAAGATATTTATATATATTTTAATTACTTTTAACAAATATCTCAAAATATCTAGATATTTGTTAAATTACCATTTCACCCATAACGCATTAAATTCTTCGTAAAAGATTCACCGCAGCTAATTTAATTTATTCATCGACGAGTAAATCTAATCGGCAAATTCTAATCGGCATCAAAAATATGTTTTTGGTCATATAAACTCCAAAATATTAATAACTTTGGCTAAAAAGCCTCCGAGTTCAATACCAAAATACACTAAAATACATAAAGTATACTTTGAAATTATGGGTCTTACACCCAACAACATCCGTTAAAAATACGGTTACCTATAATTAATTGTGCAAAATTTGTACTTACTAAAATATATTCATTTCTCCTTACTATTAAATATGAATATCGATTGTTTTTTAATATGGTTTTGAAATAAATGTGTATTTAAGAAAGAGCAAGGAAAAAAACAAATTTTTTTTTTATTAATATGCTTGACAAGAGTATGATCTTACTCCTACGTATCGTCCAGTGCAATGGAAAAATCAAAGATACATAGTGTAAGACCCATAATTTTAAAGTACACTTTATGTATTTTATATGTTTTGGATTTTGGCTCATCCCTCAAGGTATCAATTATTCCTCAAAGCGTATTTTATCTAACCAAATGAGTATTTACTCCTAAAGTGCAGCGCTCCCTTAACCTCGATACCAGTCTCTTTCATTGACACCTAAGCACCAAATGCTATTCCAAATGGAAGCCTCATCTTCTCAACAATTCCATGATGTTCACATCTCTTTGACAGTTGTCAAACTTTATCCAGTTTCATCCTGAAATCTACCAGGAAAACATCTAATACTTTTCTTAACAAAAGTCCT
>NC_021161.2:20375895-20379204 GCF_000331145.2 Cicer arietinum | reverse complement strand
GTCATGATTTGCTTCAACTCTGCCTGACAATCCGTCATCTCTAAGATCTTTTCCACTTCTTGAAACCACTAGTCAACTCTTTTCTTGAGTCCTCATCACCCTTGAACTTTGGAGGATGGTAACGACGAAAATATTCTAACCCTCTTAATCTTAAGAGCACAAATCTCTTTTTTCCTCTTCTCTAGATCCCGCAGAGTCTTTGCAGCAGTTCGTGCAACAACAAAACCTCCATGTTATTTGTAGCTCCAACCATTTGATCATCCCTACTGACGTTCATCCTTGCAACGTCGTTCTCTCTTGGAGGTAGTGTTTCCGAAAAACCAACATCAAGAAGAAGTGTTAACACCACTTCGAATAATTCCAAAACTAAGTTTCGAATATATCAACACATCATAACTATTTTGGACTTGACAACCCAAACCACTTAAATCGACGCATGATCGGATAACAACACCCAACTTACAGGTTGACCTACAATCTATAACCAAAGGTTCCACAGCCCCCAAAGAAAACCAAACCAAAGCTCTGATACCACAATGTAACACCCCGATTTTCAAAGCGAGGGTGTATTTTTTTTTCAAAAGAAATTAAAATAAAACAGAGAAATAAATAAGGAAATACATATGGATAAATAATTGAGTCATTATAATTTACAACCAGCGGAAAAGTTTCTCAAAATATATGAATCCAAAGTATTTACACAACAACAGATGATACATGGAACCCATTCAACTAAGATGTCATACTGACAATATTAGTAAAGGTACAGTTTTCCAGTTCAAAATAACGTAATCCAAAATAAACTCCACATGGATGAGTATTAAACTTCACAAAGAGATAAGGTTTAAACTCCACACGGATGGGCCTTGTACCCCACAAATGGCTGAGTATTAACTTCACAAAGAGATGAGGTTTAAACTCCACACGGATGGGTCTTGTACCCCACATATGGATGAGTATTAAACTTCACAAAGAGATGAGGTTTATACTCCACACGGGTGGGTCTTGTACCCTATACATAGATGAGTTTTAAACTCCACAATGAGATGATATTTAAACTCCACACATATGGGTCTTGTACCGCACACTGGATGAGCCGGTGCTCCATATGATTAGATAATACTCACTTCGCCTAAGTAGTATATCTCCATCATTGAATTGATTGATTATTTTCTTCATAATAAATGTGTATATTGGAATTATCTGATTATGATAGATGTAGATTATCGTTAATTTAATTGATGATTTTTTATTAATTATTGGAAGTAGTTGGTTATTATAGAGAAATCTTAGTTATATCATTAATAGTTCTAAAGAATATTTTTGGATGAAGGCGGATGCCATTATCGACTTTTTTTCGGTTACAGCTCCGGCTGAGAACAATACTTGTTTTAAAATTGTGTGTATTATTCACTAGGATTTAGTATCTCATTAAAGTGTTGTTTTCAGATATTGAGACCGTTGAGGATTTCGAGAGTTGAGAAGTCCTACCTCCCTTGAGAAGAGTGACGTCCTTCAATTAGGTTAGTAGAAAAAAAATAAGTAGACATAGTGTCTACATCGTACTTTATTTCGGGATTAGATATTTGTAACACCCCGATTTTAAAAGCGAGGGTATATTTTTTTTTTCAAAAGAAATTAAAATAAAACAGAGAAACAAATAAGATAAATACCTTTGGATAAATAATTGAGTCATTATAATTTACAAGCAGCGGAAAAGTTTCTCAAAATATGAATCCAAAGTATTTACACATCAAAAGTTGGTACATGTAACCCATCGAAAATAACATGTCAAGCTGACAATATTAGTATATGTACCGTCTTCCATTTAAAAATAAATACAATTCAAAAGAAAGACGTCTGATCCCTCTATGTCAACCTAATCTGATCATTCTCCAAAACAAACTAAACGCCCTGAGTGATCTCCACGCGCCCCGTAAGATCCTCCTAACATAGCTCCAGTCAGGCATTCCCCTCTACATTCCCATCCGTAGGGTACGAACCGGTAGGATCGTCTTGGCTCTCATCTGAGGGCAAAGCCCAGATTTCCACAATAGTTGTAAAGGGTCACCAACCGAAATTAACAGTTAACACATAATATTTAAGTTTTCAAATGCACAAATAACCTTTCCACTTGGCATGCACCTTAAAAGGGTTTTCCATATGCTAAAAGTTCATATAACACTTGCCAAATAAAAATGAAATCAAAATAAAGTTCTCAATCCATCAAGTAATACATAACTCACCAAGACATTGATAAATCAATTGAGCAATCTGTTATCTAACTCAAAATAAGAATTTCTACTAAGCCAATCGATTTCCAAATCGATTTCCTGAAGGTTTTTAGTGAAATATGCACTATGAGCTTAATTCAATCGATTGGGCAATCGATTGGGCAATCGATTGACAGAATAGCTTAGCCACTGACTTAATGCCAATCGATTTCCAAATCGATTTTGTCAGCTTTGCTGAATTCCTATATGGCCAAATCGATTTCTTAAATGATTTTGAAAAACATATTATAAAATCGATTGGAAATCGATTATGTCAAATTAGGGAAGTGCCTGTAACTCATCCAATCGATTGGGAAATCGATTTCCCTGCATATTCTTCCAAAAATACATAAACTAACTCAATATCATTCATACACAATTCCACATCTTAACACTTAGCAATTCCCACACGATCACCACGACAAATTGGGTTTCGAAATAGTTTTACAATCAATTTCCCTTACACACAATTTGTTCCAAAACATAGACACTAAGTACAATCATCACAATCACAATGACATCTCAAGTTCAAACACTCAATCATACACTTGAATCAAACACGACTCGTGTGTCAAGCATCCTAATGCAATGCGTATATGACAAAATGCATGGACTCGGAATTCCAAACCAAAACCCTCCTCGAAGGGCCGTAAATCATAATTGTACCGCCTATCGCAGGCCAAAGTACCAATTACCGAGGTGCCACCTATCACGGGTCTGCACGATTTACTAAAAAGCGTAAACCATAAACGTACTGCCTATCACGGGCCCGTACCATTTACCGAGGTGCCACCTATCACGGGTCTGCACGGTTTACTAAAAAGAACGTAAATTGTAAATGTACCGCCTATCACAGGCCAAAGTACTATTTACCAAGGTGCCACCTATCACGGGTCTGCACAATTAAAAAAAAGCGTAAACCGTAAACGTACTGCCTATCACGGGCTCGTACCGTTTACCGAGGTGCCACCTATCACGGGTCTGCACAGTTTACAAAAACGTAAATCATACATGAGCATATACTGACTCCATCCAC
>NC_021161.2:20374532-20375279 GCF_000331145.2 Cicer arietinum | reverse complement strand
CAGAAAAGCCCTAAATGCAAACTAGAAGTTTGGAAGGAGCCGTTACCTTCACGTTAGCTTTCACGTTCGATTATGGTACCGCGAGTAAATCCGGTAAAAATCTTCGCTCGCAACGTCGCCTCCAAGTTGGTTCCCGAGCACCGTAGCGTGGTAGTGAGAAACTTTCCCTTCTATCTCTATGGTGGTTTGTGTTTTACGGTTTTGAAATCCCTAATACCGTTTTTCTTCGTTTTCGATACAACGAGGAAGTATGAAGCTGAGAAATCCTTGATTTCTTACCCACTAATCCTTGGGTTTCTATTCTTGAAGTCAAAGAAAGAAAAAGGAAGCAAAACCAACGAAGAAGAAGAGAGGGAGAAAGAGGTGTTCGCGCGGCAGAGGAAGAAGAAGGAGTTTTTACTTTTTCTTTCCTTTCTCTTTCTTTTCTTTCCTTTTCCTCTCTTTCTTTTTCCTTCTTTCCTTTTTATCTCCCTTTCTTTTCTCTCCAAACAAATATATATATAGATATTTATATATATTTTAATTACTTTTAACAAATATCTCAAAATATCTAGATATTTGTTAAATTACTATTTCACCCATAACGCATTAAATTCTTCGTAAAAGATTCACCGCAGCTAATTTAATTTATTCATCGACGAGTAATTCTAATCGGCATCAAAATATCTTTTTGGTCGTATAATCTCCAAAATATTAATAACTTTGGCTAAAAAGCCTCCGAGTTCAATACCAAAATACACTAAAATA
>NC_021161.2:20367939-20370416 GCF_000331145.2 Cicer arietinum | reverse complement strand
GCGTTAAGAATGGGGAATCTCTTAATGTCTCGGTTACTTAATATTTTGTTTTTGAAAATCGTTTAGTAAATGAGTATTAAGAATGGGGAATCTCTTAATGTCTCGTTTACTGAATATTTTCTTCTGAAAATCGTTTAAGTTAACTGGCCGTTGAGAATGGGGAATCTCTTAATGTCTCGGTTACTTAATATTTTGTTTTGAAAATTGTTAAGTTAACTGGGCGTTAAGAATGGGGAATCTCTTAATGTCTCGGTTACTTAATATTTTGTTTTGAAAATCGTTTCAGTAAATGAGTATTAAGAAATGGGGAATCTCTTAATGTCTCGGTTACTTAATATTTGTTTTTGAAAATCGTTTAAGTTAACTGGGCGTTAAGAATGGGGAATCTCTTAATGTCTCGGTTACTTAACATTTTGTTTTGAAAACCGTTTAAGTTAACTGGACGTTAAGAATGGGGAATCTCTTAATGTCTCGGTTACTTAATATTTGTTTTTGAAAATCGTTTAAGTTAACTGGGCGTTAAGAATGGGGAATCTCTTAATGTCTCGGTTACTTAATATTTGTTTTTGAAAATCGTTTAAGTTAACTGGGCGTTGAGAATGGGGAATCTCTTAATGTCTCGGTTACTTAATATTTTGTTTTGAAAATCGTTTAAGTTAACTGGGCGTTAAGAATGGGGAATCTCTTAATGTCTTGTTTACTTAATGTGTGTTTGTTTGTGAAAAATCGTTTAAGTTAACTGGGCGTTGAGAATGGGGAATCTCTTAATGTCTCGGTTACTTAATATTTGTTTTTTTGAAAATCGTTTAAGTTAACTGGGCGTTAAGAATGGGGAATCTCTTAATGTCTCGGTTACTTAATGTTTGTTTTTGAAAATCGTTTCAGTAAATGAGTATTAAGAATGGGGAATCTCTTAATGACTTATTTACTGAATGTTTTGTTTTGAAAATCGTTAAGTTAAATGAGAATTAAGAATGGGGAATCTCTTAATGTCTTGTTTACTTATGTGTGTTTTGGTAAATCGTGCAGACCCGTGATAGGTGGCACCTTGGTAAACGGTACGGACCCGTGATAGGTAGTACGTTTACGACTTACGTTCCTGCGGGAATTGCGTTTGTCCGTGAGAGACTGCGCAGGGGTTTGTCCGTGAGAGACTACGCCCTGGTTTAAGTTAGATGAGAATTAAGAATGGGGAATCTCTTAATGTCTCGTTTACTTATGTGTGTTTTGGTAAATCGTGCAGACCCGTGATAGGTGGCACCTTGGTAAACGGTACGGGCCCGTGATAGGCAGTACGTTTACGATTTACGTTTGGTAAGTTGTGCTGACCCGGGATAGGTGGCACCTCGGTAAACAGTACGAACCCGTGATAGGTAGTAAGTTTACGACTTACGTTCCTGCGGGAATTGTGTTTCTCCGCGAGAGACTGCACAGGGGTTTGTCCGTGAGAGACTACGCCATGGTTTAAGTTAGATGACAATTAAGAATGGGGAATCTCTTAATGTCTCGTTTACTTATGTATGTTTCGTAAATCGTGCAGACCCGTGATAGGTGGCACCTTGGTAAACGGTACGGGCCCCTGATAGGCAGTACGTTTACGATTTACGTTTGGTAAGTTGTGCAGACCCGGGATAGGTGGCACCTCGGTAAACAGTACTGACCCGTGATAGGTGGTACGTTTACGACTTACGTTCCTGAGGGAATTGTGTTTGGTAAGTTGTGCAGACCCGTGATAGGTGGCACCTTGGTAAACGGTACGGGCCCGTGATAGGCAGTACGTTTACGATTTACGTTTGGTAAGTTGTGCTGACCCGGGATAGGTGGCACCTCGGTAAACAGTACTGACCCGTGATAGGTGGTACGTTTACGACTTACGTTCCTGAGGGAATTGTGTTTGTCCGTGAGAGACTGCACAGGTGTTTGTCCGTGAGAGACTACACCCTGTTAAATTGTGAATTGTTGGTTCATTTGGTATGTGTAGTAATTGTGTTATAAGTGTTATGTTTTGGAATTTGGGGATAACATGTTTGTTTGCAATACCATTTCGAAACCCATGATGTTGTATTAATTGCGTTATAAATGTTAAGTGTTATGTTTTGGAATTTGGTGATAACATGTTTGTTTGCAATACCATTTCGAAACCCATGATGTTGTATTAATTGCGTTATCAGTGCTAAGTGTTAGGATTTGAGATTATGCATGAATGTGATTGAGTTAGTTTATGAATTTTTGAAAGAATACACAGGGAAATCGATTTCCCAATCGATTGGATGAGTTGCAGGAAGTTCACTATTTTAACCTAATCGATTTCCTTTAAGAAATCGATTGCCCAATCGATTGGGCCTTAAGTCAGAGACTCAGCCATATTCGACCAAATCGATTTGGAAATCGATTGGCTTAAAACTAGGGGGCTCAGTACTCACCCAATCGATTGCCAAATCGATTGATTCAGCCCAGGATTCTGTTTTCATTAAAAA
>NC_021161.2:20332854-20363324 GCF_000331145.2 Cicer arietinum | reverse complement strand
TTCACCCCAATCGATTTCCCAATCGATTGGCTCAGTGAGAATCCTCAGTTTGAGTTAGATGTTTGATTACTCATTATCTTATCCATGTCTTGATTTGTTATGTGTTAATTAGGGGATTGAGAACTCCATTCTACTTTCATTTTTAATTAGCAAAGTATTGTATGAACTTTTCGCATATTGAAAATCCTGATAAGGTGCATGCTTAGTTGAAAAGTTATTTTAGCATTAAAAACTTAAATGTTATGTGCTAACTGTTATTTTCGGTTGGTGACCTTTACAATTATTGTGGAAATCTGGGCTTTGCCCTCAGATGAGAGTCAGGACGATCCTACCGATTCGTACCCTACGGACGGGAATGGAGATGGGAACGCTTGACTGCAGCTACGTTAGGAGGAACTCACGGGGCGCGTGGAGATCACTCGGGGTGTTTAGTTGTGTTGTAAAATGATCAGATTAGGTTGACATAGAGGGATCAAATGTCTTTCTTTTGTATTGTATTTATTTTAAAATGGAAGACTGTACCTATACTAATATTGTCAGCTTGACATGTTATTTTTCGATGGGTTACATGTACCATTTGTTGTTGTGTAAATGGTTTGGATTTTTAATTGGAGTAACTTTTCCGCTGCTTGTAAATTATAATGACTCAATTATTTATCCAAAGGCATTTCTTTATTTATTTCTCTGCTTTATTTTAAATTCTTTTGAAAAAAAAATATACCCTCGCTTAGAAAAACAGGGTGTTACACATAGTTCTTGGGTAGAAAATGTGGATGTATTGATTGTTTTTTTTAATGAAAATTTGTTTTGTTATAAAAAAAATATTTCACAAGAAAAGAAAATGAGCTTGGTTGACTTGAAAAATTATTTTGAAATGCGAGTTTTAGGATTATCAAGTTGTATAACTTGTGTCTCAAAAACTCAGAATAAAAAGATGGCTCATCTAGTTAATCCTTTTAAGAATATTTATATTATTTTTTATTTTAAAATTGATTTTCAAAACTACCAAATAGTACAACTTGTGTCTTAACAACTCAAAGATTAAAAAATGATCACATCTAATTAATCAAATTTAAAAAGTTGATTTTATATTTATTTTAATTTATAAAAATATATTTTAGAATTATCAAGTTGTATAAATTGTGTTATGCTACTCATGGATTAAAAGATGTCATTTCTAATTAACCTTTAATAATAATTTGTATTTATTAATTTGTTTATGAGTTTTAATTTATTAATTTATCTATGAAGATGAGATTTGGAACCGCCAAGTTGTCTCAACTTGTGTCCTAATAACTCAAAGATTAAGAAAATGTCACATTCGGTTAACCTTTAAACAAATATTTGTTTGTTTTTTTTTTTATGAAATTTGATATTTAAGTTATGAAGCAAATTAACTTCGTTTTTTTTAGTAAAATAAAAATTAGCTCTAAATGGATTGAGTTTATATCAACAGATTTTTGTTTTTTTATATTAGAATCCGAGCCCAACTTAAGTTAAAAACAAAAAAAAAAAGGTTTAAAACATAGAACTGAAACCCTAGGTTACAAATTAAAGGAGGCGGCTACTTGGGTTGGTGGAGAATGCATCATCTAGAAAGAAAAAAAAAAGGGAAAAATGAAGTAGAAAAGAAATATTAAAGAACAGAAAGAGACTAAGAGGGAGAAAGAAGAAACTGAGAGGGTAGCAGAAGAATTCCAAGACCATAGGAAACGACGTAGAAACCTTGCAAGAAGTAGACACGGAGGACGTAGATGAAGGCCACAACCAAGATCCATAACCAATATCGTAGCACGTGCAGAGTTATTTTGTCTAACTGCTTGGGAAATGTCATCAGCGCCGCCGGCTCCTCCGTTTGCAACCTCCATCTCTCACGAATTGGGATTAGATCAGATGTAACGCACCAAATCGGATACAGATGCTATTTGGAGAGTGTGGCAGCGTCAAAATCCGTGATTGCCGTTAACGCGGCGGCAGTGACACTCATCGAAGGTTTGTATTTCTATTTTTTCTTTTCATTCACAATATTATCTTGTTTTTCCTCTTACAAATCAAAACTTTGCATTTTTATATATTTAAAAAAAGAAAGTAATTATAATGTACCTTAACTCTTCTTCTGTTTGTTTTTCTTTGCTACTACTTTGTTTTCTTCTTCTTCGTTTTAGGAGTTTTTTTTTTTTGTCAGTGTCAGATTTTTACTTGTTTAGTTGTTTTCTTGCTCCGCTTTTGTTCTTTAAAACAATTAAGTCACCTCAACCAAAATTAGTTTAATAATTCATAAAACAATTAAATTTAGATAAACAAAATTCAATCTATCCCTTCTCGTGTTTAGTAACTTTCAATAGTGTCATTGAATGAGGAATGCAATGCTTTCATTCAAAATAAATTACATCCAAAATTAAAAGATATGGATAGATTATTTATCCCTAGTTTAATTGTTAATACTAGATTTGACAAAGCTTTGTATGATTTGAAGGCAAGTGTTAGCATCATGTCCTATTCAGTTTGTAAGAAGTTAATGTTGGGGAAAATTAAACTCACCACCATGTCCCTTCAATGGATAGATTGGTCTGTCAAATACCACATATGCGTCTAGAAGAATGTTCTTATTAGGGTTGAAAAAATTTTTATTCATGTTAACTTTGTTTTGCTTGAAATGCAAGAAGCTACACACAATTCCCCATTATATCCCTAAGTTGTAACCTAGGTGAACATCTTACTCGTTAAGTGGAGGATGTTAGACAAGCACTTCTTGGACGGCAACACAAGTTTTTTGTTCATTTTATTACTCTTACTTTTATTTTTATTTTTTATTATTTTGAATTTAGAATTTTATAGGTTTGAAATATGGCTGAATTTTATTAAGTTTTAGGTGAAAATATATAAGATTAAAGAAAACAAAATGAAGTTAGAAAGAATCACACATAGAATGTGGAAGTTGCCACACCCGTGTTCTATAATTGATTTTTTGGGTGCTTTGACATAATATTTCACGGGCAGGTTGTGCCAGGTGCCACACCCATGTCACCTACCATTTGTTGGTTTATGTGCAACCAATCACCTCCTCTATGACTTAAGTCCTTTTTCTTTCGCTACTTTTTATTATTTACATTAGGGACAATGTAAATTTTAAGCATGGGGTAGGGTTTTTTACTATTTGTTTATCTACATTTCCATTTTTGTTTTTTTTTTTCACTCATCATATTTTAGTTTTGTGATATTTGCATGGTAGCATCTTATTACCCTCATTTGCTTTGTAATTTGTTTTATCCTCCTATGATTTCTTTTTTCATCTTCTAATTTAAATACTTTAAGACATCTATGAATTGGAGCAAAACTACACATTATTGCGATAGACTAATAAGGACTTTCTTTTTTCCATATAGAGGTTTTCCTTGCAAGTTGATAATTAGCATAAAATTATCTGATTTTGTGTTTCTTGTTGATTGAGCTTATAAATGTGAGTTTTTGACCTATAAAGGGTTTGCTACATCATGGTTTTTGCCCTTTTTTGTTTAGTGCCACTTATTCATTGATTGTGCTCTTTAGAACTTGACTTGGAACCACTTTGAGAGTAAATAATTTTTTCTTTTGGCATATGTGAAAATGATCAAGTCACTTTAGCAATTTTTCTAACCTTTAGAGATTTTTGTTTGTTTGTATAATTTACCCTTAGTTGCTCGTTTTGAGCTTAATATCATTTTATCTTCTTGGTACCCATCTTTTATTGTTTAATTGATTTCAAATACCTTTTATAGTATAATAGAGAAAATCAAGGAAAAACAAATAAAAAAATAGATAAAAAAATAATATTGTGATTTCTTATTTGCATGTTAATAATTAAAAAAAATTAGAGTGTGTCAGCTAACGCGCATGTGTTGCAGTTTTGCTAAGTGTAGAAAAAACACAACCATGTTTCATGACAGGATTATTGTTTTCACGTTTTATTATTAAACACAGTCAGGAGGTGATAGATGTGAGACCCTTGTTTTGTAAGCTGAAGCTGCTTAATTGGGTTTGGATCTCTTTGTTACCTAAGTATAAATAGGACTTAAAAAGAAAGTTTTAGGGTTATGAAATTCACATGTTGGGTGGCGCTTTGGAGGCTAGGATCAAGCTCGTATTTCTCAATCCTTCTCTAATTTCCTAGTTTGAATGTTCTTAATCTATTTCATGGATTCTTTTTCTAGCAGGTATGAATAAATTTTGAATTTCTAGGATTGGACAAAATGTTTGATACATTGATGATGATGGATTGATTGCACTTTTCCTTTTGTTAATTATTGACTTACTTTCATTTAATTCTTATTGAGTATTCATATTATGTGGATTGTTTGGATCCCTTATTTGCATAATCACATGTATTTAGGGAATAATTGAATAAGTTAACCTAATTATTAGAATTATAAGAATTGAAATTTAGACTGAAATCACTAAGAGTTTGTTTGTTCTTTCGAGGGATCAATGAATTATCACAAATTTTAAGGGATTTAATCAAAATACAATTACCACGAAAATAGAAGTTGGTTTAATTGGACATCGTTCTTGAATCTCGACTCCGGAGGTAATTTTATTTATATTAAGATAATTCACCTCAAAAGAGATGCAGTCTTAATAAAAGGGAAAACAATCTAGAATGGTTAGTTATAATTGGCAGCCCCAATCCTAGAAATCTTCTAGATATAATAAAAATCGTCTTTAGTTTCTTCCATTTTAATTTTGTTGCTACATCTCTCTCTTTGCCAAATTTATTTGTTTTTATTAAATTTAATAATAATTAATTAATTGGTACTCAGAGACACAGTTCATGCAGATTCAACATTTTGACTACTTGACAATAATTGGTACACTTCCAGATTTCTCACATCAATTAACCATATCAATTAACTATCACACCTTGGTGCTATAATGTTGGAACCAAGTTTATTTTATACTTAGAGTTTTGATGCTAACAAAAGTATTTTATGAGAACAATAAATTTGGCTTCAATAAATATGCAAAGAAGAAAATCAGAGTAAGGTACCAGAGGAAGCGACCAGATGATACCCACCAGAGGATACCACTAGAGAAAGTCACCAGAGGAAGTAAAAAGGTCAGAGGAAAAAATCAAAATAGTCAACAAAATTTTCAAAATCAAACAAAAGCACGCTCTAGAATAAATGTGCATTTGCCTCTAATGTTTGGCTCTAAAGTATGAGTCTAAATATTGCCTTTGAAGAATAATCTGCCTCGTATAATTCAACTTGCTTCTGGAAGCTCAGTGTGTTTCTACAACTCCCAAGGCTCTAACGAACAATATTTCTACATGCTCTAATGAATAGTATTTCTACATGTTTTGATGAACAGTACTTCTACATGCTCCCAACAAGTGCACTTAGCATGCCTTTGATGAATGGCAATTTCATCATGTCTTTGAAATCTAAAGCCACTCTTAAAGGTCTAATTGTGAAGCTCATGTTCTGCTGACTCTGAAGACTGCAACACGTTCCAAAGTGTTTTCTCTAATACACAAAACACTCTGAAGTTGTGTTGGCTCTAATAAGGAAACAAATTTGATTTGCCCAAGCCATTAATTCTAATTCATGTAGTCTACCCATGAGCATCAAGAAAGCAAATAATAAAACATCTGACTCCAACAATCAAGTTATACTCTGATGAAGAAAAGTCAACGCCTCTAACGGAAAGTCAAGGATTTTGATCAAAGATAAATTTTACTTAGTTGTATCAAAATTATGAAGGTTGAAGAACACGACTCAGTAATTATTCCCACCCAAATCAAATCAAGTGTATGAAAAAAGAACTAGCTAAATAACTTTCAAATGCAATATGAAGAAAATACACATCATATCATTCTAGAAGAATTGCTCATATCATATTTGAAAATAAAGAATTGGCTAAGGGTCATATTATCAAAACATATCTTTCATAATTATATTTGGATGAAATATCTATTCACCAAGCTGGAATGAAGATATAATTCAGAACTATTTTTACAAAAAATCATTATTGACCAAGTAACTCACAAACCCTAATTTCAACTATTTATAGGGGATCAAGGTTAAAGAAGAAAGAATAGAACAACACAAATACAAAAAGTCAGAAATCCTAAAAAATCAAAGTTGTCCAAAAAACCTTAAGAACTCAAATTTCTAAGTGTTCAAAGTTGAAGGTTTTAAGTTCTATCAAAGCACTCGTTCAATGAAAAATATTTTTAGTGCTTCATTGTTAGTGTGAGAAAATCATTGTAATAAACTTTCTTAGTATAAGCAAAATTGAAACGGTTTCAAACTCATAATAACCTAGCCCGATAGTGGCTTTAGTGTGCCTCAGGAAATCTGTGGATCTCAGGTTGTGTTGAAAAGACTTGACTTGTAGGGTCAAGGTGTTATGTACCTTCAACAATTTGGGGTTTTCAAGTTGTGTGGAGAAGACTTGCCTGGTAGAGTCCATGTGTTTATCTTCCTCAAAATTATAGGGTTGTTAGGTTGTTTTGAGAAGATTGGCTTATAGGATCGTGTGCTTTGTAATTCAAGTGATTGAATTAGTGGATTAAATCCTTCTAAGTGAGAGGACTAGATTTAGCCAAGTTAGTAGTGAACCAGGATAAATTACTTATGTCACTTTACTCTTGCATTCCTTATTTTTGTTACTACTTTTGATCTAAGTCATCAAACACGAATCAGTGTTAATCAAATAATGAAAAACAATCCAACTTAGACAAACACAATTCAACCCCCCCTTCCTATGTTAGAACTTCAATTGGCATCAGAGTTTGGTCTCAAGGTTGAGCACTTTACAGTGTTTAAGGAAAGATCCAATAAGTTAACATGTCTGGATTCAGTGAAGAAAATGATGGAGAAAACATCAATAGACTAGTGTTCTATGATGGAAAAAATTTTGAGTACTGGAAGAACATGTTGAGGAGTTTCTTTATCTCACAAGATCCTGAACTTTGGGACTTAGTGAAAAATGGTTACACTGCTTGATAGCGTTTCAGAAAGTGTACTGAATCATTGCAAGTAATAATTAAAATGGTAGTACCAAGTGTCGAACTCAAGGACTGCGTTTTACTATCGAATTATATTTAATTACTGAAATTGAACAAAAAGTACTCGAATTGATTGAAATAATATTTCAAATTAACAATAGTAATAAAACTGATCCTTTATAATGAGAAAAATGTCAGGGATGAGTTTCACTTCGAATCCAACATTGGTGTCTAATTTTATCCTAGTTACTGAATTCCTTTATTGAATTATTACCGAATTCTCTTTATTATTCTTGCCCTAATGTCTTAGTGACAGAACCCTTAATTCCAAAGTAACCCCTAATTTCTTAGTAGATTTAAGATTAGAATTAAGCATTACCTTATAGAAATTCTCTTGTAAATTATTTATTTGCAACTAATTTAATTGGTTTCATGACCTGCATCTATGTATAGACTACAAATTTATGAATTTCTCATCTCAAGCATTCGTAAAGTCCACTTCCGTTTCAAAATACAAATCGTAGAACATTTTTATGTTGATCAAGCAATAAAAAGCATTAAGCACATAGATGAGAAAAATAATTCAATAAACTCCTTCATATAACTAGAAATCAAATTATAAAAATAAGGATTTCATTTTGTTACACTCATCCCTAACAAATAGGGTTTAGTTACTCATGACAGAGATAAAAAAGATAGAGATTAGAGAAGAATTACAAAAAGGATTCATGAATGATTCTTGATAAAACTGCTCTAATGATGTTAGAAACGGTCGTCTTTGAGTTTTTATGCTAGGGCACAAGTCTCCCAACTTCCCAAGAGTAAAAAAGATCCCTAAAACAGTGAAAAATTGCGTTTTTATGAATGTTGATGCGCGTCGCATGCCCCAGTCATAAGAAACTCGCTCCAGGCACGCCTGGACAGTGATACTGGTCCGGAAATGCACCCCAGGCGCAGAAAATGTGCTTCAGGCGCACCTGGACATTGCTGAACGGCTGGAAATGCCCCTCAGGCGCGTACGGCGCGCTTCAGGCGCACATCATCTTATGTCTGATGTATATTGCATTTTCCGCCTCTTTAGAATCTGTATTTGCTAATGTCATGTCTAGTAGTTTGTCTTTTCTTTGTTTGAGATAACTATTCGCTATAGAGCATGGAAGATTATAATGATGATATTCTACTACAATTATACGAAGAGTGCAAATGAAAGCTAAGATCCTTAGCTACAACATTCATGACGACACCGAAACCAAATACAGACTCTAAAGAGGCGGAAAATACAATATACATCAGACAAAAGATGATGTGCGCCTGAAGCGCGCCAAACGCGCCTGAGGGGAATTTCCAGCCGTTCAGCAATGTCCAGGCGCGCCTGAAGCATGTTTTCTGTGCCTGGGGTGCATTTTCGGACCAGTATCACTGTCCAGGTGCGTCTGGAGCGCGTTTCCTATGACGGGGGCGTGTGACGCGCACCAACATTCATAAAAACGCAATTTTTCACTGTTTTAGGGATCTTTTTTACTCTTGGGAAGTTGGGAGACTTGTGCCCTAGCATAAAAACTCAAAGACGACCGTTTCTAACATCATTAGAGCAGTTTTATCAAGAATCATTCATGAATCCTTTTTGTAATTCTTCTCTAATCTCTATCTTTTTTTATCTCTGTCATAAGTAACTAAACCCTATTTGTTAGGGATGAGTATAACAAAATGAAACCCTTATTTTTCTGATTTGATTTCTAGTTATATGAATGAGTTTATTGAATTATTTTTCTCATCTCTATGCTTAATGCTTTTTATTGCTTGATCAACATAAAAATGTTCTACGATTCGTATTTTGAAACGGAAGTGGACTTTACGAATGATTGAGATGAGAAATTCATGAATTTGTAGTCTAGACATAGATGCCGGTCATGAAACCAATTAAATTAGTTGCAGAGTCAATAGTTTAAAAAGATAATTCTTGTACGATAATGCTTAATTCTAATCTTAAATCTACTAAGGAATTAGGGGTTACTTTGGAATTAAAGGTTCTGTCACTAAGACATTAGGGCAAGAATAATAAAGAGAATTCGGTAATAATTCAATAAAGAAATTCAGTAATTAGGATCAAGTTAGACACCAAGGTTGGATTCGAAGTGAAACTCATCCCTTACATTTTTCTTATTATAAAAGATCAAATTTATTACTGTTTTTAATTTTAAATATTATTTCAATCAATTTAGGAACTTTTTATTCAATTTCAGTAATTAAAGATAATTCAATAGTAAAACGCAATCCTTGAGTTCGACACTCGGTACTACCATTTTATTATTACTTGCAACGATTCAGTACACTTGCTGAAACGCTATCAAGTTTTTCGCGCCGTTGTCGGGGATTGCCATATCACTCGGTACTACCATTTTATTGCTTGATCAACATTAAAATGTTCTACGATTCGTATTATGAAACGAAATGACTTTACGAATGCTTGAGATGAGAAATTTATGAATTTGTAGTCTAAACATAGATGCAGGTCATGAAACCAATTAAATTAGTTGCAGAGGCAATAGTTTAAAAAGATAATTCTTGTATGATAATGCTTAATTCTAATATTAAATTTACTAAGGAATTAGGGGTTGCTTTGGAATTACAGGTTCTATCACTAAGACATTAGGGCAAGAATAATAAAGACAATTCGGTAATAATTCAATAAAGAAATTCAGTAACTAGGATCAAATTAGATACCAAGGTTGGATTCGAAGTGAAACTCATCCCTGACATTTTTCTTATTATAAAAGATCAAATTTATTACTATATTTAATTTTAAATATTATTTCAATCAATTTAGGAACTTTTTGTTCAATTTCAGTAATTAAAGATAATTGAATATTAAAACGCAATCCTTGAGTTCGACACTCGGCACTACCATTTTATTATTACTTGCAACGATTCAGTACACTTGCTGAAACGCTATAAGTTTTTGGCGCCGTTGTCGGGGATTGCCATATCACTATTGAATTTAATTTATTTACTTATTTGAAATTTTTTGTTCTGCAATAAAATTTTTGTTTTTATTTTAATTATTTATTTTTTTCTTTATTTTAAAACTCTTCATTACTCACAATTTTTCTAACCTTGTATGCGAGGCCAGTCCTCAGCTGAACTTATATTTGTTCCAGAAATCGAAAAAACAGCGAAAGCACATCGAAAGGTGGCTCGAGAAAGGAGACAAAGGTAAAGACATTTAGTAGTGGAAGAAGAGGTTTTGGGTGATTCCGTCATATTTTCTGAGATGGCCGATCCACCACCACCAGAACGTACTATTTGCGAGTATGGGAATCAAAATAGAATCTTGCTCGATTACCGATCCATAATCAATCGGTTACAGTCAACAAGTTTGAAATAAGTCTCGCTCTATACCGAGAGTTGATGGAGATTCATTTTGCCGGTAGACATAACGAAGACGCCAATAGACATCTCACAAATTTCTTTTAATTATGTGAAACAGTAAAGGTAGATGGTTTGTCTGAGGAAGGCTAGAGAATGAAACTATTTCCATTTTCATTGACATATGATGCTAAGGAGTGGCTTCATTCCTTTCTTGCCGACAGCATCACCACATGGGATGATCTTGAAGATAAGTTCTTGGAACAATACTTTCCCCCAGCTATGTTTGTTAGAAAAAGGCAAGAGATTTTCAGTTACAAACAGAAAGAGGAAGAATCTTTATGTGGCACTTACAGGAGATTCAGAAACTTGCTAGTAGGATGTGTTAATCATGCTTATGACGACACTGCCCAAATGCAAATATTCTGCAATGGTTTGAGGTCGAGCACTAGAATTATGTTGGATGCCACAACAGGTGGTTCTTTGAATTATAAGACCGCAACAGAAGCACGAAAGATTATTGAAATCATGGCATAAAATGAACAAATGAGGTTGTATGACAGAGGTGGTGGGTCAACAAGTAGTGTATTGGAGTTGAATGTTATGGATGGGTTGGCTCCCGGCAGGTTATTCTCAAAACAGATAGAAGAGGTTATCGTCACTGAGATAAAGAAGGGGATGGCAGCTCTAAATACACAACCCCAAGTGGCCCCTGTCAAATTACTAAAGCATATTATTTGTAACCTTTGTGGAGGAGCACATAAAACTGGAGCTGTTGAAGCACTCGATGACAATGAGTTAGAAGAACTAGAATAGGTGAATTTTGTTAGTAATAACGGGAGGCAGAATAATCCCTACTCTAGTACGTACAACCCTGGTTGGAGAAATCATCCAAATTTTTCTTGGATCTCAGGGTCAACAAGGAGCTCAAACAAACCAATTCCCACCTAGAAAGGCTGCTTGGGAGAGTGCTATGGAGAAATTAGTGACAAGAACAAGTTCTTTCATTGAAGAGTCAAGAGCCATCCAGAAAAATCACTTTGCATCCATAAAGAATCTGGAAACTCAAGTGGGTCAACTTTCTCAACAAATGGCACAAAGAATGACTGGAAATTTGTTTAGTAACACGGTTCTGAATCCGCGAAATAATGTCAATATCGTGACAACAAGGAGTGGCAAGGTAAGTGAACAAGTACCGCTTAAAGCCAAAAAAAGTGTAAGTACTTCAATTTCAACCCACTCAGAGGAAATAGTCACACCGACATCAGTTGAGGAGCACATCACTCTTGAAAAGAAGGAAGAACATGTTGTACAAAAAAGGAAATCACTGCCAAAACCAGAAATTCGACTTTCGTTTCCTCAAAGATTAAAAAAGGAAGAAACAGAAAAACAATTCAGTAAGTTCCTTGATGTTTTTAAAAAATTACAAATTAACATTCCTTTTGCAAAGGCACTGGAACAGATGCCAACATACACCAAGTTCATGAAGGAGATTCTATCGAAGAAAAGAAAAATCGATGGTGAAACAGTGATGCTTATCGAAGAATGTAGTGATATACTACTGAGAAAACTGCCGCCGAAGCTCAAGGATCCCGGAAGCTTCTCAATCCCGTGCGCCATTGGAAATAGAACTTTTGGGAAGGCGCTGTGTGATTTTGGGGCTAGTGTATGTCTTATGCCCCTTTCCATATACAAAAAATTGGGCATTGGAAAAGTCAAAGACACATAGCTGATGCTACAATTTGTGGATCGCTCAATGAAACACCCCTATGGAGTGGTGGAAGATGTGTTGGTTAAAGTGGACCAGTTCATTTTTCCAGTGGATTTTGTGGTACTAGACATGGAGGAAGACAATGACGTTCCTTTGATTTTGGGTGACTGTTCTTAGCAACAGGGCGAGCTATGATTGATGTAGCAGATGGAACCTTAACCGTAAAAGTAAATGAGGAAACCGTCACTTTAAACATTCTTAAAGCCATGGAACACTCAAAAGAAAGATAAGGGTTCAATCGAATTGAGATCTTAGATGAGATAGTCAACGAAGAAATAGAGCATCAAAAACCCAGTTTGCCATTAGAAAAAGTGTTATGCCTACCCCAAGATGTTGTTAAAGAAAGTGAAGATCCAAAGATGAAAGAGGTTTTGGCCATGTGGGAAGCATCACCATCCTACTCCCCCCGTTTTCCTACAAGATGGTAGGAGTTGAAAGGGAATGAAGATAAGCCCTCAGAGAAAAAGACACCACTGATTGAACTCAAGCACTTGCCTCTTCATTTGAAATATGTATTCTTAGGTGAAGAAGATAAGAATCCGGCCATAATTAGTGCAAGCTTGAGTGAGTTACAAGAGGAAAAGTTTTTGAGAATTCTGCAGAAGCATAAGGGTGCCATCGGTTGGTCCAATTAGGACTTGAAGGGAATAAGTCCGACTTTTTGTACGCACAAAATCCTAATGGAGGACAATCACCAACCATTAGTACAACCCCAAAGGATATTGATTTCGGCAATGAAAGAAGTGATTAGAAGAGAAGTGGTAAAGCTCCTAGAAGCCAGACTCATTTACCCCATTTCAGACAGCCCTTGGCTGAGTCCGGTCCAAGTTGTACCAAAAAAGGGTGGAACAACCGTCATCACAAATGAAAAGAACGAGCTAATTCCTACACAAACGGTTACAGGATGGAGAGTGTGTATTGACTATAGAAGGTTGAACAGCGCTACGAGGAAGGATCATTTCCCGCTCCCTTTCATTGATCAGATCTTGAGCGGCTAGCCGAACATGAGTAATATTGTTTCCTAGATGGCTATTCGGGATACAATCAGATAGTTTTGGCACCCGAGGATCAAGAGAAAACTGCATTCACATGTCTGTATGGGGTGTTTGCTTATCGGTGAATGTCGTTTGGGTTGTGCAATACACCTGCCACATTTCAAAGGTGCATGATGTCCATATTCTCTGATATGATTGAAAAACATGTCGAAGTATTTATGTACGACTTTTCTATCTTTGGTTCATCTTTTGATAATTGTTTGATTAATTTGTCTCTTGTATTAGAAAGGTGTGAAAAATCAAACTTGGTCCTAAATTGGGAAAAATGTCATTTTATGGTACGAGAGGGAATTGTATTAGGCCATCGAATTTTCCACAAGAGGATCGAGATAGACAAGGCCAAAGTTGAAGTTATTGAAAAACTTCCCCCTCCTACCAACGAAAAGCCATTAGAAGTTTTTTAGGCCACGCTGGATTTTATAGGAGATTTATAAAAGATTTTTCTAAAATTGCAAAACCACTCACAAACCTACTTGTGAAAGACACGCCTTTCAAATTCAATGAGGATTGTTTGCATGCTTTTAACAATTTGAAAAATAAATTGATAACTGCTCCCATTATCACTGCACCTGACTGGTCACTACCTTTTGAAATCATGTGTGATGCAAGTGACAGTGCTATTGGGGCAGTCCTGGGACAATACATTCTTATTCAAGACCATGGAAACACAAGAGTTTCATGCCAAACTCCCTGCAGTCAAGAAGTTTGTGAGTGAGAAAAACTTTCAGTTGGAAGTAGATGAATTTGTTGACATCCAGGCGATGATTGCGGCCAAAGGATGGGAGAAGTTAACCACATTCGTCACCACAGCAAGTAATTCATTAGTAGTGGAATTCTTCTCCAATGCCTCTGATCTGAAGTCTGACGACCCAATTTCACATGATCAATTTGTGAGTTATGTGAGGGAAAAAAGGGTACCCTTCACGCCCCAAGTCATCAATGAAATTTTTGGTCTGCCGAATTATCAGGACTGCCATTTTCAAGCTATGGTGGACCACAGTAGAAAACTAGACACTCAGGAGATCCTACGCATTTTATGCAGACCATTGGTTTCGAAATAGGGATGGCTCAGTTAGGAAACTGTGCTTAGTGGATTTCAACCCAATTGCAAAAGCATGAAGCTCCTTTGTTCATCACACGCTACTACCATGTTCCAATGTGTCAGATACAACATTTCACAGAGCATGCCTACTACTTGCCAACATAAAAGGCGACAGAATCAACGTGGGTGCACTACTAGCTGATGATCTTTGGAGGACGGCAACTCTTGATCCTCCAACAGGCTACTTCTATCATGCTTCTCTGATAAGCAAACTATGTGAGCAGGTGAGAGTGTCACCTAAACAAGGTGAAGAAATGGTGAAACCTGCTACATCAATCACTGCTAAGTGGATAGAAAAACACTCTATGATTCCAGTAGACGATCCTAGTGTTAGACATAAGTCATCTTGATCATGATTTTGACATAAGTAAGAAACATACAATGTACATGTATCATTTGATAAATCTAACAGGTTGAACTGAGTAACATTTCAGGAAAAACAAGCAAACACTATACACTTGGAACAAAAGCTTGGAACTCAAGGAATCAACCAAAATTGGAGGATGTGCTTGAGAAAGATGCAAATATGTATAGTGTGATTAGTAGTTATAGTAGTTATTTTAGTAGACTAAATCACTATGGTTTCATACTTAAGTATTTGCCAAAGAAAGTAAATCAATCAACTGTTAAGTCAATTGATGAATCAATTGGGCAATCGATTGTCTGACTCAGAACAAAAGTTTTTTACTAGTAAATCGATTGGGAAATCGATTGCTTAAAAACTTTTAGTGAAACCTGAGTTCTGGGTTTAAACCAATCAATTGGACAATCGATTGGGACATCAATTGAGTAAACGATTTTGTGATTCACAGAACCAACCACTTACTGAATCAATCGATTGGCAAATCGATTGTGAAAAAGTTTTTCATCAGGAATGAGTTCTGTGATCAATCAAATCGATTGGACAATCAATTGAATTAAGTTTCTTCAACTACAAGTTTTTGTGGCAATCGATTAGGTAATCGATTGAAATTAATCATTTATCAGAAACATGTTGCATAATCGATTGGCACATCGATTTTAACCAAAATAGCTGAGCTACTGTAACAAGCCAAATCGATTGGCAAATCGATTGCATTAAAATATCTGAGTCACTTTGATCAGCCAAATCAGTTTACAAATCGATTGAACTAAATGTTTGAGTTACAAGAAGTATTCAGCTCATTGCCAAATCGATTATGACTATGAATATACATCGAATGAGCAATCGATTGTTTTGATCTCGTTGTTTGAACAAAACACCTATAATCGATTACTCAATCGATTCTGATATAATCATAGTATCAGTTTCTGATTTATGTATTAAAAGAATCGATTGGCAAATCGATTCATGCTTATATTTTCAAGATTCAAGAAAAACAAGAAATGCGATAATCGATTGGGCAATCGATTAAGCTGGTTTGAAAACTTTTATAAAATCGATTGAGCAATCGATTGACCTGATATTTTTCTGAATATATATATAAGTTGATTCAATCACTTTTTCTTAACTAATACACTACACTTGAAACAATTATACATTACACGTTTTCACAATAGTGAAACCAGGAAAAACACTTTGAAAGAAATAATTGTTACCACACACAAAATACTCATTTGGCAAATCCTTTTGTGTGAAATTCATATTGTGATTGAGTCATCATCATTTGTCCGCTTTTATCATTTCTGTAAAAACAATCTATAAAGAAAGTTCGGGAAATCCAGTAGTGTAAATTGGTGACTATCTTTGTTGGTGCGTGTGTTCATCAAGAAGAAGTCTCATCTTGATCTTGTGAGGGTTTGGCGAGTAACTCTAGGGATAAGGTGGCATTGTAATATAAGCGAGTGAGTTGGATAGATAGGCCATGTGTGAGCTGGACAATCTGTAAAACGTACTCAAGTCGATTCTATTGGAAAGGCTGAAATCTGGTTTGGATTTCAGGACTGGATATAGGCTATCAAACTAATAGCTGAACCAGTATAAATCCTGGTGCATGATTTTCTTATCCTTTCTCTTTATTTTGATATTGCTTGAATGCTTATTCTTGAATGTTTGTATTGGTGAATTTCTGTCTCGATTAATATTTTGAATAAGCATTGTATCTGAACTCTTATATTGATAATTCATGTAACTGTGAATCTTTGTTCCTGAATAAATTCTACAACCGATCATTGTTAATCTGGTTAATAATCTTGTAAGATTAGTAAATACATTTCTCATATATTTTTTTAACAAATAGAGGCCATATATTTCCTACAATTGGCATCAAGAGCCTAATCCTTTTTAGAGTAACTCTCATAAAAGAAAATGACCTCTGTAGAATTTCTGGGAGAAGGTGCATCCTTGGCTAGGCCCCCTGCATTTAATGGGGCTGCCTACATGTATTGGAAAAAGAGGATGTTAATTTTTCTTGAAGCATGTAGTCTTGATATTCTAGAAGCAGTAATAGATGGTCCCTATGTGCCAACCATAGTTGGCACAGGTGATTCATCAATCCCAAAACCCAGATAAGATTGGTCTGAGGATGACAAGAAAAAGGTTGGATACAATGATAAGGCTAAAAACATTATTACCTCTGCTTTAAGCGCTGACGACTTTTTCAGGGTGTCTAACTGCAAAACTGCCAAGGAGATGTGGGACATATTGCAACAAACGCATGAAGGAACAACAGATGTAAAAAGGGCCCGAATCAACACGCTAATGCATGAGTATGAGTTGTTCAACATGAAGAAAGAGGAGTTCGTTAATGATATGCAGACAAGATTTACTCACATAGTCAATAATCTAAATGCTCTTGGTAAGGTAATTGACAATGAGCAGCAAATCAGCAAAGTGATGAGGTGCTTGACCACAGAGTGGCAGCCAAAGATCACTGCCATAGCAGAATCAAAAGACCTTGGTAACATGTCAATTGCTACACTATTTGGAAAACTAAGAGAGCATGAGATGGAACTGCATAGACTGAGTGAGGCTGAACAGAGTGACAGAAAAAGAAAAGGGATGTCTCTGAAAGCTCAAGCACATCAAACAAAGTCCGAACAAGAGACATGCACTGACGATTCAAATAGTGAGACCGATGAAGATTCAGAAATTGGATTACTTGTCAGAAAATTCAAAAAATTTCCGAAAAAGAAAGATGGCAAATCAAGAAAACCCTCAAATTCAAAGACACATGACAGCAAGATAACCTGCTTTGAGTGTGGGAAGACAGGACATATAAAATCTGAGTGCTTCCAATTGCAAAACAGAAATAAGACTGCAAAGGCTAAAGGCAATCAACCACCTCCTAAGACCATAAAAGCCTACATAGCCTGGAATGATAATGAGGAAGAGTCTTCTACATCTTCAGAAAAAGAAGAAGCTAATCTTTGTCTAATGGCCAACACAGATTCAGATTCTGATAGTGAGGTAAGTTCTAAATCCAATCATTCTTATGATGAATTATATGACACATTTAATGAACTACATGATGAATATGTTAATGTAATCAAACAGTTAATTAGCACTAAGAGATTGTTAGAAGAAAAGTGCATGCTTTATGAAGAGATTAAGCTGAAACATGAGTCTTTTAAAGACACAAATGAAAATCTGAAAAAGGAAACTTATGCACTGAAATGTGATTTAGAAAAGTTCAATAGTGGTAAAAACAATTTAGATATGCTTCTTGGAAACCAAAGAAACCTAAATGAAAAATCTGGACTTGGCTATAGACAAAACAGGAATGTTAAAAAGAATAAGAAATTTGTTAGATCTAAGCATATGCATGATATCTTTACTAAACCAAATCAGAATTCATCCTCTGTTGGTTCATGTCACTTTTGTTGTAAAAAGGGTCATATTGTTTTTAATTGTAAATTGAAAAAACTGGCCAACAAAGGATGGAAACAGATTTGGAAAGTAAAGACACCAATGTTTGAAACTAACCCTCCAGGACCCAATCTGAATTGGGTACCTAAAACCAAAATTTAAATTACATTTTGAAGATATGCTTGACATCCATGACTCATTCATGGTACCTAGACAGTGGATGTTCCAAGCATATGACTGGAGACAAGTCAAAGTTCTTGTCTCTAAACTTAAAAGATGGAGGATATGTTAAATACGGTGACAATAATAAAGGTAAGATACTCGGTATTGGAGATATAGGCAACGAATCAACTACAGTGATCAAAGATGTTCTTTATGTAAGGGATCTAAAACACAATTTGATTAGTATAAGTCAACTATGTGATAAGGCATTTCAGGTATGTTTTACATCTCAGTCTTGTATAATTGAGTACGAGGAGAATAAAGACATAAAGTTGGTAGGTAACAGAATCAATAACATATACATGCTTGATTTTAATGCTTTGCCTGCTAATACTATTTGCTGCTTATTATCCAATTCTGATGAAAACTGGTTATGGCATAAGAGAGTAGCACATATACATATAGATCACCAGAACAAACTAGTTAGTAAATAGTTAGTTCTAGGACTCCCAAACAGAAAGTTCACTAAGGATAAGTTGTGTGATTCCTGTGAGAAAAGTAAGTTAGTTAAGTCATCCTTTCCCCCAATAGATTTAGTTCAAACCAATAAGGTTTTACATTTAATACATATGGACCTGTTTGGTCCATCTCAAGTTAGAAGCTTTGGAGGAAAATTGTATGGTTATGTGTTAGTAGATGATTACTCTAGGTATACTTGGACATTTTTTCTGACTCACAAGAGTGAGGCCTTCTCTATTTTCAAAAGATTTGCAAATTTAGTTCAAAATGAGAAGAACCAGAAATCCAGTAGTGTAAACTGGTGACTATCTTTGTTGGTGCGTGTGTTCATCAAGAAGAAGTCTCATCTTGATCTCGTGAGGGTTTGGCGAGTAACTCTAGGGATAAGGTGGCATTGTAATAGAAGCGAGTGAGTTGGATAGATAGGCCATGTTTGAGCTGGACAATCTGTAAAACGTACTCAAGTCAATTCTATTAGAAAGGTTGTAATCTGGTTTGGATTTCAGGACTGGATGTAGGCTATCAAACTGATAGCCGAACCAGTATAAATCCTGGTGCATGATTTTCTTATCATTTCTCTCTATTTTGATATTGCTTGAATGCTTATTCTTGAATGTTTGTATTGGTCAATTTCTATCTCGATTAATATTTTGAATAAGCATTGTATCTGTACTCTTATATTGATAATTCATGCAACTGTGAATCTTTGTTCCTGAATAAATTCTGCAACCGATCATTGTTAATCTGGTTAATAATCTTATAAGATTAGTAAATACATTTCTCATATATTTTTTTAACAAATAGAGGCCATATATTTCCTACACCTGGTGCCCCACCAGCAGTGATGACAGTAGAAAAGGAAATAAAAAAGAAGAAAAAAAAGAAGAAAAAAAAAAGAAAAAAAAATTAGTTTGTGTACTTTGGTAAATAATATTTTCTTTGTTCTATTGTCAATGTTTGAGAAACTCCAGAATGAAAAGGTGAAGAAAAATAAATAAATAAAATGGTAGAATAATTTGGAAATGTATGCCTAACTCCAAGTAGTAAAGCCTACTATCCCAAAATGTCCTACCCTTACCTAAGCCCCATTATAACCCGAAAGTCCTCCAAAAATGTATGTGTTTACTGCATTGTGATTGCTAACTAGAATTTTTTCAAGCCCATGGTAGCGAGATGCATGTTCTAGGATTTGAGTGATAAATTCATAACCCTTCTAAACACTTGAGAGAAATTTTGGCGAGATTGTGTGAAGAGAGAGTTGAATTTGATAAATGAATGCTAAGGTGTACAAATTTTGTTGTTTTTTTTAAAACAACCATAGAGCATGATGAATGTTCTGCAGTGGCAGGAACTTTTAGAATTGAGTTTGATTTTATTTGAGAAATTTAATTTAAATGTGCTTTTAACGGTACCAAATCTGAAATTAATTGTTGCTTGGGGACAAACAATAGATTAAGTTTGGGGTTGTGATGACTCTTCATCATAATATTTTCTTTGTTCTATTGTCAATGTTTGAGAAACTCCAGAATGAAAAGGTGAAGAAAAATAAATAAATAAAATGGTAGAATAATTTGGAAATGTATGCCTAACTCCAAGTAGTAAAGCCTACTATCCCAAAATGTCCTACCCTTACCTAAGCCCCATTATAACCCGAAAGTCCTCCAAAAATGTATGTGTTTACTGCATTGTGATTGCTAACTAGAATTTTTTCAAGCCCATGGTAGCGAGATGCATGTTCTAGGATTTGAGTGATAAATTCATAACCCTTCTAAACACTTGAGAGAAATTTTGGCGAGATTGTGTGAAGAGAGAGTTGAATTTGATAAATGAATGCTAAGGTGTACAAATTTTGTTGTTTTTTTTAAAACAACCATAGAGCATGATGAATGTTCTGCAGTGGCAGGAACTTTTAGAATTGAGTTTGATTTTATTTGAGAAATTTAATTTAAATGTGCTTTTAACGGTACCAAATCTGAAATTAATTGTTGCTTGGGGACAAACAATAGATTAAGTTTGGGGTTGTGATGACTCTTCATCATAGGCATATTTTCCCACTGTTTCAGTCTTATTTATCTTCAATCATTAGTTAAATTAAGGATTTAATTGATATATTTTGTTGATTTTTGTTCTTTGAGTTAATAAAATGTTGTGTTTTTATTTCATTGATTGAGTACGAATTTTTCGTAATTCTACATTACGTTTTGTTTTAGTGCAGTGCTGAATTTTGGTGAGAAATCAACATGACCTATGTAGAGTATTTCAGCCATATCTGGAGTTGTAGATGTCCAATTGGAGTAGCTACAACTTTCATTAAGACACCGGAACCAAATTCAGACTCGAAAGAGGAGTAACATGCAATATACGTCAAACAGTAGATGATGTGCGCCTGAAGCACGCCAACCCCACTTGAGGCGCATTTCCAGCCGTTCAGCACTGTCAAGACACGCCTGAAGCGCATTTTCTGCGCCTAGGGCGCATTTCCAAACCAGTGACTATGTCCAGGTGCGCCTGGGGCGCGTTTCTTGCTCTTTTAACGCGCATCAGCATTCATAAAAATGCAATTTTTCACTGTTTTAGGGATCTTTTTGACTAATGGGAAGTGGGGAGACTTGTGCCCTAGCAGAGAAACTCAAAGACGGTCGTTTCTAACATCATTGGAGCAGTTTTATCAAGAACCATTCATGAATCTTCCTTGTAATTCTTCTCTAATCTCTATCTTTTATATCTCTGTCATGAGTAACTAAACCCTATTTGTTAGGGATGGGTGTAATAAGATGAAACCCTTATTTTTCTTATTTGATTTCTAGTTATATGAATGAGTTTATTGAATTGTTTTTCTCATCTCTGTGTTTAATGCTTTTTATTGCTTGATCAACATTAAAATGTTCTACGATTCGTATTTTGAAACATAAGTGGACTTTACGAATACTTAATGAATTTGTAGTCTAGACATAGATGCAGGTCATGAAACCAATTAAATTAGTTGCAGAGGCAATAGTTTAAAAATAGAATTCCTGTACGATAATGCTTAATTTTAATGTTAAATCCACTAAGGAATTAGAGGTTACTTTGGAATTAAAGGTTCTGTCAGTAAGACATTAGAGCAAGAATAATAAAGAGAATTCGGTAATAATTCAATAAAGAAATTCAGTAACTAGGATCAAATTAGACACCAAGGTTGGATTCGAAGTGAAACTCATCCTTGACATTTTTCTTATTATAAAAGATCAACTTTATTACTGTTTTTAATTTTAAATATTATTTTTATCAATTTAGGAGCTTTTCGTTCAATTTCAGTAATTAAATATAATTCAATAGTAAAACGCAATCCTTGAGTTCGACACTCGGGACTACCATTTTATTATTACTTGCAATGATTCAGTACACTTGCTGAAACGCTGTCAGAAGGGATGAAAAATCTTACAAGAACAGCATCATATGCTATTGATGCAATGAACCTAGACATGTCAAATCTAAATGTCCAAATCTGGAAAAAGGGAAACATTAGAGGAAAGATTCCAAACTCAAGAAAAAAATTATGATGGCTACTTGTGATGGTTCTTGTATGACCTTGAATTTTCTAATCACTAATTTCTGCAATTTTATTGTTTTTTTGGGTTGAATTGTTTAAGCTTTTAGTCTAATTTTTATTTTTTGAATTAAGTACCAAAGTATAATTTTGTTAGACTTAGTAATATATTTTTGGAGGACCGATTAAAATTCTTTGTTATAGTATAATTTAATTAAGTTACAAAAAATTTATTACCAATCACAATTTTAAAATGTTACTTGTTATTGATAAATTCACCGGTCAATTGAGTTGCGACGAAAGTAGATATTTTTATTAAGTTAGATTGAGAAGTGAGTGATGTGTGTAAGAGTGCTTAGACGTTATAATGATGATTTTATAATATACCTAATTATTTAATTATAATATATATATATATATATATACATGTTGGCACCGAGTTAGCGGTGGGGAGAACTCTGAAATATTAATGTTGTTGGGGTTAATAAAGAAAAATAATTTTCTTAGTTTATGCCTTTCCATGAATAGTTGTTATGGTCGATGAGCAAGAATCAATACATGTTATCAAATCTTTGAACTTGTATTTTAAGGAAAAATTAGTGAATTGTGGTTTCAAGCTTGTATATGTATACTTTCAATTTTTAGAAAATTTTGCATGATTTAAATAAAAGTTTCAAGTTTATTAAGTAAAGGTTAAAGTCTTGAGTTACAAATTATTTCTTTTAAAGATTCCATGTTTCATGAATTAAAATACAAACTTTGTTGAAAAATATATATTTTGAAAAGGAAAACATTATTTAAAAGAGTTAGAACTTTGAAACTAGAAAAAATATTCATTGATATTTGTTTTGTGTGATTATGTTTTTATGAGGTAAATACTTTGATTGAACTTTTAGTCTCTAAAAAAATATAGTGGATCAAACTTGTAGTTATTTGAGGAAAAAAATGATTTACGACAAATTTGAGAAAAATTTGTGGTTGTGTGAAAAATTATGAGAAAAATAATTTGTTAAAACGTTTCAAATAATTAAATGAAATTAAATGATGTTAATTTCTAAAAATATGTTTTATATGTTGAAAGTGTGTCGTGGATAATAATACTATTAGTCCTTACTCATTGTAAACTCTTTTAGTGAAATATATTCTAGGGATTAGGATTAAGAAAGGGTTACAAGTGAGATTTTTTGTTGTGTTTGATTGTGGTAGTGATAACTGTTGAAAAAGCTATAACTAAGGTAAGGGCTCCTTCCAAATTTTTAGTTTGTACATAGGAACCTTATATGTGTGATTTATGTATGATTGATGTGTGAATATGTGATGATTAATATTGATGTGATGATGCATTCTTGAGTGATAATACGTGTTGCTACATCTTATGAATTTTATTGAGTATGCTCGGTGAAAAGTATGAAAATTTATAAGTGTGTAATGAGTACTAAATGGGGAGTCTTTTAATAGCTACATTTACATAATGATTGTTGTGAAAAAGTCAGAGTATGCTCGTGCATTTTCATACTTAGTAGTGATTGTGATGGGCCACAGTGTTAGTGGTGACCGTGATGGGCCACTAGATGATTCCATGAGTTGATTGGTTCATCTTAACCTTACGAGGATTTTTGAGTCGTGCAGGCCTGTGATAGACTGCACTATGGTAAATCGTGTTGATCTGTGATAGGTGGCACCTCAGTAATAGACTGCACTGGTCTGTTAGATGCGGTACATTTATGATTTACGCACCTCAAGGAGGGTTTGGAAATTCTGGAATTATGTACATTGGCATATAAGCATTGCATTAGGGTGTTTGACACGCAAGTCATGTTTGTTATAATAAGATATTTGTATATACATACTTTGTTATTATTTGTTGTCATGCATAAATTGCTAAGTGTTATTGTTTGTCTTTATGACGTAATTGTTAAATGTTATTTGTTAATTTCGGTTGGTGACCCTTTATATTATTCTGGAAATTTGGTTTTCCCTCACATGATATTCAAGTTCGTTCCACCGACTGTTACCTTGACTACGGAAACTTCGTTAGACTTCCCTGACTGGCATTCGTCGACTGCTTGGGTATACGACCACATCTCAAGCAGAGCTACTTATACGGGGAGGGTAGTGAGGACAAGTAGGAGAGATGGGGCAGTATATCTCGTGGAGCTCACTCGCAACAGGATCGACTACCCAGTACCCTTGGGATTGTTTGTCTTTATGACGTAATTGTTAAATGTTATTTGTTAATTTCGTTTGGTGACCCTTTATATTATTCTGGAAATTTGGTTTTCCCTCACATGATATTCAAGTTCGTTCCACCGACTGTTACCTTGACTACGGAAACTTCGTTAGACTTCCCTGACTGGCATTCGTCGACTGCTTGGGTATACGACCACATCTCAAGCAGAGCTACTTATACGGGGAGGGTAGTGAGGACAAGTAGGAGAGATGGGGCAGTATATCTCGTGGAGCTCACTCGCAACAGGATCGACTACCCAGTACCCTTGGGATTGTTTGTCTTTATGACGTAATTGTTAAATGTTATTTGTTAATTTCGTTTGGTGACCCTTTATATTATTCTGGAAATTTGGTTTTCCCTCACATGATATTCAAGTTCGTTCCACCAACTGTTACCTTGACTACAGAAACTTCGTTAGACTTCCCTAACCGGCATTCGTCGACTGCTTGGGGTTGGTGCTCAGGATGAATGGAGCATCGGAAGATGTAGAGGATGGCTTAGTTGGAGTTGAGGCGGAGGCCACCGTAGAAGCTAGGGATACAATGGTTGGGTCGGGGACTGGCGGGAAGGATAAGGGGTCGATGCCAGTGGAAAGATATATTGCAGGACCGTCTAGGCGGGTCGAGCCAGAGCTTCCACTTCCGATGAATGATCCCCTACCAACTCTCACTAAAGTAGTGGATTGCTTCGAGATTCCAGAGCCGCCAAGCCACCTATCTCATGGGTGGATCTGACTTCTGATGAGATTGATCCTTCTATGGATGATGAGGTGGAGGAAGTTACTTCGAGGAGAGATACTACGTCAAAAGGAACTTGGGGAGTGTGTGGAGGTCACCCTTGTTATTGTAGTTGCTAGTGGATGATCATATTAGTTTTTGTTGTATAGGGACTTAGTGTCTTTCTTTTGGTGGTTATCCTTATTTTGTTTTAGGATGACTATATCTATAACATACATTGACAATTGACTTTTGTTTGGTGGGTCCATGTTCCATTTTTTTGACGTGACCATGGAGGGATTGCATTCTTGGAGCAGTACTTATGTGCAGGTGTCTACCGAGAAAACCCTAGAGGTATGAGCGATGTCTGATAGGTCTCATAGCCCTAGTGCATTTTCTATTTGTATACTTTGGATTATTGTCCCAAAAACTATCTTAGGTTGTTAGTATTATATATGATGTAATTATTTATGACTCATGTCATTTTGTGTTACGATGTATGATTTTATTAAGTTGTTTTTAAATAAAAAAATGCATTCTCGCTGTTTAAAATCTAGGTGTTACACTTCTGATGAATAATCTAATGATGAAGAGCATGAAGATTTGCCTTGTAAGACCCATAATTTTAAAGTACACTTTATGTATTTTATATGTTTTGGATTTTGGCTCGGAGGCTTTTTAGCCAAAGTTAATAATATTATGGAGTTTATAGAATCAAAAAGTTATTTTGACACCGTTTAGAATTACTCGTCGATAAATAAATTTAAATTAAGTGCGGTAAATCCTTTACGGAGAATTTAATGCGTTACGGGTGAAATGGTAATTTAACAAATATCTAGATATTTTGAGATATTTGTTAAGTTATATTTAATATATATATATATGTTTGCTTGGAGAGAATAGAAAGAAAGGAAATTAGAAGGAAGGAAAAGGAAAAGAAAAGGTTATATAAAGGAAAGAAGGAAATAGAAAGGAAGGAAAAACAAAGAAAGGAAAGAAAATTCAGAATTCCATCTTCTTCCTCCCTACGCATGACCCCCCATTTTCCCTTCTCCTCCATTTTCATTTTCGTCGCTTTCTTTTCTTCAAAACTAGTAACCCAAGGTTGGGTGAGAGTTAGAACAAGGATTTCGCAACTCCACTCTTCCTCCTTGATTCGAAAACGAAGAAAAACGGTATTTGAGATTCAAACGCAAACCCCTCCGTTTCATCTAGATCCAAGCTTCATTTCGCGAAGGGTTAGAAGGGAAAGTTGCTCACTACCACGCCACGGTGCTAGGGGACCAATTTGGAGGCGACGTTGCGAGCAGAGATTTTTACCGGATTTGCTCGCGGTACCAGAAACGCACGTTAGAGCTAACGCGAAGGTAAGGGCTCCTTCCAAACTTTTTGAAAATCATTAAGATAAATCGGTATTAAGAATGGGGAATCTCTTAATGACTCGTTTACTGAATGTTTTGTGTGGAAATCGTTTAAGTCAAAAGTATATTAAGAATGGGGAATCTCTTGATATGTCTGTTTGCTTAACGTTTTGTTTTGAAAATCATTAAGATAAATCGGTATTAAGAATGGGGAATCTCTTAATGACTCGTTTACTGAATGTTTTGTGTGGAAATCGTTTAAGTCAAAAGTATATTAAGAATGGGGAATCTCTTGATATGTCTGTTTGCTTAACGTTTTGTTTTGAAAATCATTAAGATAAATCGGTATTAAGAATGGGGAATCTCTTAATGACTTATTTATTTAATGTTGTTTTGAAAATCGTTTAAGTTAATTGGGCGTTAAGAATGGGGAATCTCTTAATGTCTTGTTTACTGAATGTTTTGTGTGGAAATCGTTTAAGTCAAAAGTATATTAAGAATGGGGAATCTCTTGATATGTCTGTTTGCTTAACGTTTTGTTTTGAAAATCATTAAGATAAATCAGTATTAAGAATGGGGAATCTCTTAATGACTTATTTATTTAATGTTGTTTTGAAAATCGTTTAAGTTAACTGGGCGTTAAGAATGGGGAATCTCTTAATGTCTTGGTTACTTAATGTTTGTTGTGAAAGTCGTTTAAGTTAAATGGGTATTAAAAATGGGGAATCTTTTAATATCTGCATTTGCTTAACGTCTGTTGTGAATGGAGTCGGTATATGTTCATGCATTTTCATCTTTTTTGTAAATCGTGCAGACCCGTGATAGGTGGCACCTTGATAAATAGTACTTTGGCCTGTGATAGGCGGTACATTTATGATTTACGTTTTTGAAAACCGTGCAGACCCGTGATAGGTGGCACCTTGATAAATAGTACTTTGGCCTGTGATAGGCGGTACGTTTACAATTTACATTCTTTTTAGTAAACTGTGCAGACCCGTGATAGGTGGCACCTTGGTAGATAGTACTTTGGCCTGTGATAGGCGGTACGTTTACAATTTACATTCTTTTTAATAAACCGTGCAGACCCGTGATAGGTGGCACCTCGGTAAACGATACGGGCCCGTGATAGGCAGTACGTTTATGGTTTACGATTTTTAGTAAATCGTGCAGACACGTGAAAGGTGGCACCTAGGTAATTGGTACTTTGGCCTGCGATAGGCGGTACAATTATGATTTACGGCCCTTCGAGGAGGGTTTTGGTTTGGAATTCCGAGTCCATGCATTTTGGCATATACGCATTGCATTAGGGTGCTTGGCACGCGAGTCGTGTTTGATTTAAGTTTATGATCGAGTGATTTGAATTTGAGTCGTTGTGATAATTGCGTTGAAAGTGCTAAGTGTTATGTGTTGATTATTGTGTGTAAGTGTGATGGTTTGTAGAAACTAATTTGAGACCAAATTTGTCGTGGTAATCGCGTAGTAATTGCTGAGTGTTAAGTTATGAACTTGAGTAGGAATTATTTGAGTTAACTCGTGCATTTTTTGGAAAAATAATCAGGGAAATCGATTTCCCAATCGATTGGATGGGTAAACAGGGACTTGGCCAAAATAACAAAATCGATTAGTCAATCGATTTCGTAATCAGTTTTCAAAATTCCTTTAAGAAATCGATTGCCCAATCGATTAGGCCTTAAGTCAGGGGCTCAGGAACCAATCAATCGATTTACCAATCGATTGAATTCAGCCCAGGATCCTGTTTTCATTAAGAATCCCTCACCAAATCGATTAGGAAATCGATTGGCTCGAAACCAGGGGCTCAGGAACCAATCAATCGATTTACCAATCGATTGAATTCAGCCCAGGTTTCTGTTTCCATTAAAAATCTTCACCCCAATCGATTGCCCAATCGATTGGCTCAGTGAAAATCCTCATTTTTAGTTGTATGATTAATTGCTCATGAATCTATCCATGCCTTGTTTTATCATGTGTTAATTAGGAGATCGAGAACTGCATTTTACCTTCATTTTCATTGGCAATGTAATGTATGAACTTTTCGCACATTGAAAATCCTGTTAAGATGCATGCTTAGTTAAAAAGTTGTTTTGAGCATTCAAAAACTTAACTGCTATGTGTTAACTGTTATTTTCTGGTTGGTGACCCTTTACACTATTGTGGAAATCTGGGCTTTGCCCTCAGATGAGAGTCAGGACGGCCCTACTGGTTCGTACCCTACGGACAGGGATGGAGATGGGAACGCTTGACTGCTGTTGTGTTAGGAGGATCTCACGGGGCGCGTGGAGATTACTCAGGGTGTATAGTTTTTGGTAGGATGATCAGATTAGGATGATGTATAGGGACTAGGGGTCCTTCTTTTTGGTTTGGAGTATTTTAGTTTTGGAAAACTGTACTTATACAAATATTATCAGTTTTATATCATCTTTGAATGGGTTCCATGTACCATTTGATGTTTATGTAGAAATGTTTTGGATTTGTAATTGGAGAAACTTGTCAGTTTGACACCTTATTCAAATGGGTTCCATGTACAATTTGCTGTTGTGTAAATATTTTGGATTTATAATTGGAGAAACTTTTCCGCTGCTTGTAATTTATAATGACGCAATTATTTATCCAAAGGCATTTCTTTTCTTATATCTCTATTTAGGTTTAATTCCTTTTAAAGAAAAAAAATATACCCTCGCTTTGAAAAATGGGGTGTTACACTGTGGTATCAGAGCATTGGTTTGGTTTTCTTTGGGGGCTGTGGAACCTTGGTTATAGATTGTAGGTCAACCTATAGGTTGAGAGTTGTTATCTGATCATGTGTCGGTTTAGGTGGTTTGAAGTTGTTTGTGTCTGCTTTACTGCTAAGACTTTGACAGTAAATTATGCATGTTTACATTGTCAAATAACCATTCAGAATAGGGACTTCTCGATTAATTTGATTGTTTACCTCTACATTAACCCAAGATCATTCTTGGTATGGATGGGAAGCCCTATCATTAGGTAATGATACATTGTACTCAATGTGTCGGTGTCATACTTAGTGTTTAGATTTGGTACTAGTTGGATGTTCTGCACAAGGTGGAACATCAGCAACCTGCTGGGGTGTTGCGACCTTTAGAGATTACACGGAGTACCATCGAGTATTGTATTAGACCGTGATCCGAAGTTCACATCACATTTTTGGGAGCATTGCACAAGCATTGGGAACGAAGCTATGATTGAGTTCACCTACAACAAATAGTTTCCACGCAAGTATTGGAATGGCTCCAAATGAGACTTTATATGGGCGCAAGTGTCAAACGCCCTTGTGTGGGTATAAGGACGGTGAAAATATGATCGTCGGACCAGAGATGGTGCAACAGACTACAGCTAAGGTAAGGAAAATCAAGGAGAAAATGAAGACTTCACAAGGTCGTCAGAAGAGTTACGCGGACAAGCGTCGCAGACTGTTAGAATTCGAATAGGGTGACCATGTATTTCCGAGAGTCACACCTACTACGGGAGTTGGTAGGGCGTCAAGATCGAAGAAGTTGACTCCGAAATTCATTGGACCATGTCAGATTTCTGCACGAATTGGGCCTGTTGCTTATCGGATTGCATTGCCTCCGATACTGTCCAACATTCATGACGTGTTTCCTATATCACAGTTGAGGAAATATCTTGCAGATCCATCGCATGTGATCGAACCAGACACAATCCAACCGAAGGATAACTTGACATTCGAAGTACCACCTGTGAGGATTGAGGACAGGAAGATTTAGCGATTGAGGACCAAAGATGTTCGTTGGTCAAGGTGATTTGGAACCCAATTACTGGACATGCGACTTGGGAATTGGAGAGCAAGATGAGAGAACAACACCCAGAGCTATTTATCGACGCAT
>NC_021161.2:20326540-20332354 GCF_000331145.2 Cicer arietinum | reverse complement strand
GATTGAGAACTTCATTTTGCTTTCTTTTTTTAATTGGCAAAGTATTGTATGAACTTTTCGCATATTGGAAACCCTGTTAAGGTGCATGCTTAGTTGAAAAGTTATTTTTAGCATTTCAAAAACTTAAATGTTATCTGTTAACTGTTATTTTCGGTTGGTGACCCTTTACAATTATTGTGGAAATCTGGGCTATACCCTCAGATGAGAGTCGGGACGGTCCTACCGGTTCGTACCCTACGGACGAGAATGGAGATGAGAACGGTTGACTGCAGTTATGTTAGGAGGATCTCACAGGGCGCGTGGAGATCACTCAGGGTGTATAGTTTTGTTAGGATGATCAGATTAGGTTGATGTATAGGGACTAGGCGTCCTTCTTTTTGGGTTGGAGTATTTTTATTTTGGAAAACTGTACTTATACTAAATTTGTCAGTTTGACACCTTATTCGAATGGGTTCCATGTACCATTTGCTGTTGTGTAAATATTTTTGATTTATAATTGGAGAAACTTTTCCGCTGCTTGTAATTTATAATGACGCAATTATTTATCCAAATGCATTTCTTTTCTTATTTCTCTATTTAGGTTTAATTCCTTTTAAAAAAAAATATATACCCTCGCTTTGAAAAACGGGGTGTTACACTGTGGTATCAGAGCATTGGTTTGGTTTTCTTTGGGGGCTGTGGAACCTTGGTTATATATTGTAGGTCAACCTATAGGTTGAGAGTTGTTATCTGATCATGTGTCGGTTTAGGTGGTTTGAGTTGTCAAGTTCATAATTATTATTATGTGCGGTTGTGGTCGGAAGTTATTCTTAGAATTATTGAAGTAGTGTTAAGACTCTACTTGATGATGGTTTTATAGGGAAACCATGCTGCCAAGGAGGAATGACGTTCCGAGAACCAATGCCAGTAGGAATGATCGAATGGCGGAGGCTATGAATAACATGGCTGCTTCTGTTGCTGCACAGACTGCTGCCAAGACTCAACGCGATCTCGAAAAGAGGGTCAGCGACCTGCTGGGGTGTTGCAACCTTTAGAGATTACACGGAGTACCATCGAGTATTGTATCAGACCGTGATCCGAAGTTCACATCACATTTTTGGGAGCATTGCACGAAGCATTGGGAACGAAGCTATGATTGAGTTCACCTACAACAATAGTTTCCACGCAAGTATTGGAATGGCTCCAGATGAGACTTTATATGGGCGCAAGTGTCAAACGCCCTTGTGTTGGTATAAGGACGGTGAAAATATGATCGTCGGACCAGAGATGGTGCAACAGACTACAGCTAAGGTAAGGAAAATCAAGGAGAAAATGAAGACTTCACAAGATCGTCAGAAGAGTTACGCGGACAAGCGTCGCAGACTGTTAGAATTCGAATAGGGTGACCATGTATTTCAGAGAGTCACACCTACTACGGGAGTTGGTAGGGCGTCAAGATCGAAGAAGTTGACTCCGAAATTCATTGGACCATATCAGATTTCTGCACGAATTGGGCCTGTTGCTTATCGGATTGCATTGCCTCCGATACTGTCCAACATTCATGACGTGTTTCCTATATCACAGTTGAGGAAATATCTTGCAGATCCATCGCATGTGATCGAACCAGACACAATCCAACCGAAGGATAACTTGACATTCGAAGTACCACCTGTGAGAATTGAGGACAGGAAGATTAAGCGATTGAGGACCAAGGATGTTTCGTTGGTCAAGGTGATTTGGAACCCAATTACTGGAGATGCGACTTGGGAATTGGAGAGCAAGATGAGAGAACAACACCCAGAGCTATTTATCGACGCATAGTTTCGAGGACGAAACTAATTTTAGGGGGGGAGTAATGTAAGACCCATAATTTTAAAGTACACTTTATGTATTTTATATGTTTTGGATTTTGGCTCGGAGGCTTTTTAGCCAAAGTTAATAATATTATGGAGTTTATAGGATCAAAAAGTTATTTTGACACCGTTTAGAATTACTCGTCGATAAATAAATTTAAATTAAGTGCGGTAAATCCTTTACGGAGAATTTAATGCGTTACGGGTGAAATGGTAATTTAACAAATATCTAGATATTTTGAGATATTTGTTAAGTTATATTTAATATATATATATATATATGTTTGCTTGGAGAGAATAGAAAGAAAGGAAATTAGAAGGAAGGAAAAGGAAAAGAAAAGGTTATATAAAGGAAAGAAGGAAATAGAAAGGAAGGAAAAACAAAGAAAGGAAAAAGGAAGGAAAGAAAATTCCAATTTTCCATCTTCTTCCTCCCGTGCCTCGCGAAAACCCATTTCTTCTCCTTCTTGGTTTTGCTTTCTTTTTCGTTCCTTTTCTTCAAAACTAGTAACCCAAGGTTGGGTGAGTGTTAGAACAAAGGTTTCGCAACTCCACTCTTCCTCTTTGATCCGAAAACGAAGAAAAACGGTATTTGAGATTCAAACACAAACCCCTCCGTCTCTTCTAGATCCAAGCTTCATTTCGCGAAGAGTTAGAAGGGAAAGTTGCTCACTACCACGCCACGGTGCTAGGGGACCAATTTGGAGGCGACGTTGCGAGCGGAGATTTTTACCGGATTTGCTCGCGGTACCAGAAACGCACGTTAGAGTATTTGAGGAAAATGTTTAAGTTAACTGGGCGTTGAGAATGGGGAATCTCTTAATGTCTCGGTTACTTAACTATCGTTTTTGAAAATCGTTTCGGTAAATGAGTATTAAGAATGGGGAATCTCTTAATATGACTGTTTGCTTAACGTTTTGTTTTGAAAATCATTAAGTTAAATCGGTATTAAGAACGGGGAATCTCTTAATGACTTATTTAATTAATGTTGTTTGAAAGTCGTTTAAGTAAATGGGTATTAAAAATGGGGAATCTTTTAATACCTCGGTTTACTTAATGTGTATTTGAGGAAAATGTTTAAGTTAACTGGGCGTTGAGAATGGGGAATCTCTTAATGTCTCGGTTACTTAACTATCGTTTTTTTTGAAAATCGTTTCGGTAAATGAGTATTAAGAATGGGGAATCTCTTAATATGACTGTTTGCTTAACGTTTTGTTTTGAAAATCATTAAGTTAAATCGGTATTAAGAACGGGGAATCTCTTAATGACTTATTTAATTAATGTTGTTTGAAAGTCGTTTAAGTTAAATGGGTATTAAAAATGGGGAATCTTTTAATATCTGCATTTGCTTAACGATTGTTGTGAATGGAGTCTGTGTATGCTCATGCATTTCATTTGGTAAATTGTGTCGACCCGTGATAGGTGACACCTTGGTAAACTGTACGGACCCGTGATAGGTTGTACGTTTGCGATTTATATTTTAGTAAATCGTGTTGACCCGTGATAGGTGACACCTCGGTAAACTGTACTGACCCGTGATAGGTGGTACATTTACGATTTCCGCTTTTTCTTTTAGTAAATCGTGTTGACCCGTGATAGGTGACACCATGGTAACTGTACTGACCCGTGATAGGTGGTACATTTACGATTTCCGCTTTTTCTTTTAGTAAATCGTGTTGACCCGTGATAGGTGACACCATGGTAACTGTACTGACCCGTGATAGGTGGTACATTTACGATTCCCGCTTTTTCTTTTAGTAAATCGTGTTGACCCGTGATAGGTGACACCATGGTAACTGTACTGACCCGTGATAGGTGGTACATTTACGATTCCCGCTTTTTCTTTTAGTAAATCGTGTTGACCCGTGATAGGTGACACCATGGTAACTGTACTGACCCGTGATAGGTGGTACATTTACGATTTCCGCTTTTTCTTTTAGTAAATCGTGTTGACCCGTGATAGGTGACACCTCGGTAAACTGTACTGACCCGTGATAGGTGGTACGTTTATGATTTACGCTTTTTAGTAAATCGTGCTGACCCGTGATAGGTGGCACCTCGGTAAACGATACGGGCCCGTGATAGGCATTACGTTTATGGTTTACGCTTTTTAGTAAATCGTGCAGACCCGTGATAGGTGGCACCTTGGTAATTGGTACTTTGGCCTGCGATAGGCGGTACAATTATGATTTACGGCCCTTCGAGGAGGGTTTTGGTTTGGAATTCCGAGTCCATGCATTTTGGCATATACGCATTGCATTAGGGTGCTTGGCACGCGAGTCGTGTTTGATTTAAGTTTATGATCGAGTGATTTGAATTTGAGTCGTTGTGATAATTGCGTTGAAAGTGCTAAGTGTTATGTGTTGATTATTGTGTGTAAGTGTGATGGTTTTTAGAAACTAATTTGAGACCAAATTTGTCGTGGTAATCGCGTAGAAATTGCTGAGTGTTAAGTTATGAACTTGAGTAGGAATGCTTTGAGTTAACTCATGCATTTTTTGGAAAAATAATCAGGGAAATCGATTTCCCGTAAACAGGGACTTGGCCAAAATGACAAAATCGATTAGTCAATCGATTTCGTAATCAGTTTTCAAAATTCCTTTAAGAAATCGATTGCCCAGTCGATTGGGCCTTAAGTCAGGGACGCACCCATATTCGACCAAATCGATTAGGGAATCGATTGGATTAAAACCTGGGGGCTCAGTACTCACCCAATCGATTTCCCAATCGATTGATTTCAGCCCAGGATTCTGTTTTCATTAAAATCCTTTACCCAATCGATTCCCCAATCGATTGGCTCAGTGAAAAATCCCAGTTTGAGTTAGATGACTGATTACTCATTAACTTATCCATGTCTTGATTTGTTATGTTTTAATTAGGGGATTGAGAACTTCATTTTGCTTTCTTTTTTTAATTGGCAAAGTATTGTATGAACTTTTCGCATATTGGAAACCCTGTTAAGGTGCATGCTTAGTTGAAAAGTTATTTTTAGCATTTCAAAAACTTAAATGTTATGTGTTAACTGTTATTTTCGGTTGGTGACCCTTTACAATTATTTTGAAAATCTGGGCTATGCCCTCATATGAGAGTCGGGACGGTCCTTCCGGTTCGTACCCTACGGACGGGAATGGAGATGAGAACGCTTGACTGCAGTTATGTTAGGAGGAACTCACGGGGCGCGTGGAGATCACTCAGGGTGTATAGTTTTGTTAGGATGATCAGATTAGGTTGATGTATAGGGACTAGGCGTCCTTCTTTTTGGGTTGGAGTATTTTTATTTTGGAAAACTGTACTTATACTAAATTTGTCAGTTTGACACCTTATTCGAATGGGTTCCATGTACCATTTGTTGTTGTGTAAATATTTTGGATTTATAATTGGAGAAACTTTTCCGCTGCTTGTAATTTATAATGACGCAATTATTTATCCAAAGGCATTTCTTTTCTTATTTCTCTATTTAGGTTTAATTCCTTTAAAAAAAAAAATATACCCTCGCTTTGAAAAACGGCGTGTTACATGCCTCTAATGGCTCATACCAACTCTGAATTTGGATCCAACATTTATTCTAACTATGGAATTCAATCAATTGAAGAAGAAATTAAAGTATTTTCCTATTTAACTAAATCTGATTTAATTGTTGTTATAAATGACTTCTTAAACAGGAACCACAAGTTGTCTGGTAAACTGAAAAAACTTAGGAAAGTAAATGTTATCTTAACTTAAGAAATAAGTGTTTTAAAAATTGAATGTGTTAAGGTCAAAGATGAAAACAAAATACTGAAATACAATCATGTTTCAAAACCTTTAGAAAATGTAACATGTGATTCTAATAAACATGAAGAGGTCTACCCAAGCTTAGTTGAAAAACTGAAATTAAGTGTGAAGTTTGTCTAAAGGGAAAATAGATAAAGAACTCATTTACCCCTAAGAGAATAGTCTCTACCTCAAAACCCCTTGAACTCTTTATATATATATATATATA
>NC_021161.2:20322634-20326476 GCF_000331145.2 Cicer arietinum | reverse complement strand
TATATATATATATATATCTTTGGGCTAGTGAAAACAGCCTCACTAAATCGAAATAAATATGACTTTGTGATAGTAGATGATTACACTAGGTAGACTTTGACATGGATATTGCAAAATATTTTTGGGCAAATACAATTAACACCGCATGGTTTATTCAAAATAAAATCTTAATTAGGTCGATATTGAATAAAACACCATATGAGTTATGGAAGTGTAAAAATCCTATCATCTCTTACTTTAAATAATTTGATTGTACTTGTTATATGCTAAACACTAAAGACAACATTGGCAAGTTTGATTCCATATCCTAAAACTGGACATTCATTGGATACACTGAAAGATCTAAAGCTTATAGAGTGTTTAATAGGGAAACTCATATTGTAGAAGAGTCAATTTATGTTAAATTTTATGACAAATAGCTTGACCTTGAAAATTCAAAGCAAGTTGATGATAGTGCATATTTACTATAGCCAGAGAAAGAAGATGCAGACAAATCTAAAGAACCTCAAAAATCAGAGGATACAAGCAAATTAGAAGAAGATGAATCTGACCAAGTCAGAAGCAACCAAGATAAACCAGAAGGAAATTGGATGAAAGTACAAGTCATCTCATCCTAAAAGTACACTAATTGTTGACGTAGCTTGAAATTCAAATGAGTATGATGGGAGAACTTAATATCTTCTTAGGGATACAAATTCAACAATGTCAAAAAGATATATACATTTATCAAACCAAATATACAAAAGAGCTTCTCAAGAAGTTTAAACTAAATGATTGTAAGCATATGGCTACACCAATGCATCCTACCTATTCACTTGAAAATGATTAATCAGACCAGAAGGTTGACAAAAAAGCATATAGAAGAATGATTGGGTCACTTGATATTATGTTTAGTGTGTGTGTGCAAGATTTCAAGTCAATCCAAGATAATCTCATTTAACTATGTTAAGAGAATCCTTATATACATAAAAGACACTACGATCATTATGTTGTTCTACAAAAAAATTCTTTTAAGTATAAACTAAGTGGGTATTGTGATTCTGACTATACTGGAGACAAACTTGAGAGAAAAAGTACAAGAGGAAATTGTTGGAACCAAGTTGGTTTTATACTTAATGTTTTGATGATAACAAAACTATTTATGAGAAAAATATATTTGACTTCACAGAGTATGAAAGAATATTCTTGTTTTTGAAGAAAATCTAAAATAAGATTTGATTCAGATTTATAACAGAAGAAATTCTAAAATTATATTTGATTCAGTTTAAAATTGAAGAAAACATAAAATAAGATTTGATTCAGATTTATAATTGAAGAAAATTTTGACCAAGTTGAAAAGCTGATATGGTCAAGATTTGAAGATTAGAACAAGATTTATCTACAACAAAATATGAATAGTATCAATATGAAGAATTTATAAACTCGATCTGAACAAAATATGAAAAGAATCAATCTGAACAAAATATGAATAGTATGTGTTTATTTCTAAATTGTATCTTCATACCTAGGTTGGTCAAAAATGATTATAAACAAGATGCTTTTTGATGATATGTTCTTTAGCCAATTCATTATTTTTGAATCATGTAACATTGCTCAATTGGTAGTGAGAATGAGATGAGCGGTACTTATCTCCAAGGCACCAGTTTCGACTCCCACGGAAGGCAAAAACTCGCTATTTTCTACGTAGAGCAAAGGGGGGCTGAGAAGGTCGTGAGTAGTAGTACCGATAACGGTAAGGGTCGGGTTGTTACAAAAAAAAAAAACGCCTTTTTTTTTACACCCTAGCCCTTACCTTTATCGCCACTACTACTCACGACCTTCTCACTGAGTCGAACCCCGTACATGGGGGATAAGTACCGCCTCATCTCATTCCCACTGCCAATTGAGCCAACAGCAATGCTACTCACGAAATTATTTTTGAATAAGATCATTTTTTACCAACCACGGTATGAAGATACAAATTAGAAATAAACAAGGACTAAATTAAAGTCCTAATTATCTATAAATAAATATTTGAGGCTGAAGAAGAAGATCATCAAAAATAGAGTAGAAGAACTCAAGCTCAAGATTCTAAATTCATCTTAGAGTTCAAAGAGAGAAACACTTGTTCAGATAAGAAATAATTTCTAAGTGTTTTTCTTAGACTGTGATAGTATTTGTTATAATTAGCTTGTTAGAAGCAAATTTCTTAAGTTGACTTTTAGGATCAAGGTGTTGGTTGTGTTTCTTCAACAATATAAGGTTGTCAGGTTGTTAGGAGAAGACTTGACTTGTAGAGTCAAGATGGTTAATTCCTTAAAAGTATAGGGTTGTTAGGCTATTTGGGAAGACTAGATTGGAGGGTCAAGTGCTTTGTAATTCAAGGTATTGGAATTAGTGGATGAAATCATTCTAAATGACGGAACTGGATGTAGCCAAGTTAGTGGTGAACTAGGATAAATCTATGCGTCCAATTATTTATGCTTTCACTGTTTGCTGCTTTTAAACTTAGTTGCTTCTTATCTAAGTAATTCATAAAAACAAACCAACTTTTATAAAATTAATAAAAAGTTATTAACTTTGTCAAACACAATAACCCAATTCTACATTCTAGAGCCAAACACATAGAAATCAAACATCATTTCATTAGGAACTTTGTTCAAAAAAGAGTACTTAATATCCAATATTATGTAGACATTGAACACCAATGGACTCACATATTCAACAAACCACTAGTTGAAGATAGTTTTGACTTCATTAAACAACACCTAAACCTTACCTTTATAACTAACTAATGTTGTGCCAACCTTATAGTATTTTAGTTTCATCTTATGATAAGTCTTATGTTTTATGCTCAAGATATGTGCTATGTTCTATTCAGTTTTTAAGAAGAAAAAAAGTTTCACTTTCAAGTCTTTTTTCTGATTACAAAAGGAGGAGAAATATATTTAAGAACAATTTATTGTTTGATATGTTTATGTATGCATTTGTCGTTTGATTTTTTTATGTATACATGTGGCGAGATAATAAAAAATATTTAGACTTAGGGGGAGCCTTAAGTAAGAGGGAGTCAAAATAATAAAAGAAAGTTGTTATAAAAAATACAGTTTTGTCATCATCAAAAAGGGAAAGATTGTTGCAGCTAAGTTGCTTTAATACTTAGAGTTTTAATGTTAGTAAAAGTATTTTATGAGAACAATAAATTTGACTTCAATAAGTATGTAAAAAATAAAATCAGAGGAAGCGACTAGAGGATGCCCACCAGAGGATACCCACCAAAGGATACCACTAGAGAATACTATTAGAGGATAACACCAAAGGATACCCATCAAAGGAAGTGACCATAGAAAGTAAAAAGGTCAAGGGAAACGAAATCAAAACAGCCAACGAAATCCTTAGAATAAAAAAAATGCACGCTTTGAAAAAGCACGTGTATCTGCCTTTGATGTTTACCTCTGAAGTTTGAGTTTGAAGACTGTCTCTGAATATTTCATGGGTTATGAGGATTTTTTATTCGATCTATCATAGGTTCAAAAGAATTTTCTTTTGTGATTCAATTTTTGTTTGACCACAAAACTAACTAACCAATCGAAAATTAATTTCGTGGAAATACCTACTGCAACAACCGTTAGCAGATTATGATTTGTAATTATTGAACAATTGTTACTTCAACACAATTAACTTAGAAAGTGAATTCAATCATATCTATAACTACCAATACCGACCATATCAATCCCTATTCAAAATAAAACAAAACAATCATTCAACTTATTTTAAATGGTCTCAAATTTAATTCTAAACATCAACCAATTAACCCTAAATTAGAATAGATAAAATTGAATTCAATTTGATTAAAACCCTAA
>NC_021161.2:20212056-20322624 GCF_000331145.2 Cicer arietinum | reverse complement strand
ATTATTAAAAAAAAACTATTATTAAAGATCAATATCTATCTTGCTTGTTTGTTTGTCGGTGTTCTATCGAGATGAAGTGTTCCTTTACCTTTAGCTCTACTAAGAGGCTCTGGAATTTTCTCTCATTGAAATGTCTGTCGCTATCGATAACTACAACTTTGGGGATGTTGATTGGGTCAATATGTTCTTCTAAAAGGACTTCACTATATTTGTTACTGTGATTTTTCTTAAAGGCCTAGCCTCAATCCACTTTTGGAAATAATCAATCTCGAAAGGAATCAAGGATATCCATCCCCTACCACACTAATGGTCATGGTAAGGTGAGTGTGGTCAGATTTATGTGTGTGTGTGGTGGGGGGCTCTAAGTGATTATCTTGATGTCATTGTCATTTGTCGCATTTATGTATGTATCATAATGTGCCTTCTATCATGGATGGTCAATAGTATCATGCTCGAATGATCCTTTTAGCTAGCCTTTTCACTCCGAAGTTGTGTTTTCATATGCCTTTGTTCATCTCTTGTATTACGGATTCGACATCTTCTTCGACAAGACACTTTAATAAGAGATTAGAGAATCCCCTTTGGTATTGGATACTTGCAACAAACAAGTAAAAGAAATATTTGCATTTTATTTTAAGAGGGAGCCTCTTGTTGGAACATGTTGTATATTTGAGAGGAATTGAAATTGAGAAGGAAAACTGAAATTCAAAACAACGAAGATTGATCTTCCTAGTCTGGAGAATGATCAAGTTCTGCATTAGATTGATCTTGGCTTTTAAGGCTTTTATAGAAGCAGTTTTAGCTGATTCAGTTACAACAAATTTAACCAACTTCTAATCATACTCTAACTAACTTCTAACCATATTCTAACTAACTAATTACAAATCAATTTGAATTAGATTTAACATGCTCCCTAATTCAAAGTGATTCAACTTGATGTTAATCTAAGTTTGATCCTCATCTCTTGGAACTTCACCATCTTCAAGTTTTTTGTTAAAATGTCAGCCTTCTGATCATTTGTATTGCAGTGTTTCAGCCTTATCCTGCCCTTCATTACTTGATCCCTTAGGAAATGAAATCTTATTTCTATGTGCTTGCTCCTTCCATGGACACTTGGATGTCTTGCTAGGTCTATGGCTGATTTATTGTCTATCTTCATCTTCACTGCATTATTACTTCTCAGTCCCAATTCTACCATTAATTCTGTCAGCCACACAACTTGGCATGCTCTCATGGATGCAGCTACATATTCAGCTTCACAAGTAGACAATGCTACTATGTTTTGCTTCTTTGAACACCATGAGACTGGTGACTCATTTATCATGAAAACATAGCCAGAGGTGCTTTTTCTATCATCTTTATCTCCACACCAATCTGCATCAGTGAATCCAATAAAATCAGCTTCAACTCCAGCCTGTTTCTTAGCATTGTCCAGTCCCAACTCACTTGTTTCCTTGATGTACCTCAAAATTCTTTTAGCTGCCAAATAGTGAGATGTTCTAGGCTTTTCCATGTACCTACTAACCAACCCAACACTGTGAGCTATGTTTGGCCGTGTGTTGCACAAATATCTTAATGATCCTACCAATTGCTTGAATGTTGTCGAATCAACCAGCTCATCATTGCCTTCTTTTGATAAGACCAAACCTGCTTCTGATGGAGTATCAGCCCCATTGTAGTCGTGCATCTTAAATCTCCTTAGTACATCATTAGGATACTTCTTTTGATGCATAAAAGTTCCATTTTCTTTGATTACAAACTCAATACCAAGGAAATATGATAGCATGCCTAGACCAGTCATCTCAAATTCCTTCTCCATTCTGATTTTGAATTGATGAATCTCTGCTTCATTTCTGCTAGTCAGTAGTAAAGCATCTACATATAAGCATATCAGCAGTGCAGGTGCTGCTGCTCTATTCTTAACATACATTTCATGCTCATTGGCACATTTTTCAAATTGCTGCTCTATGAGGAATTTGTCAATCTTCTTGTTCCATGCTCTAGGGGCTTAGTTCAGACCATATAATGCTTTCTTCAGCTTATATACATTGTCTTCCTTGCCTATTACTTCATATCCTGGTGGCTGCTTCACATACACTTCTTCCTCCAATGATCCATTGAGGAAGGTTGATTTAACATCCAATTGATGCATAGACCAACCTTTGTAGCTAGCAATTGAAACTACCATTCTTACTGTTTCAATTCTAGCTACTATAGCAAATACCTCATCATAGTCCAGCCCATGTTTTTGCAAAAATCCATTTGCTACAAGTTTGGCCTTGTATCTGACAATCTGCCCATCAGGTTTCAATTTCAGTTTATAGACCCATTTCACATCAATTGATCTCTTGTTCATTGGCAGATTCATCAGCTTCCATGTCTTGTTCTTCTCTATGGCTTTGAGCTCCTCATCCATTGATGCTCTCCATCTAGGATCACTCAAGGCTTCTTCATCACTTATTGGTTCTGATTCAGCCAACAAAGAAAAATGTGCTAATTCTCCATCTGCATTGATGGCTGAGTCAGATGTTACTTCATATAGTTGCAATCTGACTGAAGGCTTCCTAGCTCTTTCAAATCTTCTCATAGGCTCAAAAACTTGTTGACTTGTTGTTCCTACAGGCTGGCCTTCATCAAGTCCCAATGTTTATGTACTGCTAGCTTGATTGATGGAACTAACTGGTATGTCTGGACTAGCTGGGCTGCTTGAGTCGGCTTCAATCATTTTCCAGTCCCGTCCTTTTGATTCATCCATTAGTATGTCCCTGCTTATTACCAACTTGTTCTCGTCTGGATCATACAGTCTGTAAGCTCCAGTGGCATCATATCCCATCAGCACCATTTATTCTGCTTTATCATCAAGTTTTTTTCCGGTTTGAATTGGCACATGCCTGAAGCATAGAGAGCCAAACACCCTTAGATGATTCACAGTTGGCTTTTTTCCAGTCCAAGCTTCTTCAGGTGTCCTTGTGCCCAATCTCTTGGTTGGACACCTATTCAAAATATACACTATAGTCGATACTGCTTACCCCCAGAATCTATGAGGCACTTTATTCCCTTTTAACATACTCCTAACCATGTTCACTATAGTTTTGTTTCTCCTTTCAGTCGTGCCATTATGTTGGGGAGTGTACGGTGCAGTTACTTCATGCAATATCCCTTCTTTTTCACAAAAACCATGGAATTCATGAGAATTATATTCTCCTCATCCATCTGTTCTGATGATTTTCATACTAAAGCCACTTTGTTTTTCAGCCATTATCTTGAATTTTTTAAGTATTTCAAGCACTTCATTCTTTCTCTTGATTAGATATACCCAAATTTTCCTTGTAAAATCATCAATGAATGATACAAAGTAATGATTACCTCCTATTAATACTTCTTCAAAAGAACCACAAACATCATAGTAGATTATCTCCATCATTCTTGAAGATCGAGTTGGCACTTCAGCCTTGAATAAGTTTTTGTGTTGTTTGGCCTGACAACATTCTTCACATAGCTCCTTTGGCATTTTAATTTTTGGAATTCCTTGCACCATTCTCTTGTTATGCAACATTTGAAGGCTTCTGAAATTTAAATGTCCAAACCTCTAATGTCACAACCAATCTTCATTCATGACTTCAGCAGCTAGACACTTGCTCTCATTGATCTGGATATCAATCTTGAAGGTTATATTTTTATATAGTGGTGCCTTCAAGATCAATCTTCTTGGATCATCAAACAATCTCATTTCACCTTGCTCCATCTTTATAGAATACCCTTTTTCAAGCAGCTGTCCAAGGCTTAGCAGATTGTTCTTCAAGTATGGCACATACAACACATCACATATGAATGATTATTTACCATATCTCCTTTGAATCAACACTTTTCCTATTCCTTCTGCTGTTACAAAACTTTTATCTGCAAATCTGATCTCCCTTTTCACCTTATCATCAATGCTTACAAACCACTCTTTATGGCCAGTCATGTGATTTGAACAACCTGTGTCAAGGTACCACTGCTCTAGGCAGTCATCATCTGATTTTGTTGTAGCCATTAGCAACACCTCATCTGAGTCTGAATCCTCAGCTGCTATTTGTGCTTCATCATCCTCTCTTTGAACCTTCTTGGATCTACATTCATTTGCAAAATGCCCCCATTTTTTACAATTGTAGCATTGGATTCCTTTATTGTTGAATTTTTTCTTGCCACTCGAATTCTTGTTATTTTTATCACTTTGGTTGGTCTTCTTGTTAACTAGGGCCTGTACTTGAGCTGTTGAGGTTGCTGCACACCTTTATCTTACTCTCAGTTCATGAGCTTCAAGAGAGCCTTGCAAATCCTCCACCTTCATCTTATCAAGATCCTTTGATTCTTCAATTGCCACCATTATGTGATTGTACCTTTGTGTTAATGTTCTAAGGATCTTTTCAATAATCACCACTTCAGTTAATGATTCACCATTTGTTCTCATCTGATTAACAACAACCTGCACACGATTGAAGTAATCTGCCACAACTTCATCTTCTTCCATCTGCAATAATTCGTATTGCCTTCTTAGCATTTGGAGCTTCACTTTTTTGGCTTTTTCCCCACCTGTATAGTACTTGACCAAGATCTCCCATGCCTCCTTTGATGTAGATGCCTTTGAGATCCTCTCAAATTTGTTTGAATCCACACTCTGTTGGATATAAAACAATGTCTTGCAATCTCTTTTCTTGCAATCTTTGAAAGTTGTTTGTTGTCTTTCTGTTGGATTCGCACCAAGTTGTTCATAGTCATCTTGAACAATCTCAAACACTTCTTGAGCTCCCAGCAACGATCTCATTGATACAGACCTCCTCTCCCAGTTCTTCCCATCCAGAATTGGCAAATTCGATGGAAGTCCTCCTCCATTCATATCTTCTTTCACTCACACTTTGCGTTTCCCAATTTTGATTTCCCCTCACACTTGAACTCGTGTTTCCTAAGGTTTAAAATCCAAGCTCTGATACCAATTGTTGGAATAGGTTGTATATTTTAGAGGAATTGAAATTAAGAAGAAAAGAGAAGGAAAACTGAAAGTTTGAAAAACGAAGATTAATCTTCCCAGTCTGGAGAATGATCAAGTTCTGCATTAGATTGATCTTGGCTTTTAAGGCTTTTATAGAAGTAGTTTTAGCTAATTCAGTTACAACAAATTTAACCAACTTCTAACCAAACTCTAACTAACTTCTAACCATATTCTAACTAACTAATTACAAATCAATTTGAATTACACTTAACACCTCTCGTGTAGGATGTATTTGACAATTGGCATCATTAAACTCCTATGGGGTTCGCCTATTTCGAGTTCGATTATCATGCGTTCTTCGTCGACACTAGGAAATGGATGAACTATTGGATAACGGATTTGTTTCCTCATTTCCCTCTCATAATGGGCAACTTTGATAAGATGTCAACCCTAATATTTTGCTCTCATGGAATGTGCTCGACTTTGATAATTTCAAACTTATTACATTCACTGTCAGGTTTCGTATAGAACGAACCTATGAAAAATTTGGTCCATTTTGGACCAATTTTGTTTTAACCGTAGATATATAATTAAATAATTTCAATGGTGTAGATGCATTTATATACTTCACAAGTTATAATACATTATTTACACTCAATCTATTCTTCTTCTTCTTCCACACTCACTTCCTATTTTTCTGCATCTTCCCCCTTTAAGCAACCACAGCAGTTCTAGATTGTCTTCCTTTCATTCATCTAAACAAAGAGAAATACAACACATAGCATTTCTGTTTCTTACTCCGATACGCCACGGTTGCCGAAGTTAAGTAGACCACGTCATTGACTTCGAATACCACATTCACATTCACAACACCGTTACCTCGTCAACACCTATTAGTGCTCAAATTGTTCTCTGTTGCAGCATCTCATCTCCATTTATGTTTGCATACAAATAGACCGCTTTTTAACAAGCAATTTCTTTTTTTTTCAAAAAAAAAAAAGCAATTTATATCCAAAAGAAATTTAATGGTTTTTTATCAAGCAATTATTACCATATAATTCATTCACCGTCATTTTTCAATTAACAACCAATATCCCCAATTGGCAATTAGATTAGGTCAAATCAGCATATACATTACTGATTAATTGGTTTTCTTTGAAGTGATTAGGAGCAACATCGCTAACATAGTAACATGGTCAGTTCTTCTAGTTGCTTCTTCAAAGTGCTTGATTTATTGTCTGATATCTTATCTGATGTCTTTGGTTGGCATGAGAATTTAATATTTTTAGTGGTGATCAGAGTCAAAACAACAACGGTAATGATAATCGGAGTTGATAATAATGGTCTGGTCACTTGGCTTGAACAAGTTATCTTGAATGTTTTGATGTAAAAATGAACGAATCAATAAGTAACAAGGTTGATGTGGATATCAAGTGGGGATAGGAAAGAGAAAGAGAAACCATATCAAAGTTGAAGAGTTAGATTTTGTGTGGATAGCTCATAATACGATATGATGGATTAAATCTAACCGTAGAAAAAATTAGTCTATCATGGACCAATATATTCATTGGTGCAGGTTAAATGGACCCTCAGTATCAAACGATATCCATGCAGAGTTTGACCTTTCGCTTGATGGTCTTCGTTGATATGTGTGATGTCAAGTTATAAATATGTGTATAAGTTATACGGTGAACAATATTTAAAAAAAAATATTAATTAAAAAAAAATCAACTTTTTTAAGAATTGAGAGATATTTTTGTGACAAAGATATGGATTTATGTCTTTAACCACTTTTAACATTTAAATAATCATTAAAATGTAAATAATTAATTATTTATTTAATATATATCTGATTAACCACTAAAATACAATATATTAATCACTTTTAAAGTATTGAAATTTAGTAGTTAAAGAAGTATTTTAAAGAAATTGAAAAAGTATTTTAAAGTAATTAATGTTATGTACTTTAGTGTTTAATGAGATATATCTTTAATAAGTGATTAATAATATGTATTTTAGTTGTTATTGAAATAATCAAATTAGTTAATGACACAATTTTGTATTTGTGATACAAAAGTGTTATTATTTTTTCCCAAAAAAGAATTGAAAAAAAGAAACTTTTGTAAAAAAGGAATGGTGCAGCGGTATATATTCAGTATCTGTGTCCAAGAATTGTGTTCAAATAACACAACTATATTAATAATAATTTATCATTCTTTATTGTTTTATAAAAATTAAAATATTAACTATAGGGTATAATTAGAGTATGATAGATATATTCTTAGCTCTTATAATTTTTTTACCTATTAATTTTAATCTTTAAAAAATAAAAATTGATCCATACAAAATCATTCATTCAAACAACTTTAGTCCTTGTTGTTAAGTCAACATAAAATTTTGAATGCATGTTTACGACATTAAAAAAAGTTCATCCACAAAAAATGAATTCAAAAATCGATTTGGATGTCCATGTTTTTGTTATTTTTATTTTGAATTTTGGCATTTAAAAAATTTCTATTTGCTTCAGTCTAATTTGAAAACTTTTAAATTTTTATGCTAAAACTTTTTATAATATTTTAAACATACTTGCAAAAAATTATTCATAAATTTAATAGTGAAAGAATAATTAAATATATTTTATTTTAAGAGAGACTAAAATTATTTACAGGATAATTGTGTAATAACTAAAAATAATTTACAGAGTCAACATTTAAAAGGTGAATATTTTTAAGGACTAAAAACATATTAATGACACCCTAATTGTACCCTATTATTATTATTATTATTATTATTATTATTATTATTATTATTATTATTATTATTATTATTATTATTATTATTATTATTATTATTATTATTATTATTATTATTATTATTATTATTACATCGCTTTACTATTCTTCACTTTCTATTTATGATAAATAGAATGCATTTTCATTTAATTATCTTTTAATTGTATTAATTAGTTCATTATCAATATACGTTTAATTTTTTTTTCAGACGCTTAATTGTATTATATCTTCACTTATAATTTGTAGTAAATACTACCATAAAAGTAAAATTAAATCTCTCTTATAAGAGTTAAATTTGTTAAACAATATAAGTACTTTTTGTTTAATATTTTTGCTATTTTTCACAAATTTCATTATATATTTGTTGACGTAATAAATAAATAAAAAGTCTCCAATCTTGCACACTATTATATATAAAAGGGTTTATTGTGCTTTTGGACCCTCTAATATAGGAGAAATATAATTTTAATTCTTGCAAAATATTTTTTTAGATTTTATCTTTGTAATTTGATATTTTTCCTTTTTTAGTCTCTTTTGATATTTTTAAAAGCTAACATGACATTGACATATAGAAAAACTTGTGGTGGGGTGGAATAATATTTTATTACCGTTTATTTACATTTTTATTAATATAAATGAAAATAATTTAAAAAAAAATAGGAAAAAAAAGTAAACTTGTTTTGAAAGAAATCAAAGAGAAGCATAAATGCATTTCTTCTTCATCTTCTTCATATGTTCGCCGCCTCATTCACTTTATCTTCCTCGGTGCTATAATTTCGCGCGTGAGTTTCTTTTTCATCTTTTCATAGATCTATTATTTATTTTTAAAGTTTTATTCTCTTATTGTTTTAGCTCTAATTTATCATGGGATTTTGAAAAATAATTCAATCAAAATCAATGCAATCAAAAGATTGAAAGGATTAACAGACTCATTAAACAAATTGGATGTCATAATACAAATAAATATGCATTAATTAAGGAAAAAGGATATGTGTTGAGCTTTGCGGTAATAACTAATAACAACCACGTCAATGGCTAAGCCCCAATTTGAAAAAAATACATCTAAACCACAAACATTCATGTGATGGTTTGATCATGGATGAAATCTCATACAAATCAATTGTTATAAATTTACGTGATAGTTTAATTTATGTTTCACGATATTTTATCCCCTTTTCGGTTTCTCTTTAATTTATTTTGAAATTAATTTACATTTTTTTATTTTAAAAATTATTTTTCATTTACATTAATAAATTGTAAGTAAATGATGTAAAAAAATTATTATTCCACCTCACTATAAGATTTTTTATATGTCAATGTCACATCAACTTTTAGAAAAATTAAAATTCAACAAGGGACAAAAAAAAAAGAATAATATCATGTTATAGATGTAGAATCTAAAAAATATATTTTACAAAAACTAAAATTGTATTTATCTTATATTACACGAATCAAAAGCACAATAAATTATATATATATATAATATCAAATTTTGAACATTATAATTCTACTACCATAAAAATAAAATTAAATCTCTCTAATAAAAGTTAAATTTGTTAAACAATGAATATAAGTAATGAACAAATTTGATATTATTTCTATTTTTTTTTTTCATAATTTTCATAACTTATTCAATCAAGTAACAAAAAAAGTCTCAAATTTTGCGCATTATCATATTTAAAAGTCAACTATTATATTATATATATATATATATATATATATATATATATATATTTTACATACCAAAACAATCCATAAAGTTTAATAATTTTGTTATTATTATTTAATTTTTTCTATAATGTACTTAATTACTTAACTCTTTTAAATAATAATGTTTGGTACATTAATATATGCTTAATTATATTACATCTTCTCTAACAACTTGTAATAAATATTACAAAAAAAGTAAAATTAAATTATAAAAAAAAAAAATCTCTTATAAAATTTAAATATGTTAAACAATATAAGTAATACTTGTATTGAACAAATTTAATATTTTTTCTATTTTTCATTATTTTCATTATTTATTAAATGAAATTAAAAAAAAAAGTCTCAAATCTTGCGAGTTTTTATAAGTAAAAATTAAATACTTTCTATAGTCTTTTTTAATTATTAATTTTTGACTTATTTTCAAATATCAAAACAATTAATAAAATTTAGGGTAAATAACACCTATAGTCCCTTAACTTAATTTCAGATAACGATTTAGTCCTTTATCATTTTTTTTCTCGTTTTGGTCCTTTATGTTTTTAAATAATTTCAGGGTTACCATTTAAGTGAGGTTCTGTTAAGAAAACGTTAAAAAATCCCTCCTCCGTTTTCTCTTCATTTAGGTTTTCTCTCTCATTTCTCTTTTGGTTGTTTGGTTTCTGTTGTCATCTCCCTTCTCCAAATTCTCAAATTCATAAACCCTAACTTTCCCATCTCTCTTCTCCAAATTCCCAAATTCATGAACCCTAACTTTCCCAAATTCACGATTCATTTGCAATTTCAATTCTCGAGTTCATGGCTGCCTCTTTCACAAATGGGTCAAACTCAACCTCCTACAACTCAACATCGTACAACTATGGTTCTTTTATTTCTAATGGAATTCGTAAGCTGCCAAATTGTGCTTGTGGTCTGAAACCTGTAATGCGCATAGTGAAAATATTGGGTCCGAACAGAGGAAGAAAATTTTGGGGTTGTAGGAATTTTGTGGTAAGCATCAATACCTTTATGGTTTTAGATTATTTTATTTGAGGTTGTTAGATTGGTATTCGGGATTTTGGTTTTTAGATTGGTTTTCTCATATTAGGGTTATTAGATTTATTGTTTTTGGTTCAGATTAAAAAAAGATTATTTGATTCTTGTTGAAAAAATTGTTATTGATGTTGTCTATGTTCATCAATTGTAGAGTTATAACACTGAATCTAGATGCAATTATTTTGTTTGGGATTCAGACTATAGGCTTCAAGCACAACAGAGAAATCAACAACAAATACATACACAATGTTCAGAGTGCCCTCAAAATGAGTTGGAGATTATGACTTTTAGGAATGTCATTTTGAAGATGCATGGAGATCACAAGTCAACCATTATTAAGATGAAGTTGTTGTTATTTTTATGTGTTTTGTTTGGTGTAATAAGTGTTGTTTTATTGTTGATCTTAGCTCTGAAATGAACTTATTGTAGTTGATGTAATTTTCTTAATGTTGATGTTGTAGATTTGTTGTAAGTATGTAGTAATGAATGAGTTTGTTGTATGACATTTGGAACATATTAGTGTATTTTGCTTTTGCATCAATTGTGCCTCCAATTATCTTGGTTGTTCTTTCTTTAATTATTACTGTCAATATAATGTTTGATTTGTCTGCAATTGTATTATTAATTCATTCATTTAAATTGATGAAAAAAAATAAGGATGGAGAATGCAGAATTCATTCATAAAAAAATCACAATGCATTAATTCAATTATCTTGGTTGTATGACATTTGGAACATATTAGTGTTTGATTTGTATAAATCAGAATGCAGAATTCATAAAGAAAATCACAAAGCATAATTCATTCATAAAGAGTAATTCATTCATGAACAAAGTCCATTAATAACAGATTAATTCATTCATAATTCATTGTTGAATCTTGAACAAAATCTAAATAACACCCTTGTTCCTGAACAAAGTAACAGAGTTCTTGAACAAAATTACAATCAAAATAATATTCTTGTTCATGAACAAAATTCATTCATAACATAGTAATTCATTCTTGAATCCTGGACATAATTCATTGTTGTTCATGCTTGCTTCAGAATTCATTCATAACACAGTAATTCATTCATAATTCATTGTTGAATCCTGGACAAAATTCATTCATAACTCATAATTCATTCACAACTCATAATTCATTCACAACTCAAAATTCATCCATTCATAAGTCATAACTCATAACTCAAAATTCATTCTTGCTTCAGGTGGTACAAAAGACAGCAAATGGCATGCAATTACAAAAACATAATGACAAATACATAATAAACATAATGTTGACTTGTTCCTAATAAACAGAACGACAAATACATAAACATAATGATATATCAAAGAGTTCTTAATATCAAAAAGTGATAGTTCCTCCATGTGACTATTCCTAATATAATGTCCTCCATGTTTTGAACTTTGGCCTAAAAGTTCTTGGCTGAGCTTGTGCATGCTGAAATTGAGCTTGTGCAGGCTGGGACTGAGCTTCTGCATGCTGGAACCGAGCTTCTACAGGCTGGGACGGAGCTTCTGCATGTTGGAACCGAGCTTCTGCAGGCTGGGACTGAGATCGTGCAGGCTGGAACCGAGCTTGTGCAGGCTGGGACTGAGATCGTGCAGGCTGGAACTGAGCTTGTGCAGGTTGGGACTGGGCTTGTGTGGGTGGGTTTTTGTTGGGTCTTCCTCTGAGTTTGACAGGTTTGGCCTGGTTAGGTTGAGATTGGGCTTGTGTGGGTGGGTTTTTCTTGGGTCTTCCTCTGAGTTTGACAGGTTGAGATTCGGCTTGTGTGGGTTGGTTTTTCTTTGGTCTTCCTCTAGGTTTGATAGGTTGTGTTTGGGTTTGGGTCAGGACAGGTTGGGTCTGCAGAGCTTCAGTTTTAGTTTGGGTTTGGGTCTGCAGAGCTTCAGTTTCAGTTTGGGTTTTCCTTTGGGTTTGGGTCAGGTCAGTTTGGGAAGCTTCAGTTTCAGTTTGGTTTTCTTGGGTTTGACTTGGACATGATGATTTGTTATGACCAGTTTGTTTACACTTGGTGCACTTATTTGGCATCCCTTTCCTACTAATCATTGTTGAGTCCTTATTTTTTTCATCGCCATCTTTGTTCCTTGACCTTTTGGGCTTTTCTGGAAGCCTTCTTGATGGTGGTGGTAACACATCAAGATATGGAGTTTGAGGCCATAGATTTTGTCCATTTGTTGGGTAAATAATAGGTCGGTAACAAGCCACATATGTCTCTCTCCTGTAATATGTTGGAATCAATTCTTCTGGATCTTATTTGATGAAATTGCAACAACAAACTGCATGGCAGCAGGGAATTCCAGTAAGCATCCACTTCCTGCATGAACATTCTCTCTTTTGTGGGTGATGTTACTAACTTCGAATATGTTTTCACCAGCATACTTTGTTCAATAAGAATAAACATATAACAAGAATTATAAAACAGAACCACAATATAACCAAAATTAATACATGACATAATTGACAAGAATTAAAAAACAATTATATCATAAGAAGAATTATAAAACAGAACCACAATATTACCTACACATCCACATTCTTGATAATTCTTGTTCCTTTTCTAATTTTTTCTTGATTTGAGGTAGAATAGAACAAGTATACCTTTCCAATGTAGTTTTATTTCTAGCCCACCTTTCCATTAAGTACAATTTGATGTCTTCAAACATTGTCACTATGGGTTTCCCTCTAGGTCCAATTATGACACTATTGAATGTCTCTGACATATTATTGACAAGCACATCAGATTTAGAGTTGAAACTCAATCTTGACTTTGACCAAAACCTTGGTGGAATCTTCACCAAATATTTATAGGCCTCTTCGTTAACCTTCCTCAACTCTTTCATTTCTCTTTCCCATGCTTGATGATATGTTGACTTGGCTGCCTTCCACATCAATTCCTTAAGCCTCTTCCCTGGGTGGATTTTTCTGAAGCTGTTATAGAGGTGTCTTACACAAAATCTTTGTTCCACCCCAGGAAGCAACTCATCCATTGCAGGCAATAGTCCCTTACATAAACAACAAAAATTAACATAAATAAATAATGAATATGGACTTTGACGTGTGCTCTAAAGGTTTTTTAATACAGTAAATTCTGCATTAACAAAGGGAAATACATATCCAAAGTCAGAAAGGAGGAATTATTTACAGATATTTGATGAAGAAGAGGAAAATGGTTTAAATACAAACAAGTCCATATTAGGGCAAGTGTCTTTATATTTGGACTTAAAATGATAATGAGAGAATTTAAGTAGAGCTTGATGAGTTACCTAGATGAAAAACACATTATTGAACACCCAAGAAAAAAAAAAAGACTTAATAGAGTTGTTGGCCCCATAAAAATGAAGGAATAAGTCTAACAATTAAGGTCAAAGAAGGCAACTACTAGAAGAGGTACCTACCATTATTTTTTTTGTTGCAGCATTTTCTAGAAATACTGACTACCTGAAGGATGAAGATGTAATGCTACAAGGACATTATTGACTAGGTAAAGAGAAGAGGGGAACAGAAAAGATCAGAAAAACCACCCATATTAGATGTTGTCAATATAGTTTTAAAAATGGCCATCCATGAAGTCAATCTGACCACGATTCACGACACGGTCCACGCCAATCGTGACTGACCGCTGACACGGCCCCATAAATAAATTACCATAAATAAATAATGAATAATTGAACTTAAATGAGTACCTTTTGCTGATCAGATATGAAGGTGTAGAACTTGCATGCTTGTTGTCCACCCAAGTCATCAATTAATAATCTAAGGAACCAAGTCCATGAATCTCTTATCTCACCTTCAACTACAGCCAGTGCAATTGGAAGCATTTGTTCATTTGGATCTCTACCCACAGCAGTAAGAATCATACCCCCCATAATACCCTTTAAGGAAACAACCATCAAGACCAATTATTGGTCTACAAATCAAGAAACTCTATTTACATCCATTAAGACACATATATAGGCCTTGAAAACTAGGTAAAAGTGGTATGTCCACATAGTCAGTTACCGCTGAATTTGTAGCTTGGACTTCTAACTTAACAGTACTATTTGGATTTGATCTTAATAACTCATGACAATAATCATATAATCTTATATATTGCTCTCTGAATGATCCATCAACCATATCAATTGCAACCCTACGTGCCTTGAATGCCTTCATCTTACTCACTTCAGCGTTCCACTTTTGATGAACCTTGTTAGAAATATCTGTAATTTTTATGTTCGGGTTCTCCTTCACTGTTGAGTACAATCTACTTCTGAGCCAATTTGATCTCATAAATTTGACTTTATACTCTCTATTACATGAATGTGTATCAACTAGTTTCCTAAGTTGCCATGTATCTTCATCAGGTAACTTTGCACAATAGGCAAACCATTCACAACCTTCCTTGCATTTAACTCTCACTCTTAGATTGTCATTTTTTATAAACTTCAAATCCCTCCCATTATAAATGGCATATGTTGTCATAGCCTCCTTAAATTCTTCTTTACCGGTGAAAAGGCTTCCTAAAACCCAATTATAATCTTCCATTTTTTTTGGCATGACAAATAAAGGATACTTGTCTTTAGTGCCCTCTTCATCACCATTTTCTTGTGATTCATCACTCTCCAATTCCTCCGTAAAATAATCTTCATCACAAAATTCCTTCTCAGTTGGTTTTACACGCTTCTTTCTATTTGAAGCGAAATTCAAAGAGTCATCACTTGGCACATTAACCTCTGCATCTTCATCCACAATATGTTCTTTCTCAACACGGATCTTCTTAGGTCTTCCTCTTTTGTTACCAGTACTTTGTTTCTTCTTTTTACTAGTACTAGACCCTTTCTTACTTGCACTATTCCCCTTCTCAATTTCAACTTCACACTCGGTTTCCTTACCACCTACCCCTCATTGTCCTTCAAGTCCATCGCCACCTATTTGGACCTCATCAAACCCATCATTCATGGGCAATTCATCATCCGAGTCTCCAAAAATTACATTAACGATATTGTCATCACTATCAGAGCCAAGATTGTCTTCTGTTTGGGTTGCTTTTTTGGTTGGTCCATGTGTATCATTCACTCCTTGGGCAGCTTCTTGATGGGCCTGTTTATCTTGATCTTTTTGAACCTCAGTCTGCATATTATCCACATTATCCACAAATACGGGCTGAGATATTGGATGAATAAGATAAAAATTCACTTTCCCATTAGCTTTTGCAAAATTTACCATTTCTATAGCCCCAATGTCATTTTCCAGAAACTTTTTCTCACCATACACTTCATACCAAATACTAATAACTTCAGGATACCCCCTTTGTTTAATAATATCAAAAATTTCAAAGTAACTCCACCTGTCAGCATCACATTTCCAATTTGACACTTCACCTTTGTACATTTCCATTGTGTCATCCAAAAAATACCCTTCATGATGGACATCAACAAAAAAGACATCCATTCTGCTTTTTATACATTGAAAAGACAAAAAAAAAAAACTCATCAATACAAAACTATAATCAAATTGTAGGGACCACAAAACTGACCCCCATAGTCTTAGAAAAAGAGTGAGGAATATGTATGTGTGGACCACAAACCCTAGATCCCAATAAACAACACAAACAACACATGCAGTAATCAACTCATTCACAAATCAAACACATGCAAATAATAAATACCATAACGACCCAACTAAGCCCTAAACCCTAAAAAATAGTCACTACCCCATTAAAATGACACTTACAAACTAAATAAAGGAGCTACAATCGCAAACAAAATCAACTTCATCCAACAAGCAAAGATTACCAAAATAAGAATTGAATCGCAAACTGAGACAATTTGGGAACATAATGGAACTTACTTGCTACTGAGAATGCGAGGAAACTGAAATCGTCAACTGAATAGCGACTTCATCTTCGCTTTCTCTGAAGGAAACTGCGAATTGGACAAATGAAGAGAAATTGCAAATGAATCGTGAATTTAGGAGAGTGAAGACAGATGGGAAAGTTAGGGTTCATGAATTTGGGAATTTGGAGAAGGGAGATGACAACAGAAACCAAACAACATAAAGAGAAATGGGAGAGAAAACCTAAATGAAAAGAAAACGGAGGAGGGATTTTTTAACGTTTTCTTAACAGAACCTCGCTTAAAGGATAACCCTGAAATTATTTAAAAACATAAAGGACGAAAACGGGAAGAAGAAAAAAAAAATAAAGGACTAAATCGTTAACTGAAATTAAGTTAAGGGACTATATGTGGTATTTAGCCTAAAATTTACTATTTTTAATCTCATTATTTTTAATCACATTATTTATCTTTTTCTATAATATCCTAAATCATTTAACTCCTTCCTATAATAAAGTTTGCAACCTTATTATACGCTTAACTATTTAATATATTCACTTACAATTTAAAATAAATGCTACATTAAAAGTAAAATTAAAATTAAATCTCTTATAAAAGTATTATTTCATAATCGAAAAAATATATCTCTTTTAAAAGTTATATTTGTTAAACAATTAATATAAATAATGAACAAATTTAATGCTATTGCTATTTTTCATAATTTATTCTATAAAATAAAAAAAAAATTCTAAAATATTGTACATTATTGTAAGTAAAATCGGTTCATGTGTAATTATCCTTTTTTGACATTTTATAAATAGCATAGCAATCAATAAAGGTTGCTAATTTTGATATCATTATTTTATTATTTCTATAATGTTCTTAATCATGGAACTTTTTTTGATAATAATGTTTGCAACATCACATCAATATACACTTCTTATTTTTATTTTAAAAAATATAGTAAATTTTCCTATAATTAACTCAAATTTGAATTTAGACTTCAATCTAATGACATTTGTCAGTTGAGTTAATGTTTAAGAACACATTAATAAACACTTAATTATATTACATTGTCACTTACAATTCGTAATAAATACTACAATAAATATAAAATTAAATCTCTTATAAAAGTTAAATTTGTTAAAAAATATAAGTAATGAACACATTCAATATTTTTACTATTTTTCATAATTTTGATAATTTATTCGATGAAGTAATAAAAAAAGTCTCAAATCATCCACATTATTATAAATAAAAGTTAACTACTCTCTATGTTACTTTTTAATTGTCATTTTTTGACTTTTTACACATATCAATTCATTCAATAAATTTTGTTACTTTTGATGTCATTATTTAATTTTTTTATAATTATTTATTTATTCTATCATCTCATATATTTCTCTATCTCCAATAATTAATATAAACAAAATTTTCCTTAAAATCTGACAATTAAAAAGAAATAAATGATATACTTTTGAACAATTTAATGTCATTATTTATAAAATATCTTGTATTTAATTGAAAAAAAATTATTTTTGATTATTTATTATTTGATAAAAATTAACAATTTAAAAAATCGATTTGTATATTCTAAGAAATTTAAAAAATAATTTGCATTTTACAATTTTTTTTAATAATCATAAAGTATATAATTTGTAACAGTCCGTTTTTTTTTAAACCAAAATTGAATTTCAGAAATTAAGAAAGAAATACTTTTTGATAAAATACTTAAGTCGTAACATAACGACAAAATTCAACAATAATTACAAGCAGCGAAAACAGTTTTTGAAACGAAAATCCAAAGTATTTAACACAACAAAATACACCAAGGCTATTAGACCTATCAGACATAGCTCATACCCTTGGGTATTCTCGACAGACACCTTCATAAAAGCACTTCCCCAAGAATCCCTACGTCACATCAAAAAGTGGAATATGGACCCATCAAAATAAAAGTCAAGCTGACTGTTGACACCTAATTTTGTCCGCTACTCTATGATTTTTAATAAATATATAAGAAAAATAAATAATAAAAAAACTAATAATGATGAAAATAATAATAAAAATAAATTGTTAGATTTTTTAGAAAATCATGGATTGTGTTTGGTTTCTATTTGACTCTGATTCCTTTCAAGAAACTTTTACTATTTTCTAAATAAAAAAAATAAAAACAATTGAGAATAATAGAGAGAAAAGAAAGAAGAAAGATTGAAACGAACTAGTAAAGAACATTTCCAGTGTGGTAAACACTTATTTTTCTTTTTTCTTCTTGTCTATTTTTTTTTTTTTTTTACATTATTATTGTTATAAAGTTTTTTTTTTACTATTCTATACACGTATGATATAAACAATAATTTTTTTTTTTATTTCACGATCAAGTTTTGGAATCAACTAATAAAAATCAATTTATTTGTTGTATAATCGTTTATTTCTTTATCAAATTTGTGATCTCTCATCTTTATTGTGTTTTATTTATTGTGCGTTAGATCTTAAATTCTCTTATTATTACCGCCGTCAGTTCGCGCCACATATGTGTTGCCTACTCACGGATTTTTATCCTTTACATTTTATAAAAATAAAAAGGTAGTAAAAGTGTTTCTTTAAAATAAAACGATACACAAATCAATATACAACACATCACTCATATTATTATTTTTATTATTACCATTATTACTATTATTATCACTATTATGTTGTTAATTTATTTTGATATATATATATATAAAGTAAAATTAATAATAAAATCGATTAACACATAAATATTTTCTACCCAAGAACTACGTGAGTTTTGATTTCCCTATTGCACTTGGGGATACGTAGGAGCAAGGTTTTTCCCTTGTCAAACCAAATTAATAAAAAAAAAAACATTTTTCCTTCTTTTATTAATGTAAATAATTTTTTTTTTCTTATTATTCTTTTTGAGGTAAAAATAAATAAATAGTATGTATATAATTAATTATAGGGTAACCGTTTTAACGGACGTTGTAGGGTGGTAATACTTTCTCTACTTGTAATCGACTCCCGAATCCGAATTTTTTGGTTCAAAAATCATTATTTTAAGTTTTATCCAATTTTTTCTTTAATAAAAAAAAAAAAATTGGTGGTGACTCCTTTTTCGCGGACAAACCGGACGCTACACTAACAATATGAGGTATAGGTACAGTCTTCCAAATTGAAATAAATACATCCACAAAAGAAAGACATCTAGCCCCTATACAACTATCTAATCTCATCATGCTACAAAAACTATACCACTCGGGTGATCTCCATGCTCCCCACAAAATGCTCCTGACACAGCTTCAGTCAGGTATCTCCAGGGTACTAACCGGTAGGATGATCTTGGTTCTCATATGAGGGCAAATCCCAGATTTTCATAATAATTGTAAAGGGTCACCAACCGAAATTAATAAATATCACATAACATTTAAATTTCAAATGCACAATATAACCTTTCAACTTAGCATACTCTTTGAAAGGGTTTTCATATGCCAAACATGCATAATCAAAGTTGAAAAATGAAGTTTTTAACAAAACTGCACTGTCGTATTTGAATACAACAAACTTGTATTCAAATACAATGCTAATTCAGAAGTCAGTAGCAAAAATCATCATGTCGTATTCGAATACAATCCTATCGTATTCGATTGCACGTATTCGAATACAGTTATGTCGTATTCAAATACAAGTGCAAAATTCTAAGTCAGTAGCAAACTCAGTGCTGTCGTATTCGAATACAATTATGTTGTATTTGAATACAACTATGAAAAATGCATATTTTCAGTTTTGAAAATGTTTTGAAATCAATCAACACTTACACACAAATTCAATCAATCACACTTAACAATTATGGCACAATCACAAACAACAACTGAGTATGTATATACAATCATCATAGTATATCAAACATGACTCGCATGCCAAGCACCCTTATGCAATGCATATATGCCGATGCGCATGATTCTGGAGTTCCAAACCAACAACTCTCCCCGGGAGGCGTAAATCGTAATTATACAGCATCTCATAGACCAGTACTAATTACCAAGGTGCCACCTATCACAAGCCCGCACGATTTATTAGAGCGTAGCCTATCACAGGTCTTACACCATAATTCCAAACAAAAACCTTCTGCGAGGGGAGTAAATCCTAAACGTGCGGTTCCTCACGAACAAACACGAGTGCAGTCTCTCACGGACAACTCGAGTGCAGTCTCTCACAGACCATCATGATTTATAAGAGTGCATTTTCTCAATGACCAACATGATTTACAAGAGTGCAGTCTCTCACAGACCAACACGATTTACAAGAGTGCAATCTCTCACAGACCAGCACAATTTACAAGAGTGCAGTCTCTCACAGACCAACACGATTCACAAGAGTGCAGTCTCTCATAGACCATCACAATTTACAAGAGTGCAGTCTCTCACATACCAACACGATTTACAAGGGTGCAGTCTCTCACGGTCAAACACGATTTACTAGGGTGTAGTCTCTCACGGAAAAACACCAGTGCAGACTCTCACGGACAAACACGATTTACTAGGGTGTATCAACAAAGATTAATTCAATGTCTTTCTTATAGACATGATCACGAATAAAATGATGTTTTATTTCAATATGTTTTGATCTAGAATGCTGAATTGGATTTTTGGACAAATTTATAGCACTTGTATTATCACAATAAATTGGAATACTGGAATAGCTTACAGAGTAATCTTGAAGTTGGTTTTTAATCCACAAAACTTGTGAACAGCAGTTTGCAGCTGACACATATTCGGCCTCAGTTGTGGATAGTGCTATGGTGTTCTGTTTTCTGCACGACCAACTGATTAAAGCTTCGCCTAAGAACTGACATGCTCCACTTGTGCTTTTTCTTTCAACTTTGTCTCCAGCATAATCAGCATCACAGTATGCTATAATATCAAAATGGCAACCTTTTCTATACCAAAGACCAAGATTAGTTGTTCCAACGAGATATCTAAATATGCGTTTAACTGCAGTTAAGTGGGATTCTTTGGGCGCTGATTGAAATCGAGCACATAATCCTACTGCAAACACAATATCTGGTCTGCTAGCAGTTAGATATAACAGAGAACCGATCATTCCTCGATATTCTTTTTCAGAAACAGATTTGCCATTTTCATCTTTTTCTAAGGAAGTGGATGGATGCATGGGAGTTGTCATAATTTTTGACTCATTCATTTTATATTTGATCAACAGATTTTTGATATATTTTTCTTGACAAATAAAAATGCCTTTTTAGTATTGTTTGATTTGTAAACCAAGAAAATATCTTAATTCACCCATCATGCTCATTTCAAATTCACTTTGCATAAGTTTTGAGAAATTTTCACATAGTTTTTCATTTGTTGATCCAAAAATGATATCATCCACATATACTTGAACAATGAGTAATTCATTTCCCTCTGTTTTCTTAAATAAGGTAGTATCGATTTTTCCTCTTTGAAAATTGTTCTTAATTAGAAATGAACTCAGCCGTTCATACCAAGCCCTTGGTGCTTGCTTTAAGCCATAAAGTGCTTTGGTAAGTTTGAAAACATGATTTGGTTTTGATTGGTTTTCAAAACCTGGGGGCTGTTTTACATACACCTGTTCGTTTAAAAAACCATTTAAGAAAGCACTTTTCACATCCATTTGAAACAGTTTGATGAGTTTATGAGATGCATATGCAAGAAGTATTCGAATAGCTTCTAACCTTGCAACTGGAGCAAATGTTTCATCATAGTCTATACCTTCTTGTTGATTGTAGCCTTGAGCTATTAATCTTGCTTTGTTTCTAACAACCTTTCCTTTTTCATCAAGCTTGTTTCTGAATACCCATCTAGTGCCAATAATTGTTTGATCTAACGGATCTGGTACTAGAGTCCAAACTTCATTTTTCTCAAACTGCAGTAGTTCTTCCTTCATGGCATTTACCCAAGACTGATCAGTAATAGCATATTTGATTGACTTTGGCTCAATCTGAGATATCATTGCCATGCTGTCGTCATCATTCTTGAATGATCTTCTGGTTCGGATTCCATCAGCTGTGTCTCCAATGATCTGAGTTTGAGGATGATCTCCAATAGTTTTCCAGCTTTTTGGTGGAGAATGAAACGGAGATTGTTTATCAATCTCTATTTTCTGCAGACTCTGCTGTGTTTCATTTTGAGTTTCTTCTTCCTCATCCTTTTTACTTATATCTAGATCATCAAACTCATCAAACAATATATGCATACTAATTTCAACAACATTAGTTCTTAAATTGAACACTCTATAACCTTTAGATTCGGTTGAGTATCCAAGAAAGATCGCTTTATCGGATTTTGCATCAAATTTTCCAATAAGATCTTTGTTGTTTAAAATGTAACAATAACATCCAAAAATATGAAAGTAAGAAATATTTGGTTTTCTGTTTTTCCAGATTTCGTATGGAGTTTTGTTGTTGATTTTTCTGATAGATACACGGTTCAGGATATAGCAAGAAGTGTTTATGGCTTCTGCCCAAAAATACCTTTCAACATTTGATTCTTCTAAAATAGTTCTTGCCATTTCTTGTAGTGTTCTATTTTTTCTTTCAACAACTCCATTTTGTTGTGGAGTTCTTGCACATGAAAGATTGTGAGATATACCAAGTTCATCAAAAAAGCTTTTGAATGAGGCATTTATGAATTCTCCTCCATGATCACTCCTTACAGAGATGATGCTGGAGTCCTTTTCATTCTGCACCTTTTTACAAAATGTTTTGAATGATTCAAATGCATCATCTTTTTGTTTTAAAAACAGAACCCATGTAAATCTTGAGAAATCATCAACAATAACAAAACCATATTTCATTCCTCCTAGACTTGTTGTTTTGACAGGCCCGAATAAATCTATGTGAAGTAGTTCAAGAGTTCTTTTGTTGTTACAAAATCTTTTGTATGAAAGCTGCTCTTAACTTGCTTACCTTTTGCACAAGCTTCACAGATTTTATCTTTCTCAAAATTAAGTTTTGGTAAGCCTCTAACAAGATCAAGTTTGGAGATTTTTGAAATCGTTTTCATGCTGATATGTCCAGCCCTTTTATGCCAGATCCATTTATCTTTATTGATTGATATAAAGCATGATTCATCAGGTAATTCTTCAAGATATAAAACATATAAATTTTTCTTTCGACATAATTTTTCCAGTTTTGGCCATCTTGATTTCACATACCTTTGGCTTGAAAGTGACTTCGCATCCATTGTCGCATAACTGACTTATGCTTAATAAATTGTGTTTCAATCCTTCCACGTATTGGACATCATTTATTTGAGCAGAGTTTGTCTTACCAATTGTTCCATTTCCCTTAATTTGAGCTTGATCATCATTTCCAAATGTGACCGAACCACCATCCTTCTTGCTGAAGGTTATGAAACAATTTCTATCTCCTGTCATGTGCCTTGAACAGCCACTGTCCAAGAACCAAGGCTTTCTCTTTGTATTTTGAAAACCAACCTGCAGGTGATATCATTTCAGTCTTAGGTACCCACTTTGTTTTGGGTTCTTGAGAGTTAGTTTTTAAGTGGTATATCATTCTCGTTTTGGAAACAGTTGTGTTGTTTGTTGATTTTGAAATGGGTTTAGCAATATATGATTTAGGAGAGTTGAAACGTTCAACTTGTAATTTTGAACTTTCTCCGTTTGGGAGACAAACTGGAGAACGTTCTCCGTTTTGCTGTTTCTTAGACACAATTTTGACAGAATGATTCTCCTGTTTAAAAAACTCCTTTCTTTCAATTTTTTCATCCCTTTTTCTAAAGTAGCAAGCAAATTCTAGATGTCAAAGTTTTTTACAATATGAGCATCTAGTCTTGCATTTTTCTTCCTTTCTTTCTGGCACAAAGAAGTTTTCATAGAGTTTGGTTTTTTGGGTTTGATTGAAACCAAGACCAGCTTTATCAAAAATTCCTATTTGAGATCCCATGATGTTATGAAAAGTTTCAGTGGCTTTAATGAAGTTTAGTAAATCTGTTTTGAGAAGTTCATTTTCATTTTTGAGTTGAACGTTCTCCGTTTGTAGCGCAGAATGTTCTTGACATTCTTCACTTTCAAAAACTCTTGTTTCTTTCAATTCTTGAATCATCTTTTTTAACAAATTATTTTCAGTTTGATTTCTTTCCTTCTCTTCTTTCTCTTTATAAAACTGTTCTTTCAGAGAACTACATTTTTGAATAAGGAGATTTGAGTCATTTAGCAAGTTATCAAATTCATTTCCCATTTGTTGACATAAATGACATGGTTCAGAATTCATTACCTCATCTTCCTCTGTTTTTGCCATCAAGCATATGTTGGCTTCTTCTTCCTCTTCTTCTGTTTCTGATTCCTCTGAATCATCCCATGTTGCCATCATTGATTTCTTTTTGAAGGGAAATCGTTTTGGTGGATTTTTGTTTGATGGACATTCTGCCTTGTAATGTCCCAATTTGTTGCATCCAAAGCATGTGACTTGACTCTTGTCAATCTCTGTTTTAGGATTTCTGTTTTGAAATCCCTTTTTGATTTGATCTCTTCTTCTCATCATTCTTTGAATTCTTCTAGTGAGAAGCGCGATTTCATCAGCATCTCCTTGTTCATTCTCTTCTGATTCCTCTTCAACTGGAACTGTGATTTTTTCTTGAGAGACTTTCAGTGCTATTGCCTTTCCTTTCTTGACTGGTTTGTCTTCTTGCAATACTATCTCATGAGCTCTTAGAGTTCCAATTAGTTCTTCCAGAGGCAGTGACTCAAGGTTCTTGGCTTGGCTTATAGCTGTCACCATTGGTCTCCAAATGATTGGGAGACACCTCATGATTTTTCTTACTCTTTCTTGCACAGTATAGGCTTTGCCAAGAGAACGCATTTCATTTACTATTGTGGTGAATCTTGAGTACATTTCATCAATGGTTTCTCCTTCTTGCATTTCGAACAATTCGAATTTCCTTATACCAATGTCTATCCTTGTTTCTTTGACATGGCTTGTTCCTTCATGGTGAGTTTGCAATGTATCCCAGACTTCTTTTGCAGTTGTGCATTCATCTACCCTTTCACTTTCTTCCCTGCTTAAAGCACATGATAAGAATAATTGAGCTTTAGAGTTTAGAAGTACCTTAGCTTTATCTTCTGCTGTCCAATCTGCTTCCTTTTTTAAGGCAGAATTCGAGTCATCTTGATCAACCCTTGGTGTGCAATCTCCATCTGTAATGATGCGCCACATTCCTGTGTCTTGAGATTTTAAGAACAACTGCATTTTGTTTTTCCAAAAATAATAGTCTGATCCATCAAAGAATGGAGGTCGGTTTGAGGATCCTCCTTCAACAATGTATTTTGCTTTCGACATTCTTCTAGATCTTTTCTCTAACACTTGTTAGGTGTTTTTGAACTTTTTAGAGACCGAGCTCTGATGCCAATTGAAGTAACAATGTCGATTTACAAGAAATGGGGGTTTGAATTGTAAATGTGCCTTTTAAAAATTCATGTTAAATCTTAAGAAAATGACTCAAGAATGATCTTGGATATAAAAACAGAAAACGGAGAACGTTCTTGGTTTATGTTATAAAACAGAGAACGTTCTTGGATTAGCAGAAAATCAGTTTCTATTTTATCTTAATTGATCAATGCAGTATAATAAGGAAAGAGATAGGAAAGAGAATATCACACAAAGATTTATCCTGGTTCACCCAACGTGGGTTACGTCCAGTCCTCACACTGTGAGATTTTCCACTAAGTGTTTAAAACGAAGAGCCTTCTTAATCTTACAACACCTAGAATAGATCAACCTTGATCTAATTCAACTTTAATTACTTTCCACCCAGAAAGCAATTACAACACCTATCTAACCTTGATAGGAAGCAATCTTAAACAAACTATAAAGAAACTCTTATAGTTTGAGTTTTTACAAATGATTGAATTTGACAGAATCTAATATTGCTCAACTCTTTTTTGAGAATAGATTCTTTACAGAGTATCTAATGATAATTTCGCAGCTGATATGTGAATGTGCAACAGTGGCTGTTTCGCGAATTGCAGAAAGTGATGTTGCCTCTGTTTTTGCAGAATTTCAAGCTTAAGTGTGATTGTATATTGTTGATTACTTAGCACTTGAATTTCTTGCTGAGAACTGGAATAATGGCCTTCTATTTATAGGATGTAGATGTACTTGAATGAAGGTACAAGAACTGTTGGAGAGACTTTGCTTTTTTGACTGAAACATTATTTTTAGAATAAAAATAATCCTTCTTTGAAATAGCTTTTTTGACTTTTAATGGTTTAGCTTTTAAAGCATTTCTGTCCTTTTCTTGACGTTTCTTCATTGATCTTGGATGGTACATTATCTGCCTTGAGTCTTGAGTGTAGTTAGAGAAGGTTGGAGAAGAATTGCAGATCAAAACAAAGAGAAACAGAGCTGCTGTCGCTGTGCAGAAAAATAGAGAATGATTAACGTTCTTGGTTTATCAGTTTGAATTTTCTTGAGCTTCAATAATCGTTATGGAGTTCCCGTTTTAAACGTTCTGGATTTCCTTTGTTATTGTCTTGTCATATGCCCAGTTTGATCAAACTTTCTCGACATTTGAATTTTGGAGCATGCAGATCGTCATGATTTTTGTCTGTCTTTGAGTCCTTTGATCTTTGCGATCAAATAACCTTTTTGAGTCTGGATTATTCCTACTTGTTCCTTGCCATGTACTTATTAGATATGAATGATTTCCAGAGCGGACTTTTTATCACAGGGATAGAAAAGTTTTGACCAACTTGATGTGATGGATAATTTGTTGAAGCTGAAGATCATTCTCTGTATGATGCAGAATGATCTTGTTGTTGTTTTTTCTTGTATTTGCTTGATTCTGCTCTTAATTAAATCCACTCAAAAACACAGGTTAAATTAACATAACATTTAGAATCATAATTAACATTCTTAATTAACCTTTGTTTATTTTCATCAAAACTTAAAATATAGAGTTTGTCTTAACACAGTGTAGTCTCTCACGGACAAACACGATTTACTAGGGTGTAGTCTCTCACGGACAAACACGATATACTAGGGTGTAGTCTCTCACGGACAAACACGATATACTAGGGTGTAGTCTCTCACGGACAAACACCATAGTTAAATCATCATAAGGATAAGATGAACCAATCAACTTATGGAACCATCCCGTGGGCCATCGCGGTCACCACTTAACATCGTGGTCCATCGCAATCACCACTTAAACATCGTGGGCTATCGCGGTCACCACTTAATCGCACCTCAACGCACCTTAAACGTACATATAGCAGTTTTGAACACATAATCACATCAAAACTTAATAAGCACAAATTCGCTCATTAACCATTTCAAATTTAATTCAACAATTCCCCCATCAATTTCAATTTTTTCAATTCCACCAAATTTAGTCCGCAAATCACCCATATTACAACTCCACATATTTCAACCATAATTCACCCATTAATTTCCACAATTTCAAACATAATTTTACACCAAATTAATTTCCTCAAACCACCCCCTCAAACACATCAAAACAATTTCGTCAACCACACTTAACTCACCTTAAATTCATTTTTCACAAATCCACACATGAAACACATCTCAAAAATTCATAATATTAATTATGAACACATAAGTCACACCAACCATAAATCACCACAAACCACACCTCAAAAACACATCAAACATTCATAATATCAATTATGAACACAAAATCAAATTAAATTAAATTGTCCCCAAATTCAACATAAATCACCCATATTCAACCTCCAAAATTTTCAAACATTAATCACTAAATTTAATCTCCACAAATTTCAACCATAAATCACCAAATTCAAAACTCCACATTTTCAAACATAAACCACCAAATTCAATTTCCACAAACACTCATAAATCACATTAAAATTCATCTTCCACAAATACACTTATATAGTCCTATATGCAAACTAGAAATTTGGAAGGAGCCCTTACCTCCGTTGTAGCTTTAACAAGCGATTACGGCTCCATGATTAATTACAGTAAAAACATCGCTCGCGTCGTTGCTTCCAAAGTTGGCTCACTAGCACCGTAGCGTGGAGATGAGCAACTTTCCCTTTTGTCACTTCTCGAATTAAAGCTTAGATCTAGAAGGAAAATGAAGGTTTGTGTTTGACGGTTTTGGTTTTCTTACCAACACTTTTTCGCAAACAGAAGGAAGAAGAAAGAGACGAAGGCAAGGCTGAAGGGGAAAACGTTTTTCTTTCTCACTCACCAACACTTTGGTTACTTTTCTTGAAGTAAAAGAAAGAAAGAAAAAAGAAGAAGGAAGTGATCGTGAGGCAAGGAGGGAAATGTTTATGTTTCCTTCATTTCCTTGGATATATATATATATATACTAACTTATATATTATAATTAAATCAAACACATCACTTCACTCACATCTCAAACTATTTTGATTAAAATATCTACTCTCGTCGCAACTCAATTGACAGATAAAATTTTCAGTAACCCGAGATATTTTTAACAAAACTGTCTGATATTAAATTCTTCGTAATATAAATAAATTATTCTTCGATAATTAATTTTAATCGGATTTCTACAAATATATTTTTGACATTTAACTCACAAAATACCAAAAATTGAGCTAAAAGCCTAAGAAATTCAACACAAAATACCCTAAAATTGTATAACTTAGGATTTAAAATTAAGGGTCTTACATAACTCAATAGCCGTCTCTTCCAAATTAACTCTAGTTTTCTCTCTTTGGTTTGTTTGTCGTCTTGCTAAAATATTGTGTATTTGATTTTTCTGTTTTATTAAGGTGTTCGTTTAGATTCAAATTGACAAATTAACCTTTGATTTATTACAAATTCAAATAAATTACTTTGGTGTTTTTAATATTACACATTCCTATGCACAAATATTTTGAGTATTTGAATTTTATCAAATTGTAACCATTTCTCCATTTTGTACTATTAGTTTTAATGTTGTGAGTTTATTCGCCTATTCATTTTTTTTAGAATGAATATAAAAAAAGATTTCATTAAAATATACTCTAAAATTTAAATGAATGAATATAAAAAAGGATCTCATTAAAATATACTCTAAAAATACATGTTAAAAATTACATAAATAAAATATTTAAAAAAAAATATGATTTTAAACTTTTTAAAAGTTTAATTTTTTTTAATTTTTAATCACAAATTTTTTATCACACTTATTAGTAATTTTAATATAGAAATATATCATAAAAAATATATGAGAATTTATATATTTAATTTTTAAAAGTTTGAAATTTATTTATTTTAATATAAATTTTCTTTAACAAGTTATTTTAAGTCACATGTAAAGCAATGACCTTTAGCCGTCCGTCGAGACCCCACTTGAAAGCAAACTAATGAGTGACCCGTCCTTAATGACCACATATTTTTCAATTCTTGAAATGGCCCGTTCCTCCGACCATGACCCACCTGTTACGTTTGTTAACATCTCATGACTCACCCATTCCAATCTTTTATTGGTTGTCCTTTCCAAAAAGCCTCCTCACCGTTTTCCTTACGTGGAACTGACCAACATTCATTATTCAATTATCCTACCTTTTACCCTTTATTTCTCTTTCTTACATTATTTTAACATTTAATATCTTTCTTCTTTCCCAATAAATCACAATCACTCCCTTCTCCAATTTTTCTCTCTTTCTCTTTTCCAATCTCATCTTCTCAAATTCCAATCCTTTTCTTTCTTCTCTCCCAAAATCCCCAACAAACATGCATGTTCCATTGATAGACAGACTTAGCGATTTTCAATTGGGTTTCAATTCATTGCAAAACCCATCTTTCTCTTCCCAAATCACAACCACCTCGTTCAACGGAATCCAATCCGTTTCCATAGCTTTCAATTTCTGCAAGTGGGGTGCTGTCATTCTCGCTTTAGTCGCAACATTTAGCAGCATCATTAACAAAGTCACAGTTTTCATCATCCACCTCCGCAAAAAAGCTTCTTCTCTCCCTTCAATCGCCTTCGACGACGACGACGATTACACCACATCCGACGATGAGGATTCTGCAAACGACGACGATGTCATTAGCTACTCTTCGTCATCGGATTTTGAAGAGGAGCCATCTATATCCTCCTCTTCAAGTTTCCACGAGTTTTTTAGAGTCAGCGGAAGCAGTTATCGCATAAACGACGAGTTTCAGAGTCTAAACGACAGACATAAACGACAACGCAGCATCGGTGATATTTTTTCGCTTTTCGAACTCGCCAAAAATGAAAACGTTGTTAAGCTTTGGGACAGTATAGGATTTGGTTTAGGATTAGATTTCGATGATTACGAGGACGGAGTTTTTTCCTCAAAAAACGACGTCGTTAGCAAACAACACGCGCCGTCAAGTTCCGTGGCTTCCCCAGCTGTAGTTGTTTCTGCGGGTGAAGGCGGGCGTGGTAATCTTGCGGTCGAAATTTGGGACACGCGCCTACGAAGAAGGAAGCCTTCAGTTGTTGCTGAGTGGGGGCCCACAGTGGGTACGGTGCGCGTGGAATCTGGCGGCGTACAGAAGGTTTACGTAACTGATAACGGACGTGACGGTTTGACAGTTGGTGACATGAGGAAAGTCAGTATGCCGTTAGGAAACGTAACGGAAGTTGACGCGTATAATACTTGGTGGGATGCGGATGCTGTTGTTGTTTCGGATGAATCTTAAGGGGAAGATGGATCAATGTTGTGAGGAACTTGAAAATTTGTAATATTGGAATTTAATTTCGGTTTGGTGCTCAAAAATTTAATTTAATGTAGGAAAATAAGGCATCGCCGGATATTTTTTCTAAAAAATTGTTCAATTGTTTATTCAGTTTAAAGTATATAGCTGTAAATGAATAAATTAGTTCTTTGAGTTTGACATTGGTCTCAAACGTGTGGCTGAAAATAAACGATCTTGCTTCTAAAATATTATTTGATCTGTAAAAAAAATATTATCATAGATAGCTTAGGATAGAGTGTTTCATAGTATATTTTTCACAATAATCGACGAGGCACCATTTTCCTTTCTTCATTTAAGATGAATAGTTTAATGTCAATATTTGTTTTAAAATCACTTTTTAAAATTTTATTATTACTTATTTAAGTAAATAATTTATATATATATATATATATATATATATATATATATATATATATATTTGTCGTCTTAATTCCACGTTTTTTAAGTGGTTTGATATGACATTATTTTAATTTTCTGTATTTGTGCGATTTTTATTTGATTCATATTAATAGGATAATTTCGATTTAGTATATATATTTAATCAATAATTTTGATGTCTTTAACGTTACAATTCAAGAGACAGGTAATTTCAACATTTCATTTTTGTGTGTATTCATGGATTTTGTTATAATTGTAAATATTTTCTCATTTAATGCTATTAACCTTGATATTATAAATTTGTTCCAGATTTATTATTTTTAATTTTAGTAACTTCAAATTATATTGTCGATCAATATAATTTTATTAATTTGAGTCAATGAATGAATACAATTTTTTATTTAAAAAAATAGTGTTTCATAAATTGTTTTTGTAGAAAAATGTTTCATAAGTTGAAGTTTCATAAATTGTTTTTTTTTAGTAAAAAATAGTTTTTTTTTTGTTTTTTTTAATACTTAGGAAAAATGAGACTTTAATAATTAAGAGTTCGATCGAGAGGTAAATAAAATAAATAAAAATTATTTTAATTCAAATTTAAATTCAAATTTTTATAAATAATTTATATTTAACTGAAACTACTTAATCACTTGAATTCAATCACTTTGTTAATCTTGTATTAAAGAAGTCTAAAAAAGATTAAATAATATTTAAAGTTAAAATAATAAAATGATTGTATGTATGCATTTAAATGATGTGTCAGAATACTTGTGACAAAACAAATACTTGTAATATGTATTTAATTGATGTGTCTAAATATTTATGACTAATTTCTTTTCATAGTGTCCCATTTTCCCCTTCTCTGTCAAGAATTAATAAAGAAAATTTATTGTATGTACTTTTCTCTCTATTTTTACTCATCTTTCTACTTACATCTTTCCTATTGATAACATGTTGGTGATTCGGTCAATTGAAAATAAATAGAAATATTAAACAGAATAGAATAAGAACAAAATGAGTAGAATTTTGTAACAAAGTATAAAATATAAAGAAATATTAAATAGAATAGAATAACAACAAAACATATTAGAAATAGGCATCAAATTAATAAATAAAATAAGCCTTTAAAATAAAATAAGGAGGTCACAAAGCTTTACTTTATACCAAGTTAAAAAGGTCTTTTACAACGTTTTTCCCACAAGCGGGATTTTAAAAATAAAATAAGGAGGTCTTTTAGAGCGCTTTTTCAACAAGCGCTATAAAAGGCTTTTAAAAAGACAGTCATATTACATAAGAAAACAAATAGGTCTTTTACAGCGCTTTTCTCACAAGCGCTTTAAAAAGGCTTTTAAAAATAAAATATGGAGGTCTTTTAGAGCGCTTTTCCAAACAAGCGTTGTAATAGGGTTTTATATATAACAGTAAACCGCTTCAGTTTCCTCTTTATTACGTAAACTTCACTACGATAGTGTCCTCCTCCTCTTCATCGTTCTTCTCATTGCGAACCCTATCATCTCTCCCATTGCGAACCATACTTCCACGATCATCTCTCTCATTGCGAATCATATTTCCATCCACGATCATCTCTTCCATTACGAACCATCTATTCTCATTGAAATACGTAACCCTCATTACATATTTCTGCGAACCATACTTCCGTTTATGCGCATTTCTCCTATGAACCCCATGTGTTCCTTCTCCTACGAACCCTACGTATTTCTTCTCACTATTCAGGTATTGATGTTATTAATTTTTTGTTGTCACTAAAATGCATGTTGAACTTATACTAATACGTACTTAGACTACTGCATGTTGAACTTGTTGAAGTTATACTGAATTGCATGTTGAACTTGTTGTAGATAAATGGATACCAACAAGGACTTAAATTGTCAAAATGAGGAAGTTGTCAACACTAAGACTTACGAAAATGAAGTTAAACGTGGTGCAACCATCATGCAAAATATCATAAAAGCAAGGAGCAGTGACATAAAATTTGAGGTATACTATACTCTGTTTGTTGTTTATTTTTTTTATCTTTTTTGAAAGCATGTACTTACTATATGAGTTTATTAGGTTAGATGGAATGAGAGTGGTCAGCCAATTGACCCCAACAGCTCCATGTTTGTAAGTTACATTGGGGTTGTTGTTCGTCAGAATATCCCCATCACAATTGACGATTGGAGAGATAAGGCGTTGAAGGATGCGAAAGAAATACTGTGGAATGATATACAAGTAACTTTTTTGATCCACTTTTTTGTCATTTATAATTTTTTTCATTGAAATACTTTACTCAAACTATATCTTTATTTCGTTTGCAGACTGCTTTTGTTGTTGACGAGGTGAGAAAGAATTACGTGTTGAGAGTTGTTGGGAAAATACACCGGAGTTTTAGATCTCACCTCTCAAATTTCTATCTAAAAGATCGCAAAGGAAATATGAATGCTGAAGCTCCAAGAATATATAAACATTATGTACCAAATGAAGAATGGAGCGCATTTGTATCAAAATCTTCGGACCCCGCGTTTGTGGTAAGTTATTAATTTATTAGCATTTGTGTTTTATTATTCATATTCATAGCGTATTTTAAATTTTTACACGATTGTTATTTTTTTTATATAGAATATAAGGAAGGCAAATCGCGAGAGGGCAAAAAATCCGACGCACCCATACAAAAAATCACGTATGGGATATGCACGTCCAGAGCAAAAACTTGTAAGTAATTAAACATTGATTTTATATAATGTGGTACATTATAAACTATAGTTTCTAACTAATATTTTGTTTATGATCTTTTTAATCCTTGTGTATTTTAGGAGAATCTCGAACAAAGTTCGGAAAATCAAGAGGACAACAAAGCTAGTTGCAGGGACATTCTCAGTAAAGTGTTTAATGTTCCTGAATATTTCGGTCGCGTGAGGGGGAAAGGATTTGGCGTAACTCATAAAAGCTATTTTTTACAAGAGAAGCGCCAAAATCCATCTAATGAGGAAGTATTAGAGAAACTGAAATTCCTATCAGAGCAAGTGGCTCTTGGTGAAGACGAATAAAGACAAGCAACTTATGAATCAGCTCCAACGTGAAATAAATATGGAGAGTGAAAACGCGAGTTGCAACATTGGTCTCAAAAGTCTTCCCGAGGTAATTAATTACTTAATAAAATAAGAAATTCATTCAACCTAATTGTTTCACATACTTATGTATTAACCATTGATTTAGGGTGTCACTCCTTGTGTGCTGTACTTATCCTCCCCTACTCATCGCAATCAAAAAAGTATTGCACAACACATCGATCCCTGCAGGCCATGTCAAAGTATCACCTGTTATTGCTTTGGAACCAAATGCACCGTTGCCTATACCAGACAAAGATGCAGATATGAAGTTTTTGGGCGAAGCAGTTGGTAGTTACGTGGCATGACCCACAATCTTGTTGCCCTTGATAAGGTATGTTTAATTAATTGAAATGTATGTTTAATTGATATGTATATTTAATTGGAGGATTATATTTAATTGCTGATTTTTTTCCGCTGTTAAATTTAATTTCACATTTATTTAAATTCAGACAAAGCCTAAAAGGAATGATAAGATTCCCATAAACGAGTCAGTTACATCGCAAGAAAATGTTTGTCACATTTATTCTGTAAGGTTTGTTATTTTTTCATATTTAATAAACTAACATTTAACCTCATTTTTTTAGATTCAATCCAATAAACCACCCGCACAACAAACCAGCTGCCAGAATAAACCAGCTGCCGCACCACAACTGGATGTTCGTGGTAAAAATAAACCCGACAAACTTCAAAAATTGGAGGGTAATAAAGCTGAAAAACTTCAAAAGCTAGAGGGTAATAAAGCTGCCAAAGTTGCTGCTAAAAAACTGGATCGGGGAAAATCAGTTGTTGCTGCTCCTAAAATAAGTCAGTCATGCCTTGCTAAATATGAGTCGTGTCTTGACATATAAGTAAAAAAGAATATGGGCAGCAACGATGATTCACGCATCATAAGCATGAATAAAGCTATATTCGGAGATGAGTATGAAGAACTACTTGAAAATGAGCACATATACGAATTTCTCAACCATAAGGAGTTGAGTGCTACTGTCATCAACTTATACATTAGGTAAAAAATACTTTTAATTGCATTTATTGGTAATGAATTTAATTTATTGGTAATTAATCTAATTTGAAATTTTCATTGAAGGTTTTTGTATGAGAAGTTGGTGAGCACGCACAGATTGTCAAATAGATTTTCATTTTTTTCTTTGCATAAGCTTTCGATGTGTAAACTCGACCCAGTGAATGTAAAGAAATACATTGTAGATATCCTATTAGGAAATATAGAGAAGGATAAGTTGTTCTTTGCACCATATAATTCAGGGTACGTAATTATATATTATTTATTTATATCTTTTTTAATTTATGAGATCTTAATTTATTAGTTGTGTAAACAAAATTGCCAACCAAATTTTTGTTGTTGTAGGGCACATTGGATGCTATTTGCAATCAATGCAACCTCTGAAGTTATATATACTATTTAGATCCCTTGCACGACAATTACAACAATCACTCCGATATAAAGACTATGTTTGACACGTAAGTAATATTCATTTATTTCTTACATATATATAAATAATGTGTTTGTTAATGCTATAATAATCACATTTATTTATTCAATAGTGCTTTACAAGTTTTTCGAGCTCAAAGAAGTGCTATTGTGTCGAAGCAAAAGTCAAATAACATCACATGGATTCCAATAAAGGTTTGAAATATATGCCTTTAAAATTTCATTTACAATCAATGCACAAATATTTTATTGACTTATATGTTTTATTTTATAGTGCCCTCGTCAAACTAACAACATCGACTGTGGGTACTATATATTGCGATTCATGAAGGAGATTGTTGATAAGAATCAAACTATTATCCCAGAAACGATACGATATTTTCATTATTTGATTTTCATATATAAACTATGTATATATTTGATTCTAACTTATTTATGTTCAATTTTTATATTGCACAGTACTTTGACAATTCCAGTCGAACATACTCTGAGAAAGATCTAATTGAATTATAGGAAGACTGGTATCAATATGTGATTGAAATGAAAATTATTTTATTTGCTGGGAAATAGCATGCTGCAAGGGATCTGAATATATGGTAGTTCTGTTCTATGTAGTTCTGTTAGTTATATGTATATGAATATGGCACATTTGAAAAGTTGTGAATATGTAATTATATGAATATGTCTTGTTGTTAATATCTGAATATGTATATGAATATAGTTTCGTTGTTGTGTAAAGTTATAAAGTTAAGTTATATAGTTTTGTTGTTGTGTACTGATTGTGAAATGATTGTGTGAACTGATTCTTGATGAAAATGATTTTGGAAAAAAAATTAAAAGACAGCGCTTTCTAAAAAAGTTCCATAAAAAACCAAAAAGCGTTTTTAAAAAATTTCATCTACAACGTTTTTAAATAAAACTAAAATAAGAATGCACCTTTTACAGCGTTTTTTGAAAAAAGCGCTGTAAAAGGTGCACAATAATGCATATATTGAATACACATTTTACAACGCTCTTTCAAATAAGCGCTGTAAAAGGTGCATAATAATGCATCTATTGAGTGCACCTTTTAAGGCGCTCTTTTCAATAAGCGATGTAAAAGGTGCATAATAATGCATATATTGAGTGCACCTTTTACATCGCTCTTTTCAATAAGCGCTGTAAAAGGTGCATAATGATGCATATATTGAATGCACCTTTTACAACGCTTTTTCAAAAAGCGTTGTAAAAGGTGCATAACAAGCGCGCAATATATCTACCTATTTTATAGCGCTTTTTTTATTTTAAAAAGCGCTGTTGTATCTTTTTACAGCGCTAGATGCTACAACACTTATTTTTTTGAAAAAACGCTCTAAATGGCTTAAAAAAAGCGTTGTAAAATCCTATTTTTCGCGTAGTGCTGACAATTATTTGTCATGTTGAACTCTAACCTTTTGACCATTATCAATCCTCCATCTCGTTCCTAAGTTAATGACTTCTTTTGCACTCATCATGCTACGCCAAGCATAGCTTGATTGATATCCAACTTTTGCTTAGATACTTAGCAAATATCATAGGTTGGTTGATAACTTATTTGACCTACCAAATATCATAGGCAAGCCTAGATACTTAGAATGGGTATCAACAATCTTTACTCGCATTTTGCTACAGATAATTTATTTATCTTCATCACACACATTTTGGCTAAAGGATACCTTAGACTTTTCAAAATTAACCACTTGTCTAGAAGCTTGTTGATACTCAGCAAGGATTCTTAGCACCTCTTTTGCCTCATACTTGTTCACCCTAGAAAATAGTAAACTATCATCCGCAAAAAGGATATGTGATATTTTTGGGGCTTGCCTAGCAATTTGAATACCATTAATCTTGTTGTTGTTGATTCTTCACTAACTTAGATAAGACATCAACACACAATATAAATTAGTATATTGAGAGGGATCACTTTGTCTCAATCCTCTTATGGGGAAAAACACCTGCTTGGTTACCATTTATAAGGATTTGATATTAACTGTGTAAATGCATCTCATAATTAAGCTTACACATTTTTCAAGGAAACCTATAGCTTTTAAAGTTCCTTGAACAAATGGTCATTCAATCCGGGTCATAGGCTTTTGACATATCCAATTTAAGTGCCATCATTCCTTTTTTCTCCCTTTTTTCTTCTTCTTAAGCCAATCGAAGCATTCCATTGCAATTAGTGCATTATTAGTAATCAACCGACCTTTTAACAAAAGTTGATTGCTCCTCATCAATAACGTCTACGAGAATAGGTTTTTAATGACTATCTACATGACCACATTACACAAGCTAATTGGTCTATATTGTTTTGGAGAAGAGTGATTCTTAGTTTTTGGGATTAAAACTATGAAGGTTCTGTTAATATCCTAAGGTAATCTCTCGTTATTGAGGATATCTAAAACCAATATTTGAATATCATTCTCCATAATGGTATCATAACTTTTGGAAGAAAGATATATTTATTATTATTATTATTATTATTATTATTATTATTATTATTATTATTATTATTATTAAAAGTAAAGTAAGAATTTGCATGCACATTTGAAAAGCTGAGTTGATAAACTTACATATTTGAACCTTCACTACATTGTAATAGTTTGAGATTTCCAATCTTTTTTAATTTGTTAAATGAGTTTCGTTGATAAACTTAAAACTTTTAAAACAAAAAGAAAAGAACAAATAAGAATTTGCACACCAACGAAGTTGAGTCAATTAGAAGAATCCAAACTATTACAATGTAGTGAAGGTTTAAATGTGTAAGTATTTATATTTTGTGTCGCTATCTTTATTTACATACACATTTTGTATTTCTTACTCTTATTAAAAAATAAAAATTTAATTTAACGTGTTGATGCTCTTAATTTTTTTTTATATCTTAATGTATCTATTGTCTAATTTATTTTTTTATCTTTTAATACATCTATAAAAATAACAATAAATAATTAATATGTTTTTCTTAGTAAATATGAAATGAGTGATTGTTTTGGGACTCAGCGAGAATTACAAATTTACAATGGAACCTATGAAAAAGAAGAGTAAGAACTTGCAAGTTAGACACGTGCCATTTCACGGCGCACTTGTTACGATATAATAAAAGTGGAACAGTGGTGCAACATGGACTGTGGTCTACCAATGTATAGAATTTTTCGCCGTATTGGGATTTGGATCGTGCTACATTCATTCCAAGACAGTGAGAGCTATATGAGAATTAAAATTTAATTTTATATTTTTTATGTGAATTATGAGGTATGCTCTATTCGTAGACATTATATAAGTGAGATTACATTAGAATTTGTAGTTTATCTAAGAGAAAATAAACAAAATATTTGCTCCATGAAATATAATATATTTCTGACACCCCACCAAGCTTATTGATCATGGAGCTATCAAAGACATTTAGATTCCAATCACAGAACCTCACACCCTTTATACCTTTTTCTCCTATAAACAACCCTTTGAAGAATCAACTACTCTTTAAACAAAACTCATTAATAATAAATCTAAGACAACCAAACTAACAGTAACAACAAAGAGAAAAGCACCAATTGAAGGGGTAAGCGAAGACTTTGCATATACTCGAAGAATGGTTCGTTCTGCTTTCGCTGAAGTTCAGCAGCAGCTTGATCATTGCTTGTTTAAGGTTTGTTTAGATTTGAATTTTGATCATGATCAATGCAAGGCTTCATTAATCAATTTTCCACATTTATTGTTTTTTATTTTTATTTTTTGTAATTTTTTGGTTTTGTTTATTTGGTTTATTTTGACTTTGTTGAAGAATCAGACTTTGACTGAGGTTTTGATCTCTTGTTGCTAGGATGCTCCTGCGGGAATCAGAACAGAAGAAGTAAGTGACCCTTTACTTTTAATGTTCATGTTTTTGAAAACAGATCTATTATTTTCAAAAATTTAATTTGAAAATTCTGAAACACTATTTATTGTTTCTGAAAAATTCTAGAACTATGTTGATGTTTTGTAAATTTTTTCAATTCGATGATTTTGTTAGCTTGGTGTGGAAAGTTATTTATTTTCTGTGTTAATTTTATTTGTGAAGTAGTGGTATGAAAGGAATTGAGGGGATTGGAAATTTTCTGTAAAAGTTGGATGCCAGAGTGATAGCGTTCAGCAAGTGTACTGAATCGTTGCATGTAATAATAAAACGGTAGTACCGAGTGTCAAATTCAAAGATTGCATTTTACTATCGAATTATATTTAATTACTAAAATTGAATAAAAAGTCTGAATTGTTGCAAGTAATAATAAAACGGTAGTACCGAGTGTCGAACTCAAGGATTGCATTTTACTATCGAATTATATTTAATTACTAAAATTGAACAAAAAAATCCCAAGTTGGTTGAAACAATATTTAGAATTAATAACAGAAATAAAATTGACCTTTTATAATAAGAAAAATGTCAGGGATGAGTTTCACTTCGAATCCAACCTTGGTGTCTAATTTGATCCTAGTTACTGAATTCCTTTATTGAATTATTACCGAATTCTCTTTATTATTATTGCCCTAATGTCTTAGTGACAGAACCTTTAATTTCAAAGTACCATCTAATTCCTTAGTAGATTTAAGATTATAATTAAATATTACCGTATATAAATTCTCTTGTAAATTATTGTTGTGGAACTAATTTAATTGGTTTCATGACCTACATCTATGACTAGACTACAAATTCATGAATTTCTCATCTCAAGCATTCGTAAAACCAATTTCTGTTTCAAAATACAAATCGTAGAACATTTTAATGTTGATCAAACAATAAAAAGCATTAAGCACATAGATGAGAAAAATAATTCAATAAACTCATTCATATAACTAGAAATCAAATCATAAAAACAAGGGTTTCATCTTGTTACACTCATCACTAACAAATAGGGATGATTCTTGAATGATTCTTGATAAAACTTCTCCAATGATGTTAGAAACGATTGTCTTTGAGTTTCTATGCTAGGGCTCAAGTCTCTCAACTTCCCAAGAGTCAAAAAGATCCCTAAACAGTGAAAAATTGTGTTTTTATAAATGCTAATGCGCGTCGGGCTCCCCAGGCGCGACTGGACAATGCTGAAAGGCTAGAAATGCGCCTCAAGCGCAGCTGACGCGCTTCAGGCGCACATCATCTGCTTTCTGACGTATACTGCATTTTGCGCCTCTTTCGAGTTTGAATTTGGTTCCGGTGTCCTCATGAAAGTTGTAGATATGGGGATCTTAGCTTTCAGTTGCACTTGGTGTGATTCCAATTGAATATTTACAACTCCAGATATAGCTGAAATACTCCACATATGTCATGTTGATTTCTCACCAAAATTCAGCACTGCACTAAAACAAAGTAACAATGCAAAACTCCGAAAAATCTCTACTTAATCAAGGAAATAAGAACATAAACATTTTATTAAATCAAAGAAATAAAATTAACAAAATATATCAAATAACTCCTTAATTTAACTAATGATTGAAGATAAATAAGACTAAAACAGTAGGAAAATATACATATGATGAAGAGTCATCACAGAGCCTAGAATTCCAATTAAGGCTTCTGTGTGTTTTTGTCATGGATATGGTGGTACTTGCACCTTCTTCTTTGAAGGTTTTTTGTTGTGTGTTTTGAAAGTGATTCTTTGAGAGAATGATGTGTATGCTAGTGATTCATTGTGTTTGATTTGGTTGTGAATTCAAATTTTTATTCAGGCATCTAGGTATGCTGTTTTCGCTATGGACTATCCTCGTTTTGGACTTTCAGAAGGATTACATGGTTACATTCCAAATTTTGATGATCTAGTTGATGATGTTATAGAGCATTATACAGAAATAAAAGGATTGTTCTATTCATTTGCTTTTAGCTATGATGCATTGACATAGACACTAGGAAAAATATTTACTTGACACATAGTCACCTCTAATAATTTGAGAAAATTGAAGTGATTGAATGTACTCATGTGTGTCATTATCCAATATTGACAGGTCTTAGACACCAAATATGCCTTTAATCTCGAGTGTTAGTGCTACATAAGTTTTTAGTATCAATGGTGTTTTATGGATAATTGATGTTGTATTTGTCAAATAAAAACACACTATGTTGTTGATCATGCTTTTGTATTTCAATTAACAGCAAGACCTGATATGAGAGAATTACCGCGATTTTTGTTGGGGCAGTCAATGGGAGGGGCAGTTTCGCTCAAAGTTCATTTGAAGGACCCGGAGAATTGGGATGGAGTGATACTTGTAGCACCAATGTGTAAAGTAAGCTCATTCCTTCTTTGCATTGCTACCAATGCTCACCAACTTCATTATTTTAATTTTGAAAGTTATGATTCAGTTCAATCTCCGATCACTGGATTGTTTCAAAATGCAAAGAAATCTATATAAAACATATTTGTACCATTGTTTAAAAAATGACTGAAACTCAAAAGTGATTATGTTATTGCTATATTGGAAATTGGTACAACATGTTTGCTTAGTTTGGCAAGTATAAATGATAACCAAAGTATAAATGATAACTAAAATGCCTCCCTCGATCATATTTTCAAGAGATATAAGGAAATAACAATACAATGAAACTACTATGGATCTGAAGATGATTTGCTATTTTTGAATGATCCCTTGAGAGAGAGACTTTGGTTTTTCTCGAAAGTGGAAACGGAAAGGATGCTTTAGTTATGTTTTGGTTTCAATATTTACCTATCATAGACAAGTATTTTTAAGGATGCCCTTCTTGAAGATGCAGATCATGTGATCGATAAAATTATCAATTCATTTTTTTGGGCAATTTTGGACATTTTTTAGGAATTTTAGCTGGCTACCTTCAGCAATTCCACGCAGTTAGCATGTTGGTGGCTGTTGGATCGAGATTAGACAGTTTTAGATGGTAATGCAGATTTTGATTTAAAGAAAATACAGAAATACCGTTATTGGAAATCTGGGCTATCCGATCTCGATCAAACGCCCACATACGAACTGAATGCATGAATGCGTGGCAGCAAATCCAAATCCATTCTTTAGGTATAATTGTCACACTTGGAATGACCTTTTGTTATTAGTCCATATGAAGCAACTATTTATATCGACATTATGAAAAGTTGTACTCAACAAATGCCGTGATCAAGTGATTTGGTATTAAATTATCAGAATTTGAATAACATTTTGAATTTTGTTTTCAGTTCCTTTAAAATGGGCTGTGTCGGTTTAATAGTCAGACGTAGAACGACTGCTTGATTTGCTGATTTGTATAACTGGTAAGATTGCAGATGATGTGTTACCACCGGACGCAGTTATGAAGGTGTTAACTCTTTTATCAAAAGTTATGCCAAAAGCAAAACTCTTCCCAAACAAAGACCTAGCAGAACTCGCAATTAGAGATCCGAGCAAAAGAAAATTGGTTGGTAGCTCATTTCTCTTTCATATGCATTTTTAACAAAATTGCAATTATAATTATCATTATGGTCGCAGTTTGGTTATGATTGCTGGAAACAAACTATTAGTCTATATAGGAAATAAGAACATTCAATATTTTCTTAAACCAAACATGCCCTCATGTTCTACTTTGAATTTATGATCTTAAGTAATTGTATACAATTATGTTAAGTATCTTTCTTCAAGCTTCTTCATTATGAGGTCACCTGTTAACCACATTGATATTTATGAGGGAGCTCAATGCATCTTCACTAAAAGTTATGCCAAAATGAAACTTTTATATGTTTCTGTTTGCAGCTTTAAAAAGCTTTTCTTTTATCAAACATGGGCTACAAAATAGTAGCTGCTATAATTCAGTTTGTTGCAATATATGATGAACATTTGCGTTGGATTTCCTCTTTGAAAAGATGAAAAGTTAGTGTTGCTTGCTATTAATGTGATTTAACAGTTTTTCCTACTCTACACCGTGCTCAAACAATATTTTATTGCCTTGCATTGTAACTTCTTGGTTAATCTAATGTTATATAATATATTTTGATAAATCAAACAAATTTTTGAATCTAAATGTTATTCTTTATAGGCTGTTTACAATGTTATTTGTTATGAGGATCAACCACGACTAAGAACTGACATGGAACTTTTAAGGGTCACAAAGCAGATTGAGTCGCAAGTTGAGCAGGTTATTTTTTGTTATCTAGCTTTACACTTTATTCACTTTAGAGGAGTAGTATGTTATAATTATGATCTAAGTTATGTTTTTATTTGATATATGCAACTATTGTTATATCAATAAAAAAACCATTGAATTTCTTTTATGATTGTTTTGGTGATTGCAGGTGTCAGCACCATTATTGATTCTTCATGGAGAAGCAGATAAGGTGACAGATCCATTAATTAGTTAGTCAATTTCTTTATCAAAATGCTTCTAGCAAGGATAAGACTTTAAAGCTCTATGAAAATGGTTACCACTGCATTTTGGAAGGGGAACCTGATGACATAATAAATACTGTACACGATGACATTGTCTCATGGCTTGGTTTTAGGTGTTCAATTAGTTGATGTTTTTTTTTGTCCATGGAATACTTCATTCATCTTTCTATGTCATTAGAGTCAAATAATACATTATGTTTAAACCGTTAAAATCCTCCTAACTATATAGTACTATGCGATTCAATTTCTGCCATAAAATATGTCTACCTTATTGTGTTACGTTAACATAACAAATTAACAATAACAATTTTCTCATTTATTTTTATTTTTATTCTTATCTCAAAAAGTTTAGATGAGTTGGATTTTAAAACTACATCTGAAGAATTAAAATAATGTGTCACTATCAACTACTATTATATTGATTAGATGGTTTAGTTAATAAGTCTGTGTTTAAACCCTACAAATAAATTTAATAAGTTTTGAAAATTTATTTAATATGAACCAAAGAAAAATATTTTCACTTTTAATAAAATTTCTTATAGTCTTTCCTAGATCAATAAAAAGATATATTAAACAAATGTTAGACACATTTTTCTTTACGGCGAGCCGACTGCTGTTGGCAACAGGCGATAAACGAAAAGAACCTCTAGATTGTGAAGAAAAAGTGCAAAATGATAGGATACATGAGCCCATCTCCTTTCTGATAAGGTGTTTGGTGATAATTGGTTTGGCAAAAGAATACTTGTCATTAGAGATAAAACAGATCTTGTAGCAGAGAAACGTTTTCAATTTAAGCATAATGAGAACAAATTGCTTCCAATGTTGCACATTTTTCGTAAACTTTAAAATATAAATTATCAACTAATTACCAAGTTAAATCTTTTTAATCAATTATATATAAACTAAGTTTGCTTTAGTATAAAGGATAAGTTAAAACATTGTTGACTAATAATATTTTACGACTTTAGAGATGCAATTCTTGTGTTTAGTATTTTTTAAATGTGAAATTGATTAACTTTTTGGTTTCATTGAAGTGTTCCTTTTAATATTATATTTGATAAATAGTTATGCATTTCTTTATTGTTAAAGTTGCACATTTAACGTCTTAAATCATAGTTCAACTGACAAATGTCGATATTTCTAGGTTGAACATCTTGTCGGGTTCGAACCCGAGACCTCACAATACGTGCGAAATTACTTTAACTATTAGTTATGGTATTTAAGATGAATAACAGTTTAAATTACTTTAACTATTGTTTCGTCTAAATAATTAGAATGTTTCAAGATTGGTTTACAAAAAATTATAGACAAGAAAAGTTTGTGGATGTTTAAGACATAGAAATTTCGAATAAATAGTAAAATAGTTAGAAATTAATCATTTTCAAATATTTAATATTAATTTTTTTTGTTTCGATTATGATTTATGTTTTTTTAATTATAAAAAGAAAAAAAATATTATGAGAGACGCATTCAACATCGTAGGGAAAATTTTTCACCTCATATGTAATAATAGTTATATATGGTCTTTTACAATAATTGATAACATAGAAATAATATTATTGAAGTAACTATGAAATGAGAATGTGTTACACAAATGTGAACTCATAATTTTTTACCCAAATAGGTGTAGCTTGTTTGCATTTCAATATCGTTATCATTGATTGAACTGAAACTGAGAATGTGTAAGAAAATGGTTGAAAAACATAACATAGATCTTTATGATTGTGTATGTAGTCGAGCATTGGGATGCTTTGAAGATATTAGATGTTTTGTTCTTTTTTTGTATCAATTAATTAAATTAAAGTTTTTGTGAGTAATTAAAGACTTTTAAGTATATTAATGAGTCATTGAATGATAAACTAAAGTTGAAATTGCACAAAGTATTTGGATGAACAAGTGAATATAATTTGGAGTTCAATTTTAATATAATATTATAATAAAAATATATATATTTTTTAAATTTGAATAAACCACAATATAAAAAAAATCATGTCTATAGAGTTGGAATCGGAATTTGCATTCGTGACAATAATGATAATTTTGTCATAGTTAAAACTCAATGGTTTTCTCCTACGTGTTAATTTATGGTATGTGAAACTTATGGATTTCTTCGTGCTTTGTAATGAGTTCAAGAGCTTCTGATATAATATGTTGACTTCGAGTTGGACTGCAAACATGTAGTTGATAAGTTCTATCAAGTTCAAATAGATGTTTTGAAGTTTAGTGCTATAATATCTAATTGTCGTTTTATTTTCTATTTTGTACTTAAAAACTCTAATGTAGAGTTTATTCCAAGACAAGTCAATGAGATTGCTCATGCTTGAAAAAGAGAAGCCCCCTAAATATCCAATTGGATCTTAATCTCTAAGTTATAGTTACTCCAAATAATATAATGGAAAGACACTAAGGTGCAAAATGCTCTGAATACCGTAGTTTCTAAAAGGATCACAACAATTTTTTTTAAATAAAACCGTATCAAAAATTAAATTATGAATGTGAATTATAAACTAATAACTAAGCATACCCAAAGATATACATAATAAGAATTATATATATATATATATATATATATATTAGTCAATTTTGAATTTTTATTTTATATATATATATATATATTAGTCAATTTTGAATTTTTATTTTATATATAACACCCCGATTTTCAAAGCGAGGGTATATTATTATTATTATTTTTAAAACAAACTCATGAAACAAAGAATAATTAAGTAAAATACCTTTGGATAAATATTTAAGTCGTAACACAACGACAAATAAGTCAACATAATTTACAAGCAGCGGAATAGTTTTGAAATGCGTAACTGCAATCACGCGTTCCCATCTCCATTCCCGTCCGTAGGGTACGAACCGGTAGGACCGTCCTGACTCTCATCTGAGGGCAAAGCCCAGATTTCCACAATAATTGTAAAGGGTCACCAACCAGAAAATAACAGTTAACACATAGCAATTAAGTTTTTAAATGCTCAAAACAACTTTTCAACTAAGCATGCACCTTAACAGGATTTTCCATATGCTAAAAGTTCATATAATGCTTGTCAATTAACAATGAACTCAAAATGAAGTTCTCCAACCATCAAGTAATACATAACTGACCAAAGCATTGATAAATCAATTGAGCAATCGATTATCTAACTCAAAATGAGGACTTTTGCTGAGCCAATCGATTGCCAAATCGATTTGGTCAGTTCTGCTGAGTTTTTGCATGACCAAATCGATTTCTAAGTCGATTTTGTCAGTTTTGATGAGTCCCTGTGTTGCCAAATCGATTTCCAAATCGATTTTGGCAGTTTTGCTGAGTTCCTGCCTCTCTGCCAATCGATTTCCAAATCGATTTCTTAAAAGATTTTGAAAGACATATTTATACAATTGATTGGCAAATCGATTAGGTTAAAATAGTGAAGTTCCTGCAACTCATCCAATCGATTGGGAAATCGATTTCCCTGCTTATCCTTCCAAAAATACATAAACTAATCCCATCCCATTCATACACAAACCCACATCTTAACACTTAGCAATTCTCACACAATCACCACGACGAATTGGTTTTCGAAATAGTTTTACAATCCATCGCACTCACACACGATAATCAATACATAACACTCAATCATAACTTGATTCAAACACGACTTGTGTGCCAAGCACCCTAATGCGATGCGTATATGCCAAAATGCATGGACTCGGAATTCCAAACCAAAACCCTCCTCGAAGGGCCGTAAATCATAATTGTACCGCCTATCGCAGGCCAAAGTACCAATTACCGAGGTGCCACCTATCACGGGTCAGCACGATTTACTAAAAGAAAAAGCGTAAGTCGTAAACGTACCGCCTATCACAGGCCAAAGTACTGTTTACCAAGGTGCCACCTATCACGGGTCAGCACGATTTACTAAAAGAAAAAGCGTAAGTCGTAAACGTACCGCCTATCACAGGCCAAAGTACTGTTTACCAAGGTGCCACCTATCACGGGTCAGCACGATTTACTAAAAGAAAAAGCGTAAGTCGTAAACGTACCGCCTATCACAGGCCAAAGTACTGTTTACCAAGGTGCCACCTATCACGGGTCAGCACGATTTACTAAAAGAAAAAGCGTAAGTCGTAAACGTACCGCCTATCACAGGCCAAAGTACTGTTTACCAAGGTGCCACCTATCACGGGTCAGCACGATTTACTAAAAGAAAAAGCGTAAGTCGTAAACGTACCGCCTATCACAGGCCAAAGTACTGTTTACCAAGGTGCCACCTATCACGGGTCAGCACGATTTACTAAAAGAAAAAGCGTAAGTCGTAAACGTACCGCCTATCACAGGCCAAAGTACTGTTTACCAAGGTGCCACCTATCACGGGTCAGCACAACTTACCAAAACGTAAATCGTAAACGTACCACCTATCACGGGTCAGTACTGTTTACCGAGGTGCCACCTATCAAGGGTCAGCACGATTTACCAAAATGAAATGCATGAGCATACACTGGCTCCATCCACAACAATCGTTAAGCAAATGCAGATATTAAAAGATTCCCCATTTTTAATACTCGTTTAACTCTAATGGTTTTCAAATTCCACACAAAGCAAACTGAAACCTAGTATCAGATCTAATCCACAACTCACACCAAAATACATCAATTCATTTCTCCACAGAATCCAACCATACACACAACAAATTTCATCAATATTAATTAAGAACACGTCAAATACGACGAACATAAATCAACACAATCCACCACTCAAACACAACAAGTTTCCTTTACTCAAAATCATACATAAAGAGTTTAAATTCATTTTCCACGAAACATTCATCAATATAACCAAAACCTAACTCTAAGATTTTACCCATAAAGCCTTAGATTCATTTTCCCCCAAATCAATACTCCAACCCTAACAAAACTCTTTTCCACACAATCACAGATAAGTCCCTAAATGCAAACTAAAAGTTTGGAAGGAGCCCTTACCTTAACGATAGCTTCAACGTGCGTTTCCGGTACCGCGAGTAATTCCGATAAAATCTCCGCTCGCGACGTCGCTGCCAAGTTAGTCCACTAGCACCGTAGTGTGGTGGTGAGCAACTTTCCCTTCTATCTCTTCACGAAACGAAGCTTAGATCTAGATGAAACATAGAGGTTTGTGTGTGACGGTTTTGAAATCCCTAACACCGTTTTTCTTCGTTTTCGAATCAAACAAGAAGGTTGAAGTTGAGTAATCTTCTCTTTCACACTCAACAAACCTTGGGTTTCTAATCTTGAAGAAAGGAAGCAAAGAAAAACGAAAATGGAGGAGAAGGAGGGAGAATGGTCGCGCGTGAGGTGACAGAGGAAGAAAATGGAATTTTGTTTTTTTTCTTTCCTTTCTCTTTCTTTCCTTTCTTTTTCCTTTCTTCCTTTTTCCTTCTTTCCTTTATATATCCTTTTCTTTTCCTTTTCCTTCCTTCTAATTTCCTTTCTTTCTATTTCCTTTCTTTTTCCCTCCAAACAACCATATATATATAAATATATATATTAATTATAACTTAACAAATATCTACATATTTATTAAAATTACCTTTTCACCCGAAACACATTAAATTCTTCGTAAAAGATTAACCGCAGTTAATTTAATTTATTTATCGACGAGTAATTCTAAACGGCATCAAAATATCCTTTTGATCATATAAACTCCAAAATATTATTAACTTTGGCTAAAAAGCCTCCGAGCCAAAATCCAAAATACACAAAAATACATAAAGTGTACTTTAAAATTATGGGTCTTACACTTATAGTATATAATTTATAATAAATAGATGTTGAGCTGCGCTTTGTGCGGGTGAATTCAATGTAAAATTAATTTCGATTAATTGTTAATATAATTGATGAAAGAACTATATTTTTTAAATAAATTTTCAAAATTTTAAATAGTTAATTTTTCAATTTAATCTCCAATAATTATTTCTAGAGACTATTGTTATTAAATATTTTCAAAATCAATATCAATATCAATATAATTTTCACTTTTCGTTAGTTTCATCAACAATATTCACAATTTCCTACAACTTTTGAAGTTAAAGTGGTGATTCTTTCGTATTATCTTATTAAAACAAAATGTAATTTTTGTTGAGTTAATGTATTTATTAAAAACCCGGTATCCATATTCATGTGATCTCATCATAACCAAAAATTTAAAAGATCAAACAATATTCAATGCTTTTTATGAAAAAGAAATTGAAATGATAGTATCTTTTCTTTGGAGTAGACACAAAAAGAGAAAATACAATATATGATTTAAAATGAAAATGTTTTATGTGCAAACTTTAACTTTAGAATCATTAATAATGGTGTACAATTTATAAAAAAATAATGGTGCGTACACAAAGACACATTAAGTGATAATGATTAGAGGAAAATGACTATATCAGTGTCTATTTTGTTATTTATGAGCAAACACAATCTAATTAAGTTGAACTGAAGGAATAATATTTAAAGTTTGTCATCATATTATATTTTGTATAACATTAGTGTATAATTTATTAAAAACACATGTTGACAAAATTAGATTTGATTAGCCTATCATATTTATATAAAATGTTAATCGTTACTTGTTATAAATTTCACACTATGGTTTCATTGTTCAATTGTTGCAAGCAAATGTTTCAACTACATAAAGAGGTTGAATGTGGCAAAACATACGAACATGACTCTTATGGAAGATAACTATGTTATGGAAAAAGAAGTTAATGATACAATTTTTGAAGTGTGATGTTATGAAACTTTATGATCGATGAATTCAAATATTAAATTGTAGTTAAGTGAAAAATCAAAAAACAAAAGGTGGTAGAAATGTAGATAAAAGAAGACAGAGAATGTGAATTTGGAGTTTGACACTTTTAAAATTTGTGTGATGTGGAACAAAGACAATTACATGGCGTATGCATTGATGATGTATCAGCACAAAAAAATTAAGACCTGATTTCATATAGGCTAAATTACATCTGTGGTCCCTTAACTTAATTTCAATTAACGTTTTAGTCCTTTATCTTTTTTTTCTTCCCGATTAGGTTCTTTATTTTAATTTTAAGTGACAATTTGATATTTTATGTTTTAAAATATCAACAATGTTATCATTTTTTTCACAAAAATTCAAAAAAATCATCAAATTTTTCAAACAAAACCCATAAAATTAATAATCATCTTCAATATAATGCAAATTTCATTAAATTTATAACTCAAATATTCAAATAAACTCATATTTTCATCTTCAACAACATCAAATAAAGAATGAAAATATGAGTTTATTTAAAGATTAAAGTTATGAATTTGATTAAATTTGCATTTTATTGAAGATGATAATGAATTTTATAGGCTTTGTTTGAAAATTTTGATGATTTTTTTTTGAATTTTGTAAAAGAAAGACAACATTGTTGACATTTTAAAACATAAAATATCAAATTGTCACTTAAAATTAAAATAAACGACCAACTCAAAAAAAAAAAAGATAAATGATTAAAACATTAACTGAAATTAAATTCAGGAGCTGCGAATGTAATTTAACTTTTAATATATTATAAATAGATAAATTCAAAAGGAGTCTGAACCGTGTCTTGAGTAAACATTGTAGTTACACTCTGTAACAAAATCAATATACGAATAAAATAAAATTTTGAGTGATAATAATAATTTTCCTATTATTGATGTGGATTAAAAATAAATAAATTAATCATCAAAAGTTAAACAAAAATATTTTCCAGATACCTAAGTCTACGCTTAAATTTCTCTCGTGCGGGCGACATAATTTTGAAACCGGCATGCAACTACTATTTGAAGGACAATTGGAAAAGCAAGATATCTCTTGTCTTCAAAGAAATGGTGACTTGATGGAAGTGGTTAGTGAGGAGGCATGGACTTGTAAGATTACTCCATCTCTTGATGTTTCCCATCATTATTTTACTATTCATCTATGTTATTGTTAATTTGTTACCAGACAAGATTACTTTAATAGATAGACCAATTAATCACTCTTTATTCATTTGTCCAATACACACAAAGATTTCCTTTCTACCAAGTCTTACGCTTACGGATGAGAATAGATTGGACCGAGTTAAGTTTTACTAAGTCTAAGCTTGGTTTGTCAAAAAGTTCAAGGTCGAAGTCTGATCTTTAGTCTGTCATAGACTTATTTTTTAGGCTTAAGTCTGACATTGATAGAAGTCTGATATGACCTATTAGTCTACTAAAAAACATATTTCATTTTAATATTTTTGAATAAATAATCAAACATATATATAAATAGATTAACGAGTTAATATATAAATAAAATTAAATTCTATTTTGATATTTAGTATGTGCAAATATGGTTAGTATGTGCAAATTACTAAAAGTTGAATATATATCACAAAAGGTCGGCCTAATAGGCCTAAAAGACTTATTATATGGCCTGTAACCTGACTTTTTTTTTTTTTTTTTTAACTAAATGATTTTTTTAGAAGCCTTGGCCTTATCTATTTAGAAAAAAAGTCTGGTCTGGTCTGGGCCTAATGTAGGATAGGTCATAGGCCTCTGTCGATCGATCAAACATATTCTCATCCCTACCTACGCCCACACCAACACATACTCTCTTTCTCTACGCATCCATCACCATTTCACTGTGTTGGTCATCTTCTCAACTTTTCCAGAACCATTTCCTCTTCAATTTCGAGTCTTGAGAGCAAAATTTTCTTGTTTTTCTTTGATGGTTGAACCAATGGGAATAGGTATTTTCTCTTGGAATCTTTTGATAATTATGGATGAAGGTCATTGTGATATAGTTCCAGAAGAACTATTATTCACGCATCTTTGTAGGATTGTTCGAAATATGTCTTCTTGGTAATTGTTGAGAATTTTGGTATAGTTCTTGAAGAATTAATGATTCAAAATCAAGCATCTCTATAGGATCACGCAAAATGTAATATTCTTGGACACCGTTTAAGAAGATTTGTGATTGAATTCTTGAAGACCTAAATTCTTATACCATAATGAAAGTCTAGAATATCTATTTGATCTTAGTTTTAATTTTATGAGAAAGGGCAAATAAGAGACAATATGTATATTTCAATATTAGTCGAATATGCTCTTGAAGTAGAAAAGTTGAAAAGATACTTTAAAGAATATTTTGGAAGATAGATCATAAATTATCATTGAATAAAAGAGAAATGATAAATTAAAAATATAAAAGATCATATGATTGATTGAACTCTGTTCCTCGAAGTGAATGGTTGATGCTATTTTTGTATAACCATTATTGTGAGTATGGTAATGGATGAATATAATAGAGATTATTATTTATGGGATATTGATTAATTACATACGAAGGTGGTAAAAATATAAAATAAAAATATTTTCATAAGTACGATTTGCGGTTATGATCTTTATTACTCCTAATAGTGGCGTAATGATTTTTTTTTTTTATGAATACAATGAATGATGGACAAGTTTAACTCCTCTAAGTATAATTTGTCTTTTTCTTGGAATTTTAAGATAATATTTGGTTGGGAGAAATGATACAAGGAACAACATCATTTGTGTTTTTATTGTCTTGTAAAAAAAAGTTTTTAGAACACAAATGTGTTTTAAAAATTTTGAATTTTGTGTAACGGAAAACATTTTTCAAGTTTTTCAGAGATGTGTTTAGAAAATTCAAATTTTGTGTATTGAAAAAGTTTTTTCAAATTTTTCGAAACACTTGAATTTTTTTTAGTACACATTTGTATTTTTGAAATTCGAAATTTGTGTTATGGAAATTCTTTTCTTCAAGTTTTCTGGAATACAAATGTGTTCTAGAAATGTTTTTTTAGATTTTTTCGAATGTAAAACCTTTTAGAAAATTCATATTTTGTGTATTGGAAAAAGTTTTTTAAAATTTTTCGAAACACTTGAAAAAAGTTTTTCAGTACACAGTTGTATTTTTGAAATTCGAAATTTGTGTTATGAAATTCTTCAAGTTTTTTGGAATACAAATGTGTTCTAGAAATGTTGTTTTAGATTTTTTCGAATATAAATTTTTTCTACAAAACTCAAACTTTGTGTACTGAAAAACTTTTTTCAAGTTTTCCAGAACACAAATGTGTACCACAAAATATAAAGTGTGAAATTAAAAAAAAATGATAAAATTGGAATTTTATTAAAATGTAAGATATGAGTATAAATATGGAGGTATAGAGTAAGATTTTTCTCAATTCTATTATTATATTCTCGTTGTGTGTGCTTGGATTTTGTTATTTTATTTTTATTTTTATACATTCTATCAATATTTGGTGCTAATTAAATTTGAGAATCCTTGTGACACCCTAAATCCCAAAATAATATATAATAATTGATATCATATTTCTATAAAATTTTCAACGGATAAATTAAATATCTTCCAAAGAAAAAAAAAACTTATGTGGATTATTTAGAATATCACATTTCTCAAAAATCAAAAGGACTACTTTAAACTTTTTCTCTCTAATAAAATAGTGCAATCTCAATAAGTTTGATTTAAATATAATTACTTAATTTAATTCTAAAAACTTACTATTACTTGTAAGGTTTTTATACAAAAGTTGTTTCAAATTAAATAAGTAAAATACAAATTACAACTCCCATTCCCGGTATCACCTATCAGAGTAGGACTTCTCTCAAACTTAAACATCAAGACTTATTAACTTGTAATAATTGCGATTTTGCAAACGCATGGCCAAACCAGTCAAACACAAACAACGAATGAGATGAGTTTTAAAATCACGATGATAGTATAATACAAGTAAGAAGAACACGCAAACAATCATAATAGAACCGTATCATTACACAAACATTCCTCAAGAAAATATCACATAAAACAGTCAAAATCACTCAAGGAAAATCAATAAATTTTACTATAACATCAAATCGTATAAGAGAAATTATCACCACACACGATACATATTAATCACAACAAAACAATCACAATAAAATGCAATGCTATGCATGAGCTTAGACTCTACTTCACAATGCGATACCATTCTAACTCTAAAGTACTTGGTTAGGAGGCTTGATACTATACCACCATCTTGGTGGATGGATAATTCAAATTGGCCTTGTTCTCTAGATCCCCTCAACTCAACCCGAGACATATATACGCGACAATCGAATACCATATCGGTGGAAGGACAAGTCACCTAAGAATTCCTCACCTGAATACCTCCAAGGTCTAACAATGTTGCCTTAAGGCTCCACAGCAGACCGCCACAATCAAGCTCATTCAGTTTTACTTCCCCGGAATCACTAGGCTTGTCAGACCCTACCTATATGATGACAAAATAATCTCCACTTCACAAATTTATAATATTTATTTTCTCCCCCTCGTTAGCTTAGAATACTCCATTAAGAGTATCGTCTTTAGGAATCATCACTATCTCATCAACTATGTGGTACGTCAATAATCTCATCACAATTTTATAATATCATTAATCATACATAATCATGATCATCATATATACTCATCAAAATTTTAAAACATCACTATCATCAATCAAAAATCATCATTATCATCACGTAAACATATATCATACCATGCATCCATATTTTATTATCACATCACATAAATTCGTCTAATTAAACATATGCACATAATTTCCTTCAACGATCCAATATCACAATAATGACAAATATCAACTACCACACAAGTATTGCAATTTAAATCAATCAACACCTTATCATATTTCTATTTCACATTTTAATATCATAGTTCTCATATATCACATTAATCAATTTATCTCTCAAAGGGCTACTGTCGTACGTAGAGAGCCCCTGATGAATTGTTGGGAAATACGGTTTTCCCGTTCAACTCACAATATATTATACTCATGAATTCAAATGCTCTCTCACCCCTTACCTTATTTCGACGCTTTCACACACGAGTACGATTACACGAGCAAACAGTCTTTGTTATTTGACTTTTTGTCCTTCAATCGATCTAACTCAACAGTTTATGGGTAAACGTCAAAAATAAATTATGAGAAACTACTCTAAAAACTTAATTTGGTCATGGAAAATTACCATAAATCAGAAAACCAATCAATGGACAATATGATCACTTTTCACACGATCGTTTTGGCGTTAGTTTCACTCAAATCAGACTTACGGTGAAGACGAACGGTGCAAAATAACAAATTCTATAAATGGAGAAATCGGGTATTTTAGGGAGAAATTCGGGTTGTTAAAATTTGGAAATTTTTGTTTAATTGAATAGCTAAATGAGTAAAACAACATACTAAAATTTGGACGAAAACGAAGAAACTTTTCTGAGACAGTCATTGATGAACTGTATCAATTTTCATCTTTTTCTCTCAATGTGCGGCTGCCCTATTTTGTGTTCAGGTTACTCTCTCTTTCTCATGCCATTCATTTGTGTTATTTTCAACTAATATATGTTTTTATTATTTAATTAGATTTTACTCTTAAATATGTGTCTAATCCATAAAATAAATTTTACTTCTTTCTTCTATTTATTTTTATTTTTCTTAATAAAACAAACAATTATCAAAACTATTTTTTTAACATTTTTTTAAACATAATTTAATTATCATCATATTACTAATATTTCAAAAGCAATATTTTATAAAATGAAGTAATTAAATTAATTAATCTTTTAAAATAAATTAATAATCAAAATCCTCATATTCAAAATAATACCTATAGTAATACTTATTTTTCCAAATAATCAAATTAAAATATTACCATCTTTAGAGAATAGTCGAAATTATAAAATAAATAAATATAACATCAACACTTTATATTAATTACTAAATCTTACTAAATATATATAAAATCATAATGTCATAACAAGTATATAAAAATAAAGGAAATCAAACACAATATCAATTCTATCTCAAGATAATTATTTATAAAAAAATAACTAAAAATAGAAAATAATTATAAATAATTGAAATATAACTATGTGCATACTTAACATCAGTCAAGCACACAAAAAAATATTACATTAATTGGGTACGCATGTATACACGTAAAATCGCATAAAATATTTTTTTTTAAATATTACACTAAAAATACTATTATTTTTTAAAAAGTATATCAAATAATAAAGTATAATATTTATTATTTATATCGCACATTTAATCTAATATTTATAAAACTAGCACATCATAGAAAATACTTATATAATGAAAATTAATCCCAAAATCTATCAACATATATTATAAAATAATTTTAACATCAAATTAATTATTTAAAATTCTATTTAATTAATAAAATAGTTTGTTATAAAATTTGGTGTGTTACAATTCTCTGATCGTTAAAGAAATTTCGTCATCGAAATTTGTAGTGAACAATACACAAACTACTGTCTAGCTAACTACACACTCAAAATTCAAACTTAGTCTATAAACATTTTTAAGACTTTCACTATTCATTCAAGCACAATATGTGAAAACCACTTAGCTTAGCATGATAGACTAGCATGACACAATAAATCAATTAAACACATCACCTTCAATAACTCAATTATGAAGCAAATAACATGATCAATAGTGAGTATCATTTATATATAAAACTAAGCATGTGAATTTAGTCAACAACAACTTACGACATTCAGTTTGATCAAATAACCCGTATATCAAATACAGTTTCAACTTCAACTAACTTCTCAAACAACATCCTACAAGTTTTACTCTTCTTAAAGAATGTTTAAATCTTAACCACAATTACTCTATCGATTTCACATAAGTTAGATAGATAGTGAAACACTTAAAATATTTCACATTCAAGAAATACAAACAGAAACGCATATAACAACTTAGTGACATGCAATCACTTAAGTTTTTTTTTTTGAAAAGAAAACTAATGTGTATAATCATAGTGAAATAAGACAAATATTTTCACATATAGTTCAAACACACTCAAAGTCTAACTTTATTTTAAAGTCTTATACAAAAGATTCATTTATAGAACTGAATAAATAGTTCTAGGTCCTTATCAAATCAGACAATATACAAAATGCACTTATTTATTTAAGCAAGTTACTTAGGAGATCAAACACATTTAATTGAATATTTAATTTAAGTATACACCTTCAACCTAATATTCACACCACATAAACAATTATCAACATTCAACATTGATGCCACATAAGACTCATAATCGCCTAAAATTGTATAAGAGATGAACAAGATTTTTAACTATTTCAAAAATAAAATTAACAAGTATTTATAACAATTATAACATCAAGTTATTGTCACCTCTTTTATCGGCGATGTGTCATCGGGATAACTAGTTCCTCTTACTCATGTAGTCAACTACTTAGGGTAACCATAACTATGTCATCCAAATTCAAATATGGGTACTTAAGAGTATCTTTAACGTGGTGTGAGAGTGCGAAAGCGGCGCAAAAACTCCTACTCCTTATCTCAAGTTAAAAACCGACTTAATTATACATTTCCAATAATTTATTTGTCATTTACAACTAATTATAACAACAAAATAAAGGACACTTGCATCAATATGAATAACCAAATAAAATAAAGAAATATAAAATTATTTCACTTTTAAACACTCTCAATTACTCTAAAAACTACTCAAAAATTCTCAACATTTAGAATGCCTGAAACACACACACTTTCACCTTCACCTAATCACATATACATGCATATAAGTAACTGAATAATTGGCATCATGGTGTAAAATATTCTCATAGCAATCCAACAACAACAAATTTATCACAATTAAATTAATAATTCACCTTTTTTTGTTGAATCAATCTTTATCATTTAACAAAAATTGAAACAAAGATTTTTCAATTAGCAAGTAAAGTAAGCAACTATTTTTACTCGAAGTTAAATATAACAATCATAAAATTCAAATAAATCTCATAGTACATAAGTCATTTTATTAGTTAATCAATACTCTAAAATTTGATTTTAAACACTTAAAATTATTTTAAAAGGATCACTAATCTTTTAATACCATAAAATAATTTTTTCTTCATAATTTCAAACTTTTCCTTGGATTACTTCTTAACGAATCTTACGATTTTTATAACTACTTTTAAAATCAATAAGATTACTAAAGTTTCACAAATATCTTAACCATCAAAATACCTCTCAAGATATTTAAGCACTCTTAAAATCATTTTTTTTTCAACCTATATTTTAAAATCAAATCAAATCATGTATACAAAATTAGATACAAAATTTTCTAACTCACCAAGACTCTTAAAATAGTTATATTTTTTTAGTACAATTATAGTTCTTAAAATTTAAAACTCTTTTTAAAACTACCCCCCTTTTACAACTCTTTTTAAAACTACCCTCTGTTTTTTAGTACCATTATAGTTCTTAAAATTTAAAACTCTAATATCAAGTTAAACTCTAATGAGTTCATAATATCAAAATCAATCAATCAATCAATCAATCCAAAGGAAATATCCCAACACACTCTCTATTCATAAGTTGTTTTACACTTGCAACACATACATATTATATTACAACTACAATACTTATTAGAAAAGTTCTTAAAAGGAAAAACAAAAGTCCTAAGGTATTTCTAAAGCTATCTTTACCAGATCAATTAATTTATATTACAGATGAGCTTGAATAACCAATTCCTGATACATAAATAAATTAAGTTTCTTTATTTAACATCTTCTTCAATGAGAGTCTTTCTTATTCGAATTTTCATCTAATACAATGATGACATAGTTTTCATATTCAGTATCCTACCTTTCGACTTGTCAGATGTAACTAAGGAAAAAGAGGTGATGTAGTCTTCTCTTTTCTCTAATTATTTTGATATGCCTGGTGAAAATTTCTCTGAATATAGATTTGGAGATATAATCTTCCAAAGATAAATCTTTGATAAGATAGTAAGGGTTCCAACCTTTCTTCATTATTAATTTTAGATTTCCATCAAATCCAAAAGATTCAGGCAAAATGAGGCACAAACTTTTCAATGATTTTTTTTCCTTACTTCCTCCTTGTACTTAAGGTGACAAAATGATGCACAAGCTTTTCAATACCCTTTTTCTTACTTCCTCATTGTACTTAAGGTGCTTAGTGAAAGAAGCTAATATTTATACCCAAGAGTTTCATAGAGTGAACCTTTGAATGCACTTTGTGAATCTTCTTGTATAATCCTCTACGGTTGGACCCTTTCAGAAGTAGCCTCATATTTCAGAGCAACAAACTCAACCCCAACCACCTCAGCAATACCCACCAGTTGAGATGCAAGATGTGCAAACTGATGAGCACAAATTTTGAATGATGATGTTGTGCAACATGCACGATCGATACTCATACGAAGGTACGCCATCTTCTTGGTTGTCAAACGATATTAATTGGATGGAATATGCTCAAAGGTTCAGGAGCGCCAATGTAAAGCACATAAGCATGTTTGATTTCTATCAGCACAACTACAACATTCTTCCCCCGCCTCAGTTGCATCCTATGCCTTATAAACCTTTTCGTCCTCTGCCTATTTGTTTATTTTTTTCGTTGCATAAACAAAGAGAAAATAATCAAACAATAATAAAATAAAATTAAAATAAACACTTAGATGCATTAAAATCATTAAACTTTAATGTACCTTCAATGTGTTGCCACCCATGAAACACTTGTTTACTGCCATTAGCTTGACAATTGATGATCTTAAGGATCAATAAGAACGACAGACACAGGTTCGTTTGGGACGTCTCCTTTAAAATAAGCCTTCAGTTTTGTCCATTAACTTTAAACGATCTTCCGAATCCAGATTCTATAACTCAACTGCTCCATGCAACAAAACTTCTTTGATAAAAAAACGACCTTACCACTTTGACTTCAGCTTTCGTTGGAATAATTTTAGTCGGGAATTGAAAATCAACACTTGTTGTTCCGATCAAAATTCTCTCTTAGCCATATTTTTATCGTGATATGCCTTGGTTTTCGAATTGTAGATCACTACATTTTGATATGCCATCAATCTTATTTCCTCCAATTCTTTGTTGGGAAAAATAGCATAAGTTCAAAAGAATTAAGACACAATCACAACACAAGAATATAACGTGGAAACTCCAAAACCGGAGAAAAAACCACGGCCGCTGCCTAAACCAGCAACCAGAGAATTAACACTATGTGAAAATTGTTACAACACATAGACTTCTCTCAACAGACACCAAACACCCCGATACAACCACACTCTTACAAAGCAAATATTTAAACTAAGTCAGATACAAGCTTAAAGTGCTATTGCTGACTGGTGCATTTGAAAACAAAGGACCAAAACCCAATATATAGCCTTGGCCTTCTCCTTATTCTCCCACACTAAAGGATGTGGGACTTGCAATCAACCCCAACATTCTTTAAGTTTAGTAACCTTTTCTCTCATGCCAACTTAGAATCAAAGTCTAAAAATTTAATAGCCCAACATGCTTTTTGCTCTTACTCAACTGGTAATTGACAAGATTTTCCATACACTAGATGATAAGGAGAGAATCCCAAAGGGGTCTTAAAAGCTATGCGTTTTATCCATAAGGCATCGTCTAACTTTTTTTACCAATCCTTTTGCGAAGAGCTAACAATTTTTTCTATTTTTTTTAACTATCTGTTAGACACTTCAACTTGGCCTGATGGTTGAGGGTGATAAGGTGTAGCAACTTTATACTTAACATCATACTTTGACAACACACTTTATAAATATTTATTGCTAAAGTGTGACCTACATCATTGATCAAAACCCTCAATACTCCGAATTAAGCAAAAACATTTTTGTTGAGAAACTTAATCATATTTTGAGAATCATTAGCCACTGATGCAGTTGCTTTAACCCATTTAGTCACATAATACAAAAAAAAAAAAAAAAGAATATAATGATTAGAATAAGAGGAAGGGAATGATCCCATGAAATCAATGCCCCAACAATCAAACGACTCAACTTCAAGAATTGCATTAAGGGGCATAATATGTTTCTTAGAAAGACTACCTTTTTCGTTGACAAGTGTAACATGTTTTTACAAACTCAACATAATCTTTGAAAAATGTAGCCCAAAAAAATACAGATTGAAGAACTGTAGCCGTTGTACGTTCACCACTATGATGTCCTCCATATGGTGAAATATGACAATGCCACATTATCTGTTTTGTTTCACACCTGCCACACATCTTCCAACAAACCCATTAGGAATAACTTTGAATAGAAATGGGTCATCCCACTTAAAAAGGTTGACCTCCTTGAAGAATTTATTTTTCTACTGCCAAGTGTATCCTTCTGGTACTATTTTTCCTGCTTTAAAATTGTCGATGTTCGTAAACCAAGGCCTTGGACTAACAAATAATAAGTGTTTGTAAGGAAATTCTTCCACAACATTTCCTTCTTTACCTGTAATGGTAGAGTTTTCCAATCTTGACAAGTGAAGTGTAACCATGTTTTCTGTTAGATAATATTATTATATATTAGTAGTAAGGGTATTTTAGACAATTCTATTCTTTTATATATATATATTCATTGTAACCCTATTAACTTTGGTTTTTGGTTTTGGTTCATTATATGTTATGAAACCATAGAGTGGTTGTTTCTCTTCTTCCTCTTTCTTCCTCTTTTCTTTGTTAACATGGTATCAGAGCCTATTTCGATCCTCCTTGAATGATCCCGCCTCTATTCCGCTGTCGAGTTCCCAACAATTAGGGAATATAATTATAGTTTCTCTTTTCTAACATTCCAATATTCAGTGAGATTTTTTCGGTAAACCGTGTCCCAATTCTGGTTTACCCCTTCTTTGTAGCTTTTCGTTTATTTTCAGTAGATCAGTCGAAAAAAAAAATATTAGGGTTCTATAAACCTTTCCACAACCCATTAGGGTTTGGCGCTCTAACCAACCGAGCTAAAAAGAACAATGGGTAATGGGTGGTAAAGTTTACTTTGAGAATCATTATCATTTGCATGGTTATTGGGGAATTTTGATTAATCGTTATGAAGAGATGATTGAGAATTATCATCCTGATTTTGGGATCTACCGTAGAGAAAAGAGAGACTATTTTTGATAGAAAAGGCAACCACCAAAAGAGAAAAGAGAAGAGTAACCCTGTTTTCGATTTTGAGAAACCAGTCTCACAAAAACATCGATTGCGGATTCGTTAACCGTCGGATTTGGCTGATTTTGGGACAGCAGGTTCACAACATTCAGGTCTTCGTCTTCAACGGTTGGATCGGAAAAACGACGTCTGTAGGGGGAGAAAATGTGCTCGTACAGCACCAGGTTATCCCTAATTTATTTTGTCTCAGTGATTGTGTTTGTCGTATTTTCCTGTCATTATTTGTATGGCTTTGAGAGAAGGTTTGGAGGTTCATTGTGTTGTTTTGAAAAATGGGTTTTGTGTTAATTTGTATGTTGGGACTTCTTTGGTTGATATGTATGTGAAGTCTGGTTTTTTGGGTAGTGCTAGGAAGGTGTTTGATGAAATGTCTGTGAGAAGTTTGGTTTCTTGGAATGCTGTTATTGTTGGGTATGCTAGGTGTGGGGATATGAGTGAGGCCAGGAAGCTTTTTCATGTTATCCCTGATAGATATATTGTTGCTTCTAATGTTATGATTGATGGGTATGTGAAAATGGTTATGGTGTCAATGGTTGTTCCTATCTGTTGATTTTGATATGGTTGTTTCGTGGTACTACTTCTTTGATTGTTCCTATCTATTGATTTTGATATGGTTGTTGCTCCTTGGTTTGTTTGGATTTGGTTTCATGGTGCTACTTCTTTGGTTGTTCCTATCTGTTGATTTTGATATGGTTGTTGCTCCTTTTTTTTTATCGCTCCTTTTTCGGTTTGATTTTTTGTTGGCTTGGTTCTTCTCTTTGATTGTTGCTTCTTCTTTGGTGACATCCCTCTTGTCCCCCCGACTGTCCAACCACCTCATGTGATTGTGGATCCTCGTCGTTACCCCTCTCGTCATCATCTTCAGCATAGAATCATTACTCTACCGTTTGTCTCTTCTTCTTTACATATTGCTGATTTGTTCACAAAGATGCATTCCATTAAACATTTTCGTTTTTTTAGTTGACAAAATCTCGATGCTCCATGTTAATGCATCATGAGTTTGAGGGGAGATGTTAGATAATATTATTATATATTAGTAGTAAGGGTATTTTAGACAATTCTATTCTTTTATATATATACTCATTGTAACCCTATTAACTTTGGTTTTTCGTTTTGGTTCATTATATGTTATGAAACCCTAGAGTGGTTGTTTCTCTTCTTCCTCTTTTCTTTGTTAACATTTTTGACCCTTTTTTGGTCTTTGATATCAAGATTGGATTCCTACAAAAGCAAAATCCATTTGAGTAGTCGAGGTTTCGACTTTTCCTTTGTTAACAAATATTTAATAGCTGCATGGTTAGTGTACATAATTATTTTGGACCCAATCAAGTACAATAAAACACTGTGGCTAGCAATTCTTTTTTTGTGGTCGCATAGTTAGCCTGATTGTCATTCAAAATCTTGTTAGCATAATGAATTGCGTGGAAAAATTTATCAGATCTTTGTCTCAACACATAAACAACAACATAATCACTAGTATCACACATGAGTTCAAAAGTTAATGCCCAATTTGGTGCAATTAGGATAGGGGGAAAGAAAATTTTACTGTTCAAAATATTAAAAGACTCCAAACATTCATTCTCGAAAGTAAATTTAGAATCTTTTACATGGAGGTTGTGAAGAGGCTTTGCAATGTTTGAGAAGTCTTTTATAAAGTTCGGATAAAAATCTGCATGCCCTAAAAAGCTTCTCACTCCTTTCACATTAATATGTGAAAGTAACTTTTCTATCCTTCAGTTTTTTTGCTTGATCAACCTGAATGACTTTTGAAGAAATTTTGTGACTAAAAAATATGTCTTCTTTAATCGTAATGTGACATTTTACAAATATATAATATCAAAAAATATAAAAAAAAATCATTTAAAAAAATAATATATAAAATCATATATTTCAGAAGAATCATATATATATATATATATTAATGGCCGAAACTAATTCACTGATTACCCATTAACTAGTAATTTTAATAACAAATTTAACTTACTATCTTATTCTCACATAAAATTATCATTTTTACTTGATATGATTCCATATATATATATATATATATATAAAAGACTTAAAAAGTGTAAAAAAGAAATCTACAATCTATATATATTTCAATAATAATAGGTTTAATTGTCCGGCCTTGATCTCGAGAATGAGCTTATCCACTTAGCCCATATTCCATTCTTATTATTATTAATTTAATTTTATATTATTATTATTATTATTATTATTATTATTATTATTATTACAATTATAAGCTCACTGTTTTAGCGTTAAAGTTTACAGACTAGTGTAGCAATATATATCCAGGTTTATTTCTTATATATATATATATATATATATATATATAATAAAAAATAAATTCAATATTATTAATATTAATAATTTAAATAAATTATTAAGGCAAACACATAGTATAATATTAATATTAATAAATTATTAAATAAATAAATTCAATATTATTAATATTAATATTAATAATTTATATATCCTTTGATTATTCTGATGTGGCATGAAAAACTATTTTCTAAAAAATGAATGGAGAGAAAAAGAGTAAAAGAGTAAAAGAATATTTTTCTAAACTCATGCCAGCTATCTTATATAGTATAATCAGTACAAATCGTATAAATCATGGGCATACAAGAATTGCACAACGATTTCTTGCAACACTTAAAAAACCCTATAAGAATCAACTTGGTCTCTATATAAAGAAATGTTTGTGCAAAAATTTAAACACACAAGAAATAGAATATATGAGAAACACAAAATACAACTTTGAGAATCTTTATAGAAAACTGCAAACTTTTTATGTAAAAAACTTTTGTAATACTGAAAAGAGAAAGGTTCTTGAAACATTTTTACTAAAGGTTTTTCATTGTAATGCCCTCTTGAAAAGAGTTACCCAGAAACACTTGAAACAATTTAATCTTTGTAAGGGTTGTTTCACCAACACCAATGCAGTTTCCTGTGATCATTCCTTAGGTTGAGATATCACTTCTGGAAGTTCTGACATTGGATGCTGTTTTAGGCTCTGGTTTCTTTGCTAAATTTGATGTTCCTCTGCCTACTCTCTCTACACCTTCGACCCTTCTTAGTTCGTGAAGAAAGAAGGATTTTCAAGGATATAATCCAAAACTAAGGCTTTCATGGAATAAATGGCCAAGATTCAAGAGCATATCCAAAATAACTTAGGCCTTATCCTAGCACGCTTGACAAATCAAAGAAAACAATTTAGATCTATTTTTCATTAAAAATAACCACACATCGAGTGTAATCATCAATAAAAGTAACAAAATACTTAGACTCAAGAAGGACCCTAAACGCTAGAGTGAACTAAAGCAAAAGGGGACGAAACGCTTTTATTGACTCCCTTTGAAAAATGATTACGAGTGTGTTTCCCTAACTTACACGACTCACAATGTAAAGTGGACAATTTAGACAAACTACACATCAGTTTTTGAAGTTTGGTAAGATTTGAGTGTCCTATTAGAGCATAGATAGTATGAGGGGAATTTATGGCAGAACATGTCTTGGATGATAGAGAAAGGTAATAGAGGCATTTTGACTCAATTCCGACACCAATCTTTCGTCTCGAACTTTATCATTAGTGAAAGTAATAATACACTCATGGAACCGAGTTAATCGACTAACTGACAGTAAATTGAAATGACATCCAGGTACATAGAGAACAAATACAACTGAAATGGAAGAGCGAATTTAGACAATGCAAACCCTTTGAGCTCGGGTTGGAGAGCAATTGACAAAAGTTAGAGTAGGTCAAAAACTAGATTAGACGCAAAAGCTATTATCAATGACATGATCAGACGCACCAGAATCAAGAACCCAAGGGTCGAGATAAGATGGGTGAGAGAGGTAAACATATAAATTACTAGTGTGTGCAATCGAAGTAGTAGAACAAGAGTTCAGATGGCTCTGAATCCACCAGAGGAAATCTATATAGTTTGTCAGGGAGCCCTATGGAGATGGTGTAGTCTGAATAGTGGCAAAAGGATCAAGCTGAGTTGCATTTATCAAAGGCGAAGGCTTACCATGCAACTTCCAACAACGATCAATAGTGTGTCCAAGTCAATTACAATGCTCATATTTGGGACAAGGTTTAGAGTTGGATGGTCCTCCATGAAGGAGACTTTGATTATGTCCTAGAGATGTAAGGGCAATAGTGCCACCCGAAGCTGAAGTAATAGATGGCTCAGTTGGACGTTTTGTTGTTACTCGAAGAAGGATTGCTGAGGTAGTAGACATATCAAAAACAGTAACAAACCCCAAAATTTGATCACGAGTGATAGAGTAGTCTTGGGGCAAGCCATAGAGTGCAAGAAGCATGAAGAAGGTGTTGATTTGATCCATCTCCTTCTTTTGTTCAATTGTATTACTTGCATTAGGAGGGAGAAGCTCATTAAAATCATGAAGTGCAGTATGAACGGTGCCAAGATATGTAGAAATATAATCATTTATTGTCTTTAGAGTAATGATGTTTAGCAAGCAGTGACAAACTCCATAGAGACGTTGAGTTTCATTAGTATAGAGTTCATTTGCCTGACTCCAAACTGATTCACACTTGAGATGTGGATAGAAGATCAGTTTAACGTCTACATGAAGTGTAGTGTTAATGACACTGCACAACTGAGCATCTATCTGCTTCCATTTTGAAGTTTCAGTGGCAACCACCTTTTTAATATTTTTAGTGAGATGGTCCTCGTAACCTTGACCAAGAATCCATAGTTTGATGTTGGTGGTCCAACTGTCATAGTTTGATCCATTCAATTTTTCGGTAGAGAAAGGAAAGGTAATGTAGTTGGTAAAAGTGCTATTTGTTTCAGTAGCAGGTAGAGACGTCATAGTCGATAAAGAGGTGCCATAAAACGCATTCGAACCGAGGAAACAAGGGTTTTTTGAACCCGAGTGAGTTTATTCGTGACTCGAAACTGAAAACTTAGGGAATATTTGGAATTGGAAGGCTGAGAATAGAGAGAAGTCGCGTTGTAAATGGTTGTCGGATGCACCATAATGCGCCCAGTGGTAGGAGTTACTGCACAGATCTGACGCGTGTGAGAGGTTTGTTGACGACACACGTTGAGAGATTTGTCGATCTTGGGTGTACGCAGCTACTGGAGTGGTCGTTCGCCAGAAAGGTTGTTGGAGGGACCGATGACGGCAACGACATAGCGTGTGTGGCTGGAAAAAATTGAGAAACCAGTAGCATAGACACGGAGGGGGAAACTGAAGTTGAGAACACAGTTTGCCAAAAAAAAATCCACATTAAAGATAGTCGGTCCACCAGGTAGTTTAAGATTAGTGTTGCCTCTCGATAGGCTTTAGATACTATGTTGAACGAGAAGAAAATATTGAGAGACATGTTGATTAACCCGTGTGTTTCAACTACTCAGCGAAAGGTCTTTATATAGACTACGAGTAACAAATACACATAATGACAAAAATACTTGTAAGTCATGAGCTTCCCTGATCATTTTTTTGATTTAATTCCCAAAGATACAATACATATGAATTATTTGATTGATCTAATGATTTGAATTGAGAAACATTTCAGGCAAACAAGCAAACACTATACACTTGGAACAAAAGCTTGGAACTCAAGGAATCAACCAAATTTGGAGGATGTACTTGAGAAAGATGCAAATATGTATAGTGTGATTAGTTGTCATAGTAGTTATTTTAGTAGACTAATCACTATAGTTTCATACTTAAGTATTTGCCAAAGAAAGTAAATCAATCAACTAATAAATCAATTGATGAATCAATTGGGCAATCGATTGTCTAACTCAGAACAAACTTTTTTACTAAGTAAATCGATTGGGAAATCGATTACTTAAAGTCTTTTAGTGAAATCTGAGTTCTGGGCTTAATCCAATCAATTGGACAATCGATTGGGACATCAATTGAGTAATCGATTTTGTAAATCACATAACCAACCACTTACTGAATCAATCGATTGGAAAATCGATTGGGAAAATGTTTTTCATCATGAATGAGTTCTGTGATCAACCAAATCGATTGATCAATCAATTGAATTATGTTTCTTAAACTACAAGTTTTGTGACAATCGATTAGGTAATCGATTGAAGTTAGTCATTTATCAGAAACACTTTGAATAAATCGATTGGCACATTGATTTTGACCAAATAGCTGAGGTTCTGTAACAAGCACATTCGATTAGCAAATCGATTGAAGTAAATGTCTGAGTCATTGTGATCAACACAATCGATTGGCAAATCGATTGAAGTAAATGTCTGAGTCACTGTGACCAGCACAATCGATTGACGAATCGATTGAAGCTAAATGTTTGAGTTACAGGAAGAATTCAGCTCATTGCCAAATCGATTAGGATTATGAATATACGTCGACTGAGCAATCGATTGTGTTGATCTCGTTGTTTGAACAAAACACCTATAATCGATTACTCAATCGATTACTCAATCGATTCTGATATAATCATAGTATCAGTTTCTGATTTATGTATTAAATGAATCGATTGGCAAATCGATTCATGCTTATATTTTCAAGATTCAAGAAAAACAAGAATGTGATAATCGATTGGGCAATCGGTTAAGCTAGTTTTTAAACCATTATAAAATCGATTGAGCAATCGATTGACCTGATGTTTCTCTGAATATATATAAGCTGATTCAATCACATTTTAAAGACAACTGTTACACATTTTCTAACAACCAATACACTACACTTGAAACAATTTTTTTCATCACACAATACTCATTTGGCAAATCCTCTTTTGTGTGAAATTCATATTGTGATTGAGTCATCATCTTTTGTCCGCTTTTATTCTTTTCTGTAAAAACAACATAAAGAAAGTTCTAGAAATCCAGTAGTGTAAACTGGTGACTATCTTTGTTGGTGCGTGTGTTCATCAAGAAGAAGTCTCATCTTGATCTCGTGAGAGTTTGGCGAGTAACTCCAGGGATAAGGTGGTGTTTTAATAGAAGCGAGTGAGTTGGATAGATAGGTCTTGTGTGAGCTGGACAATCTGTAAAACGTATTCAAGTCAATTCTATTGGAAAGGCTGAAATCTGGTTTAGATTTCAGGACTGGATGTAGGCTATCAAAATGATAGCTGGACCAGTGCACGTTTTTCTTATCCTTTCTCTTTATTTTGATATTGCTTGAATGCTTATTCTTGAATGTTTGTATCAGTGAATTTCTGTCTTGATTAATATTCTGAATAAGCATTGTATCTGTACTCTTATATTGATAATTCATGCAACTGTGAATCTTTGTTCCTGAATAATTTCCGCAACCGATCTTTGATAATCTGTTTAATAATCTTGTAAAAATAGTAGAGACTTTTCTCATATATTTTTAACAAATAGAGGCCATAATTTCCTACAATACTTACAGATTTTCTATTTATTTACATAATAAATATTTTATTTTCAACAAATCTTTAATTATGAAACGTAGCTGTTTCTTACTGGTAAGCTTTTATTTTTAAGCTGATGGTATTTGTGTTTCAGATAAAAACATTGTCGCATGAAGTTTTGTGGAGGACTGATTTGATTAAAGGAAGAACTTAGACATGCAGGTGTCTATGCTTTAGTGAAACTATTGTGTGAAGCAATTTATTTTTTTGAGTTTAATTACGTTATACATTTGGTTTTTAAATTGTTTGTATCTTAGGATAATATTTCCAACACTTGTGTATGGTAGGAGTATGGTCTTTTGTGAAATTTCTCTTTGTTTGGTTTGTGTGAGATATCATATGTAGTGAATTTATGTAACTTACATGCATGATTTTTTGACTTACCTTTTGGAATTGAGTAAGAGGTTATCTGAGCAATTAGGTAGGCAGTACAAAGAGAAATATTTGGGGGACACTTGTTATGGTGTGTACTTCTTGAGAGATAAATAGAGTGATCTGATATATTGATTATGTGATATGAAAAAAAAGAGATATTGATTATGTGATATCAAAAGAGAGATAGAGAGAAAATGAGGTGTTGAATCATTGTAGAGAAATTGAATATGTACAACTATCGTTTTTGTTTTTTTTTTGGCTTGCCTTCTAAATCATTTGATCTTGTGTCTATTGCTTTTGTGGTATGCCTTTTTTCTCTCCTCATTTAGCCCTTTTTAAAATTCATTGAATGCCTTAATGCAGTTTTTTCTTTCTATATATATTTTATTATAATCGAGTCAAAAAAATGAAAGCACTACTATGAAAATTATATTTAACAAGATATTGAGTGGAATATTTTATTTTCTTGACTTCTCAATTTTATGCAGTTTCATGAATGTCCTGCAAAAGAGCTATAGTGAATGTAGTAAAGGAAGCGTTTTTGTCTCCTTCAAACTGGAAGCACGCTAGCCGTGACAGATAATTCAATATAAAAAATAAAGATCATATATTTTTAGAAAAAATTTATTCTTCTATCTATCACAAACACTTATTTTTTCCTTCGGCACCCAAAGTCGAAGGTCCTACAGTTATTTTCCATCTTTTATTTCGGATCTTATTTATAACCATTTCATTGAGTTTTTTACATAGCTTTTCCTTTTAAAGTGAATAAAAGTAGTAACACTCAACATGTATAAGTGAGCTCAAGAGCTGTATCTAAAATAACATTAAATTCCTGTGTCCAGTAGAAACATTATCAAACTTGTTTATGTTTATTCATGTCCTATTGTCCTATTTAAATTGATGAAGAGCACAAAACCCTTTCTTGATGAGTTATTAATGAATTGATAATGGAAGAAAATAATGTGTATCGATTGGACATCACATATAACGTTTCTACATAATGTAGCATGAGATATTAGCTTTTCTTTGCATATAACAACATTAAATTTTCAAACTATCATTTTACTTGTTAATTTATTTTATTTTATGAAGTCTATTCTATGGTTATGTGAAACCTCACTACGCGAAAAACTGCATTTTACAGCGCTTTTTTTAATCCTTTTACAGCGTTTTTTCAAAAAAACAAGCGCTGTGGAATCGAGCGCTGTAAATGATACAACAACGCTTTTAAAAAAGCGCTATAAAACATGTAAATATAACGCGCGCTTGTTATGCACATTTTGCAGCGCTTCTTCAAAAAAGCGCTGTAACATGCACCCCATTATATGAGATATGGGTCTGCTTTTAGAGCGCTTTTTAACACAAGCGCTGTAAAATGCCCACCAATAATTTTCATATTATTGGTCTGCATTTTACAGCGCTTTCTCTAAAAAGCGCTGTAAAATGCCCCACCCATAATTTTCATATTATGGGTCTGCATTTTACAGCGCTTTCTCTAAAAAGCACTGTAAAATGCCCACCCATAATTTTCATATTATGGGTGGACATTTTACAGCGCTTTTTAGAGAAAGCGCTGTAAAATGTACACCATTAAAGCGCTTTACAACAACCTTTTACAGCGCTTTTTAAAAAAAGCGCTGTAAAATGTGTGTTTTTTTTTTTTTAACGGTGGAAATTATTTATTTGAAATGAAAAGCGCTTTTTAGCTTTTTATGGCATTTTTTTTAGAAAGCGCTGTCTTTTATCTTTGTATCCAAAATTATTTTGATCCAAAATCACTTCACAATCAGTGCACACAACAACAAAACATATTCAAATACCATAAGCAGTTCACACAATCAGAAATCAGAACTCTGTAACTTAATTAACATATATGTAACTCTGTAACTCTGTAATTTACAACCTAATTAACTACATTCAGATACATATATACAACCTAATTTACATCCTAATTAACTACATTCAGATACATATATACAACCTAATATACAACCTAATTTACAACCTAAACTACATTCAGATCCATATGCATATTCATATATTGTGTCCTATGATCATTTACATATAATAACTAACATAATATACATAATATGCACTAGCTACCATATAATATTCAGATCCCTTGCCCAGCAGCAAGCTATTTCCCAGAAAATCAAATAATTTTCATGTCAAGCACGTACTGACACCATTCTTCCTTTAATTCCATCAGATCTTCCTCAGAATATGATGGACTGGAATTGGCAAAGTACTGCAATATAAAAATTGAACATATTATATTAAGTTAGTATCAAATATATAGATAATTTATATATGAAAATCATATAATGCAAATACCGTACCGTTTCTGGGATAATAGTTTTATTCTTCTCAACAATCTCCTTCATGAATCTCAATACGTAGTACCCACAGTCGATGTTATTTGTTTGACGAGGGCACTTTATTGAGATCCATGTAATGTTATTAGACTTCTGCTTCGACACTTTAGCACCTCTTTGAGCTCGATAAACTTTTAAGGCACTATCGAATGAATAAATGTGATTATTAGGCACTATCGAATGAATATATATATGTAAGAAACTTTTAAGGCACTATCGAATGAATAAATGTGATTATTAGAGCATGAATATTTATATATATATATATATAAATATTCATGCTCTAATAATCACATTTATTCATTCGATAGTGCCTTAAAAGTTTATCGAGCTCAAAGAGGTGCTAAAGTGTCGAAGCAGAAGTCTAATAACATTACATGGATCTCAATAAAGTGCCCTCGTCAAACAAATAACATCGACTGTGGGTACTACATATTGAGATTCATGAAGGAGATTGTTGAGAAGAATAAAACTATTATCCCAGAAACGGTACGGTATTTGCATTATATGATTTTCATATATAAATTATCTATATATTTGATACTAACTTAATATAATATGTTCAATTTTTATATTGCAGTACTTTGCCAATTCCAGTCCATCATATTCTGAGGAAGATCTGATGGAATTAAAGGAAGAATGGTGTCAGTACGTGCTTGACATGAAAATTATTTGATTTTCTGGGAAATAGCTTGCTGCTGGGCAAGGGATCTGAATATTATATGGTAGCTAGTGCATATAATGTATATTCTGTTAGTTATTATATGTAAATGATCATAGGACACAATATATGAACATGCATATGGATCTGAATGTAGTTTAGGTTGTAAATTAGGTTATATATATATACGTATCTGAATGTAGGTAATTAGGTTGTAAATTAGGTTGTATATATGTATCTGAATGTAGTTACTTAGGTTGTAAATTACAGAGTTACATATATGTTAAAAAAGTTACAGAGTTCTGATTTATGTTCTACTGATTGTGTGAACTGCTTATGGTATACAAAAATGAGGTAAAATGTTAATTTATTGAATCTGAAAAAATGACAAACCTTAGGCAATAAATGTGACAAACCTTTTCGGGAGATGTAACTGATTTGTCATTGGTGAATCTTTTTTTGGAGGGCAACAAGGTTTGTGGGCCATGCCACATAACTACCAATAGCGTCGCTTAAGAACTGCATATCTCCATCGTTGTCCGGTATGGGCAACGGTGCAATTTGTTCGAAAGCAACAGTAGGCGATACTTTGACATGGCCCGCGGGGATCGGAATATTGTGCAATACTTCTCCCGAAGTATTGTACAATATTCCTTTTCCCACCTTCCGTTGAGTAGGCGAGGACAAGTATAGGACACATGTAGTGACACCCTACATCAATAGTTAAAACATAAGTATAGTTAACATATAAGTTTGTTTAATACATAAGTAATTACATAAGCAAGTAAGTAGTAAGTAATTAATTACCTCGGGAATACTCTTCAAACCGACGTTGCAACTCCCGGTTTCACTCTCCATTTGTATTTCAGGTTGGAGCTGAACCGGAAGTTGCTTGTCTTTATTCGTATTCACCAAGAGTGCCACTTGCTCTGATAGGATTCTGAGCTTCTCTAATACTTCCTCGTTGGAAGGTTTTTGGCGCTTCTCTTGAGGAAAAAAGCTTTTGGGAGTTACGCCAAATCCTTTCCCCCTAACTCGACCGGAATACTCAGGGACATTAAACACTTTACCAAGAATGTCCCTGCAAGTATCCTTGTTGCCCTCCGGATTTTCAGAACTTTGTTCAATAATTTCCTAAAATACATGTAACATTAAAAAGATAAGTTCAATAGCATTTTTAAAATACAATATTAAAAAATATTAAAGTGATAATATACTTACACAAAGTTCTACAACATTTTTGACATTTTCATTATCAACCATTCTTTCTTTGTTAACACGCGCTTCCTTCCATAATATATGACGACCCAAGGGTTGATCGACTTTGGTGTCTTTTCTCTATTCGTTAAAATCATAAACAAAATAATAGAAATTAGTTACACATTATAGTTTATAATACAAATTACTTCATTATATAAAAGTGATGTTTAATTACTTACAAGTTGTTGTTCAAGGCGTGCATATCCCATACGTGATTTCTTGTATGGGTGTTTTGGGTTGCTTGCCCGTTCGCGATTTGCCTTACTAATATTCTATATAAAAAAAAAATAGCAATTGTGTAAAAAGTTAAAATACGCTACGAATATGAATAATAAAACACAAATGCTAATAAATTAATCACTTACGACAAACGCCGGGTCAGAACGTTTGGAAACAAATGCTCTCCATTCATCCTTTGATATATAATGTTGATATATTTTTGGAGGTTCAGCACTTGTGTTTCCTTCTCTATCTTTTAGATAGAAATTTGAGAGATGGGATCTAAATCCACGATGGATCTTCCCAGCAACTCTCAAAACATAAGACTTTCGTTCCTCATCAAGAACAAAAGTCGTCTGCAATGAAAACAATTATAAGTAATGTATTTTACCGAAACAAAATTATAAATGACAAAAGAGTAGATCAAAAAATTTACTTGAATATCATTCCATATAATATCTTTGGCATCCTTCAACGCCTTATCTCTCCAATTGTCAATTGTGATTGGGACATTTTGACGAACAACAGCCCCAATATAGCTTACAAACATGGAGCTGTTGGGGTCAACTGGCTGACCACTCTTGTTCCAGCCAACCTAATAAACTCATATAGTAAGTACATGCCCTAAACCCTAAAAAAAGATAAAAATCACACAACAAACAAAGTATAGTATACCTCAAATTTAATGCCACTACTCCTTGCTTTAATCACCTTTTGCATGATAGTTGCACCACGTTTGACTTCTTTTTCATAAGTCTTAGAGGTGCCAACTTCTTCATTTTGAACTTCTATATCTTTGTTTGTATCCATTTAACTACAACAAGTTCAACATGCAGTTTAGTATAACATCAACAAGCTCAACATGGATCATGCATTATTATAAACAACCTCAACATGTATCAGTATATCTTAAAAAAGCTCAACATGCATTTTAATGATTACAAAAAATTTATAACATCAATACCTAAATAATGGTTCGAAGAAAGATGTAATGTAAAGAAAAGAGGGAACGCAGAAAATTCACAGAAATATGGTTCAAAGAAATACGATATTGAAGAAATAAGTAATGAGGGTTACGTATTTCAATGAAAATATATTGTGTGAAATGGGAGAGATGATCTTGGATGGAAATAAGGTTCGAAATGAAGGAGATGATCGTGGAAATAAGGTTCGTAATGGACGGGATGATAGGGTTTGCAAAAGAAGAGAAGAACGATGAAGGTTGAGATGATAGTGAAGTTTACGTAATGAAGAGGAAACTGAAGAGGTAACTGTTATATATATGTAACCCTTTTACAGCGCTTTTTATAAGCCTTTTACAGCGCTTCTTTTGCAAAGCGCTCTAAATTGCGTCTTTGGTTAAATTTTTAAAAGGCTCTTTTACAGCGCTTTTCCCAATAAGCGCTGTAAAAGACCTCCGTGTGTTATTATGTTATATGAATGTTTTTTAAAGCCTTTTACAGCGCTTTTACACATAAGCCAACATGAATGTCTCTTTATGTTAATTTTAAAAGACTCTTTTACAGCGCTTCTCCCAATAAGCGATGTAAAAGACCTCCTTATTTTATTATGGTATATGAATGTTTTTTTTAAGCCTTTTACAACGCTTTTCTAAATGAGCGCTGTAAAAGACCTTATTGTTTTTGTGTTTTGTTATGTTATGTTATTTTTTAAACAAGCTCAACATGCATGCAAAACCCACATAACTGGTCACCACCAAAATCTCTTCTCCTTTTATGCATCTTCTTCACAAACATCAAAGCTTACTCTTTCACAATTCAATCTCCACCTCAACACCCTTTTTAACTCTTTACATTCTCTTTCCTTCTTAAATTGAAACTTGGTATTCAGGATCATTGCCATGTTGCTTAAAATGGGTTTGTGTCTGATGTTTTTGTTAACAATGTGTTTTTGGGGATTCCCATGATGCGTACAAGGTGTTTGAAGAAATTCCTGTTAGAGATAGTCATGTTAGGTGTCTGATGAATATTATTTTTAAAGCTTTTTTACAGCGCTTTGTCAAATAAGCGCTGTAAAATGTCTTTTTTACTTATTTTCAAAAGGGTCGTTTACAGCGCTTTTTATGAAAAGCGTTGTAAATGGTATAAAACACTCATTATTTTATTTTTAAAAGGATCTTTTACAGCGCTTTTTAAAATAAGCGCTGTAAAATGTCTCTTTATTTTATTTTTGTGTTTGGTTTATTTGGGTTGGGATTACATTAAAAACATTGTTATCATTGTTTATTGGATTAAAGATATTGTTATCATTGTCTTTATCACAATACTTTAGGAGATGATGAATTATTAGAAATGAGAACTTCTGAAGAATCTATATATATATGCACTGAGCAAAAGAGAATCTCTCTATTCAGTTCAGTTCATGTAAATTACTAATTTATATTCAGTTCAGTTCATGTAAATCAAGCTAAATATAAAATACTCATTGTTACATGAACTTGGTATAAAACACTCAAATCAAGCTAAATATAAGCAAAAAATAAATTAATCAGAACTTAGTATAAAACACTCAATTCAGATTACATGCATATTTACAATAACACAGTTCAGATTACATGCATAGCTTATATAAAACAATTAAACATATACATTAAGATGCCCTTCTTCTTTTCCTGGTGACATTCACATTTGTTTGTCCATTTACAATACGAAACGATGGATTAATCCAAATTCCCTCATCATGATCATCTCTAAGATATAAACCATCATCAGTTGAATCAATTTCATGTGGTTGTTGTGATGTTGCAAATAAAAGATCATTACCAACATCTTCATCATTATTGTTATCATCACTTATTTTATTGGTCGATAGGACAACAGACCATTTATCATTAGAAGGATCAGTGACATAAAACACTTGTTGAGCTTGCGACGCTAAAATAAAAGGCTCGTCTTTGTATCCCACCCTATTAAAATCGACAAGCAAGAATCCTGACTCATCAATCCGAACGCCATTATTATTATCGACCCACTTGCAACCAAATATGGGAACACGAAACATTGTGTAGTCTAACTCCCATATGCGCTCGATAACCCCAAAATATGATAGATTTGCATATATTGGGTTTTTGTCTTTTGCACTTGAGACATGCATCGCTTCAGCTACGAGAGTGACTCCACTATTTTGCATAGTGGTCTGATCATCTTGTTCTTTGGTATAAAATGTGTAGCCGTTAATAACATAACCAGTGTAAGAAAAGACATGTAAGCTCGGACCATTTGCTAGCCACCTCAATCTATTTGAAATTGATCCGGGGTCTATATCAAATTTTGACATTATGTGATTTTTTAACCATGTTACAAAACTTCGATTGTGCTCTCGAGTTATCCAATTTTGATTCCTATTCATGTTCAAACGAGATAACTGATCAATGTGTATTGTAACATACGGTTGAACCTCATCATCATTGTGCAGAACATACAATTGTGCCTGCTCCCATTCTGTCCTTGATATAGTCAGTAGTCTCCTTCCAGTTATCCCTTCTCCTGATAGTCTTCCCGAATGACGAGACATGGGAAGCCCTATGGATTCAACATTGGACAGATATTCAGTACAAAATTCAGCAGCCTCTTCAACAATGTATCGTTCAGCAATACAACCTTCTGGTCGACTTCTACTTTTTACGTACCCTTTTAATATTTTCATATATCGTTCTATCGGATACATCCATCTCATATAAGCTGGCCCACAAAGTTGTGTCTCCTTAACCAGATGAACAGTAAGGTGAACCATTATATCAAAAAACGATGGTGGGAAATACATTTCAAGCTCACACAAAGTAACAACAATTTCCCTCTGCAATGTCGGTAATTTCTGAGGGTCGATCACTTTACTACAAATTTCCCTGAAGAAGAAACATAATCTAGTTAAGGCTAGTCGAACTTTTTCAGGTAAAATGGAACGTATACCTATTGGTAGCAAATGCTCCATTATAATATGACAATCATGGGTCTTCAAACCTTTTAACTTGAGGTCTTTCATACAAACCAAATTTTTAATGTTCGAAGAGTATCCTTCTGGAACTTTAACTTCGTGTAGAAATTTACATAAAACAATTTTTTCCTTTCTAGATAGAGTATGAGCGGCTGGAGGTAGATATGTGCGATTTCCTTTCTTTACTGGAGCCAGTTCATTTCTTATTCCCATATCGACCAAGTCCAATCTTGCATTGACGCCATCTTTAGACTTTCCTGGAACATTGAGTAACGTACCAATAACACTTTCAAATACATTTTTTTCAATATGCATCACATCGAGGAAATGTCTTACATACAATGACTTCCAATATGGCAATTCAAAGAAAATTGACTTTTTCTTCCACCCAGTTTTCACCAGCTCTCCCGCAAAAGGTTTGCCAAATTTATTGGTCAAACCTTGTACTTTTTCAAGTATTTGATATCCAGTCGGTGCTAAAGGAGCTTTACCTTCCTCTGATTTTCCATTGAATGCATTTCTCCACCCACGATACTGATGACTATAAGGTAAAAATCTACGATGTCCAAGAAACACATTCTTCTTACAATGTTTCAACCGCATCCAATTTGTACTCTCTTCACATATAGGACATGCACACTGACCTTTAATGCTATATCCTGATAAATTACCATATGCTGGAAAATCATTAATTGTGCCGAACAACATAGCCCTCAAATTGAAACACTTTTTCCTATACCCATCATAAACTTCCACACCTGTCTCCCACAGAATTTTTAAATCTTCAATTAAAGGAGTCAAGTATACGTCGATATCATTCCCCGGTTGTTTGGGTCCAGAAATTAACAGAGACAACATCATAAACTTACGCTTCATACATAACCATGGAGGTAGGTTATATATTACCAAAATCACAGGCCACGTGCTATGTGAGATGCTTTGAAGACCATGTGGATTCATTCCATCAGTAGAAAGTGCAAGTCTTAGATTTCTTGACTCTATCCCGAATTCAGGATACTCGTGATCAATTTTTGCCCATTGTGGGGAATCTGCAGGGTGTCGAAACATTCCATCTCTAATTCTTTCATCTGCATGCCATGTCAAGTGTTTTGAATCTTCTTCACTGCGATACATGCGCCTAAATCTTGGTATTATAGGAAAATACCACACGACTTTTGCTGGAGTAGATTCTTTCTTCTTATATCGAGAGACATTGCATTTCGGACACGCCTTAAGTAGTTCATATTCGTTTCGAAATAAAATGCAATCGTTAGGACACGCATGAATCCTTTCGTAACTCATTCCAATAGAACACAAAATCCGTTTAGCCTCGTAGGTTCGACTGGGAAGTTCATTATCATCTGGCAACATATCTTTTATGAGTGTTAATAATTCCGTAAAGCTTTTATCAGACCATCCATTACTCGCTTTTAAGTTGTACAACTTTAATATCGCTGACAGTCTTGTGAATTTAGTACAACCATTATATAATTCTTTCTCTGCATCACTCAACAAACTTTCAAACATTTTAGGACAATCTCGAAGATCTTCTTCAACTGCTTTTGCAATCTCATCAACTCGGTCCGGCTCATATGTATCTGTATCGAAATCAGTTGAAGCATATGTAGAACTATTCTCAAAATTAATGTTTCCTTTTTTTTTCTCACCATGTCTTATCCAACATGTGTAGCTTTGATCAATTCCATTACATACTAGATGTCCTTCTAATTCATCTTCTCTAACACGTTTTCCAAAACAACATTTTAAACAAGGACAAACTACTCTATTTGGATCTTTTGCATTCTTCACTGCAAACTCAACAAACTCCTTCACTCCAATTTCATACTCTTTTGACAATCGATTGGCTGAAATCCATTTCCTATCCATATTATACCACCTATATAAATGCAGTAACAAAAATAATAAGCTTTCAAAACATATCAACAAGTTTCAAAAAGAAACCAATATCAACTAACAATTTCAAAACAGAACAGATCATGTGGTATGAGTTTTTGACAATTTTTGACAATTTCAAAACAGAACAGATCATGTGGTATGAGTTTTTGACAATTTTTGACAATTTCAAAACATAACAGATCATGTGTAAAAAATACCTTAGACAACGTAGATGGCCGCACAGTACGTAGAGGATATTAGGGTTCCCAACGTATATAATTATTTGAAAGATGTAGAGGATATGAGGGTTTCCAACGTATATAATTATTTGAAAGATGTATTTTACAGCGCTTGTGAAAAAAGCGCTATAATAGGTAGTTAAATTCAATGAAAGCGCATGTGTTTTACAGCGCTTGTGAAAAAAGCGCTGTAATAGGTAGTTAAATTCAATGAAAGCGCATGTGTTTTACAGCGCTTGTGAAAAAAGCGCTGTAATAGGTAGTTAAATTCAATGAAAGCGCATGTGTTTTACAGCGCTTGTGAAAAAAGCGCTGTAATAGGTAGTTAAATTCAATGAAAGCGCATGTGTTTTACAGCGCTTGTGAAAAAAGCGCTGTAATAGGTAGTTAAATTCAATGAAAGCGCATGTGTTTTACAGCGCTTGTGAAAAAAGCGCTGTAACTGATTCGCGAAAGCGCTTCCGTTTACAGCGCTTTTTTGACAAGCGCTGTAAAAGCCTTATAACGTGATGCGCAAACGTTATATGACCTACTACAGCGCTTGTTTTACAGCGCTTTACATAAAAAGCGCTGTAATAGGTTCCGTTATTTTTAAAATATAATTACAACAGCGCTTGTGTTTAGAAAGCGCTGTAAAATGGGCGCTGTTAAATGTCATTTCTGACGTAGTGCGTAAATTCGTTTTAAATTTGTTTTTATTTATTTAAAGTAAATGATTTTTATTTAAAGTGAATGATTTTACAACGCTTGTAAAAAACACGGTCTAATAGGTCATTTAATTATTTGAAAGCGCAAGTCTTGCAAGTCTTTTACAGCGCTTGTAAAAATAGCGCTCTAATAGGTCATTTAATTATTTGAAAGCGCAAGTCTTGCAAGTCTTTTACAGCGCTTGTAAAAATAGCGCTCTAATAGGTCATTTAATTATTTGAAAGCGCAAGTCTTGCAAGTCTTTTACAGCGCTTGTAAAAATAGCGCTCTAATAGGTCATTTAATTATTTGAAAGCGCAAGTCTTGCAAGTCTTTTACAGCGCTTGTAAAAATAGCGCTCTAATAGGTCATTTAATTATTTGAAAGCGCAAGTCTTGCAAGTCTTTTACAGCGCTTGTAAAAATAGCGCTCTAATAGGTCATTTAATTATTTGAAAGCGCAAGTCTTGCAAGTCTTTTACAGCGCTTGTAAAAATAGCGCTCTAATAGGTCATTTAATTATTTGAAAGCGCAAGTCTTGCAAGTCTTTTACAGCGCTTGTAAAAATAGCGCTCTAATAGGTCATTTAATTATTTGAAAGCGCAAGTCTTGCAAGTCTTTTACAGCGCTTGTAAAAATAGCGCTCTAATAGGTCATTTAATTATTTGAAAGCGCAAGTCTTGCAAGTCTTTTACAGCGCTTGTAAAAATAGCGCTCTAATAGGTCATTTAATTATTTGAAAGCGCAAGTCTTGCAAGTCTTTTACAGCGCTTGTAAAAATAGCGCTCTAATAGGTCATTTAATTATTTGAAAGCGCAAGTCTTGCAAGTCTTTTACAGCGCTTGTAAAAATAGCGCTCTAATAGGTCATTTAATTATTTGAAAGCGCAAGTCTTGCAAGTCTTTTACAGCGCTTGTAAAAATAGCGCTCTAATAGGTCATTTAATTATTTGAAAGCGCAAGTCTTGCAAGTCTTTTACAGCGCTTGTAAAAATAGCGCTCTAATAGGTCATTTAATTATTTGAAAGCGCAAGTCTTGCAAGTCTTTTACAGCGCTTGTAAAAATAGCGCTCTAATAGGTCATTTAATTATTTGAAAGCGCAAGTCTTGCAAGTCTTTTACAGCGCTTGTAAAAATAGCGCTCTAATAGGTCATTTAATTATTTGAAAGCGCAAGTCTTGCAAGTCTTTTACAGCGCTTGTAAAAATAGCGCTCTAATAGGTCATTTAATTATTTGAAAGCGCAAGTCTTGCAAGTCTTTTACAGCGCTTGTAAAAATAGCGCTCTAATAGGTCATTTAATTATTTGAAAGCGCAAGTCTTGCAAGTCTTTTACAGCGCTTGTAAAAATAGCGCTCTAATAGGTCATTTAATTATTTGAAAGCGCAAGTCTTGCAAGTCTTTTACAGCGCTTGTAAAAATAGCGCTCTAATAGGTCATTTAATTATTTGAAAGCGCAAGTCTTGCAAGTCTTTTACAGCGCTTGTAAAAATAGCGCTCTAATAGGTCATTTAATTATTTGAAAGCGCAAGTCTTGCAAGTCTTTTACAGCGCTTGTAAAAATAGCGCTCTAATAGGTCATTTAATTATTTGAAAGCGCAAGTCTTGCAAGTCTTTTACAGCGCTTGTAAAAATAGCGCTCTAATAGGTCATTTAATTATTTGAAAGCGCAAGTCTTGCAAGTCTTTTACAGCGCTTGTAAAAATAGCGCTCTAATAGGTCATTTAATTATTTGAAAGCGCAAGTCTTGCAAGTCTTTTACAGCGCTTGTAAAAATAGCGCTCTAATAGGTCATTTAATTATTTGAAAGCGCAAGTCTTGCAAGTCTTTTACAGCGCTTGTAAAAATAGCGCTCTAATAGGTCATTTAATTATTTGAAAGCGCAAGTCTTGCAAGTCTTTTACAGCGCTTGTAAAAATAGCGCTCTAATAGGTCATTTAATTATTTGAAAGCGCAAGTCTTGCAAGTCTTTTACAGCGCTTGTAAAAATAGCGCTCTAATAGGTCATTTAATTATTTGAAAGCGCAAGTCTTGCAAGTCTTTTACAGCGCTTGTAAAAATAGCGCTCTAATAGGTCATTTAATTATTTGAAAGCGCAAGTCTTGCAAGTCTTTTACAGCGCTTGTAAAAATAGCGCTCTAATAGGTCATTTAATTATTTGAAAGCGCAAGTCTTGCAAGTCTTTTACAGCGCTTGTAAAAATAGCGCTCTAATAGGTCATTTAATTATTTGAAAGCGCAAGTCTTGCAAGTCTTTTACAGCGCTTGTAAAAATAGCGCTCTAATAGGTCATTTAATTATTTGAAAGCGCAAGTCTTGCAAGTCTTTTACAGCGCTTGTAAAAATAGCGCTCTAATAGGTCATTTAATTATTTGAAAGCGCAAGTCTTGCAAGTCTTTTACAGCGCTTGTAAAAATAGCGCTCTAATAGGTCATTTAATTATTTGAAAGCGCAAGTCTTGCAAGTCTTTTACAGCGCTTGTAAAAATAGCGCTCTAATAGGTCATTTAATTATTTGAAAGCGCAAGTCTTGCAAGTCTTTTACAGCGCTTGTAAAAATAGCGCTCTAATAGGTCATTTAATTATTTGAAAGCGCAAGTCTTGCAAGTCTTTTACAGCGCTTGTAAAAATAGCGCTCTAATAGGTCATTTAATTATTTGAAAGCGCAAGTCTTGCAAGTCTTTTACAGCGCTTGTAAAAATAGCGCTCTAATAGGTCATTTAATTATTTGAAAGCGCAAGTCTTGCAAGTCTTTTACAGCGCTTGTAAAAATAGCGCTCTAATAGGTCATTTAATTATTTGAAAGCGCAAGTCTTGCAAGTCTTTTACAGCGCTTGTAAAAATAGCGCTCTAATAGGTCATTTAATTATTTGAAAGCGCAAGTCTTGCAAGTCTTTTACAGCGCTTGTAAAAATAGCGCTCTAATAGGTCATTTAATTATTTGAAAGCGCAAGTCTTGCAAGTCTTTTACAGCGCTTGTAAAAATAGCGCTCTAATAGGTCATTTAATTATTTGAAAGCGCAAGTCTTGCAAGTCTTTTACAGCGCTTGTAAAAATAGCGCTCTAATAGGTCATTTAATTATTTGAAAGCGCAAGTCTTGCAAGTCTTTTACAGCGCTTGTAAAAATAGCGCTCTAATAGGTCATTTAATTATTTGAAAGCGCAAGTCTTGCAAGTCTTTTACAGCGCTTGTAAAAATAGCGCTCTAATAGGTCATTTAATTATTTGAAAGCGCAAGTCTTGCAAGTCTTTTACAGCGCTTGTAAAAATAGCGCTCTAATAGGTCATTTAATTATTTGAAAGCGCAAGTCTTGCAAGTCTTTTACAGCGCTTGTAAAAATAGCGCTCTAATAGGTCATTTAATTATTTGAAAGCGCAAGTCTTGCAAGTCTTTTACAGCGCTTGTAAAAATAGCGCTCTAATAGGTCATTTAATTATTTGAAAGCGCAAGTCTTGCAAGTCTTTTACAGCGCTTGTAAAAATAGCGCTCTAATAGGTCATTTAATTATTTGAAAGCGCAAGTCTTGCAAGTCTTTTACAGCGCTTGTAAAAATAGCGCTCTAATAGGTCATTTAATTATTTGAAAGCGCAAGTCTTGCAAGTCTTTTACAGCGCTTGTAAAAATAGCGCTCTAATAGGTCATTTAATTATTTGAAAGCGCAAGTCTTGCAAGTCTTTTACAGCGCTTGTAAAAATAGCGCTCTAATAGGTCATTTAATTATTTGAAAGCGCAAGTCTTGCAAGTCTTTTACAGCGCTTGTAAAAATAGCGCTCTAATAGGTCATTTAATTATTTGAAAGCGCAAGTCTTGCAAGTCTTTTACAGCGCTTGTAAAAATAGCGCTCTAATAGGTCATTTAATTATTTGAAAGCGCAAGTCTTGCAAGTCTTTTACAGCGCTTGTAAAAATAGCGCTCTAATAGGTCATTTAATTATTTGAAAGCGCAAGTCTTGCAAGTCTTTTACAGCGCTTGTAAAAATTATCTATATATTTGATACTAACTTAATATAATATGTTCAATTTTTATATTGCAGTACTTTGCCAATTCCAGTCCATCATATTCTGAGGAAGATCTGATGGAATTAAAGGAAGAATGATGTCAGTACGTGCTTGACTTGAAAATTATTTGATTTTCTGGGAAATAGCTTGCTGCTGGGCAAGGGATCTGAATATTATATGGTAGCTAGTGCATATAATGTATATTCTGTTAGTTATTATATGTAAATGATCATAGGACACAATATTTTTTTGAAAAAGCGCTGTAAATGGCTTAAAAAAAGGGCTGTAATATGCGTTTTTTCGCGTAGTGTTTTTCGAGTGGTTTCAACATTTGTTTTCCTTTGAACTCAATTTTTTAGGTTATTTTCATTTTTCTTGTTGAATTGGTATTTGCCCTAGTTTCAAATAAGTTTATTCTATTTCTTACGAATTCATTGTGAACTTTTGCTTTAGTAGAAATTTTGTGAAATTGCATTACTTTGCTTTATTTCTTGCTTTAGTTGAAATTTTGTGAGATTGCATTACTTTGCTTTATTTCTTATCTTAGCATATACTTTTATGTCAGATGAAACTACAATATTGATTTTGCACCGTTAAACACAGAATTTGTATCAAGGATTACTGTATATTCAGCTAGACCAGATTTGGTTAAGACCTTGAAGCATGTAATTTTTGTTGCTTTCAGCAATTTCACTTGGAATGAATTAGCTAGAGCAAGATGAAATTATTTTGCTTGTTGTAATTTGGTTGTACTGTATACTTATTTATACTTTTAGCTTTTCCGAAACTATGTTTTAAATTGGTACTTATGATTTGTAAACATGATATAAACTTTGTATGGTAGTATAGAAATTTGACTTTTAATATTTGTTCTAATTTCTAAATATTACAACTTAAAACTAATATTAAATAATTCAAAAATATATTTATAAAAATTAAATCAAAATATTTTCATATTCTTTTTTGCATTAAATGTAATGGATTGAAATTAAAAGTTTAAATATCTGTATTAAGAAACACATTAGATGCATATTTAGCTTGGGATTTACCGGCAAAACTAATAATTTTGGACACGTTTTCTACGAATTTATCTTCGGATATTAATTTCATGACCAACAAAATTATATGTGGAATAACATGCCACAATGTCTGAAGGAAATGTACTGCTAGAAAGGTTGTCGGGAAATGCCTTGGAGGGAAATTTTTTGGTCAAAATTGTGACGCAGATTTGATCGATTTTCTTGCAGAAATAGCTGCAAGAACATTACCAGTAAATTCTAAAATCTTCATAAAATAATTATCCACGAAAGTTTTATATAGAAAATTATTCCTTAGAAAAATCTGTAGGTAATGTGCTTCGTTCGAATTTTTAACTTAAATCCACATAAAAATCTACTAGTAAAAAGCTTATTTTTTGTGTTACTATTCAGTGTTTCTTTTTAAGTTTAATCTTTTAATTTTTTTTACTTATGTTTTTTTTTAAATGAGAATTCATTGGAAAAGTAAACTAGGTCTCGAGAGAAAACAACCCAACTGTCCAAAATAAAGAGCAATCAGTCTAAATAAGTATAACTAATTCAAATAATGAGAAATGTACTATGCACTCCAACCTGAACTTTCCACCTCCATCCTAAATAACAAAAAAAAAACTATTTTTCCCTTTTTTTACCATGTATAAAACAGTAAAAAAATTACCACTCCATTATTCACCCCCTGTTTCGAAACTTACAAAATTTACTTTACCATTCGAATTTTTTTAAACTTTCGAAATATAAAATAGTGAGTTTTTTTTTTTGATATTTTTGAAACTTTTGATAAATCTGAAACTTTCGAAATGTATTTTTCCAGAATTAATAAAAAAAATCGAAACTTTTGATCAATTTGAAAGTTTGGAAACGTAATTTTCCAGTTTTTATAAAACCTTTCAAAACAATTTGAAAGTTTCTTAGATTTTCGAAGGTTTCCATTAATTCAAAACTTTTGAAGCATAAATTTCCAGAAAATAGAAAAATGTTCGAAACTTTGAAATATTCGAAGTAATACAATTTCTAAAATTTCAAAAAGTTTGAAACTTTCGAAAGTTTCAACTTATATGAAATTTTCAAAATGTAATTAAATATTTTAAAAATAATTAAAATTTGTATTTAAAAAAATGGGTTTATAATATTATTATTAATTAAATTTAGTATAATTTTTGAAATTAGGTATGAGTAGAGTTGAAGTTCCTGCTTCAATAATGACTATAGATTCTACAGAAAAATTCACCATAGATCAGGTATTATTACTGATAATTCACCACCGATGAAATTTGTATTATAGACATTGAAGGAACAATGTAGATTTACAAGAAATGGGGGTTTGAATTATAAATGCACCTTTTAAAAATTCCTGTTAAAAACTTTAAGAAAATAACTCAAGATTGATCTTGGTTGTGAAAACAGAAAACGGAGAACGTTCTTGGTTTTAACCAGAAAACGGAGAACGTTCTTAGTTAGTTAAAATTAGTAATTCAATTTATGTTTTTAACTTGATAATCAATCAAACTGAAAGTAAATAGATAAGGGAAGAGATACCACACAATGATATATCCTGGTTCACCCAACCTGGGTTACGTCCAGTCCTAACAACCGTGAGATTTTCCACTAAGTGTTTAAAACTAAGAACCTTCTTGATCTTACAACACCTAGTCTAGATCAACCTTGATCTGTTTATTTCTTTCCACCCCGAAAGCAATAACAGTACCTATCTAACTTTGATAGGATTCAATGTACTCTAAATAAACTATAAAGAAACTCTTATAGTTTGAGTTTTTACAATTAGATTGTTTTTGACAAAATCTGATATTTCTCAACTCTTGTTTGAGAATTGAGTCTTTACAAAGGATCTAATGATAATTTCGCAATGTAATATCAGAATATGGATCAGCCTCTGTTTTGCGAAAAATCAGAACTTCAAGTATGTATGTGATTGATTTTAGGATATTTTCAGCTCTTGAACTTGTTATTTGATCTTGGATATTGGCCTTCTATTTATAGGCATTAGAGGCCTTTAATGAAGGTCAAAAGAGCTGTTGATAATGCTCTGAAGTTTGACTGAAGGCAATATATCAGATTAAACATAATCCAGCTTTGAAAAACTGTTTTTCCCTCTTTTTGATTTTCTGGTTTAGCATTAAAGCAGTTTTGTCTTCTAGTTAAAAAGCCTTCGACGTTTCTCCCTTGATCTTGGATGGTACAGTCTTGATCTTGAGTCTTGAATGTAGCCAGAGGAGTTTGGAGAAGAATTATAAGTCATTGCATAAGAGAATGCTCAGCTGCTCAAGTTATGCAGAAAACAAAGATTGATTATCAATTTGGGTCTGTCAAATTGAACTTTCTTGAGATTCAATAATCAATCTGGAGTTCCTATTTTAATCATTCTGGATGTCTTTTGCAATGTCTTATCATATATCAAGGTTGATCAAACTTTCTTGCTAGTTTGATTTTTAGAGTTACAAACTGTCTTGATTTTTGTCTGACTTTGAGTCCTTTCATCTTAGAGATCAGATAACCTTTTTGAGTTTGGATGAATCCTATTTGTTCCTTGCCATGTGCTGATTCTATATGAATAAATTTCCAGGGCAGACTCTTTGTTATAGAGGTAGAAGAAGTTTGATCAACATGTTGTGATGAACATTTTTGAAGCTGGAGATCTTTCTGTGTTTTAATGTTCTTGTTGTTGTTTTTCTTTGTTTTGCTTGATTCTATTCTTAATTAAATTCACTCAAAAGCACATGTTAAATTAACATTACATTTTAGAATCATAATTAACTTTCTTAATTGACCTTTGTTTATTTTAATCAAAACTTTAAATATGGAGTTTGTCTCAACATACATATATTAGTGTTTTATTTGAAACATATTTTGTGGGTATTTCCCTCTCGAGAATTTGTATTTGAATGGGCAAAAAATATTGGAAGGAAAATGAAATTTTAATTGTTACCATTCAATCTGATAAAGCAACCGAAAAGAGAGGAAGAAAAGACAAATTAATTTTGGGATGCAAAAGAGGTGGAAGATATAAATCAAAATCAACAGTAACTTGTTCTCACAAGGAAAACTTTCTGTTTAAACTCAGATGTATACCGTTGAGTATCGATGAAGGATGAGAAATTAGTGTTCATTTTGGAACACACAATCATGATTTAACGGATACTTTAACCGGTCATTCATATTTGGGGCATTTAAATGAAGAAGAGAGAAAATTTGTCAATGACATGACAAAGTATAAGCTTGCACCAAGATTCATTTTGAATGCTTTGAAAGAGAGAAATAAAGAGAATCTCACAATTCCCACTCAAATAAATAAAGCAAGGAGTACTTATCGATCATCATTGAGAGATTTGAACATAGAAATGCAACATCTGTTGAAGTTAATACAAAAATAAAATTATGTGAATAGGACAAAAAGACGGGAGAATTTAGATCTTCTGAGAGACATATTTTGGATGCATCCTGATTGTATAAAGTTGTTAAACACGTTTCATTTTATTTTGATATGTGATATCACATACAAAACAAATAGATATTGATTACCATTACTTGAAATTGTCGATGTCACATCTACTAATTTGACATTTTTGGTTGCGTTTGCTTACTTGGAACAAGAAAGACAAGATAACTTCATCTGGGCATTTGAAAAGCTACAACAATTGTTCGTCTTTGAGAATTTAATTTCTAAAGTTATTGTGACGGATACAGATCTTGCCATGATGAATGTTATTAGTGTTGTGTTTTCTACTTCAATTCATTTGCTATATCATTTTCATATTGAAAAAATGTTGGAGCAAGATGCAAACAATATGTGAAAAAGGATAGACAAGATGAAGTAATGGATTTATGGAGAAAAAAAATTTGTATTTTCAACTAGTGTCGAGGAGTATGATCATCACAAGCAACACTTTGAGCTAGTGTATGCCGATATGATCCTTTTTGTTGATTATGTGAAATATTCATGGTTGACACCTTACAAAGAAAGATTTGTCATGCCTTAGACCAATAGAGTGATGCATTTGGGAAACATGACATCTAATAGGTATTTTTAATTTATGATTTGTTTCGTTTTAGAAAATATGATTTACTAATTTATGTGATTTGTTTTAATTTGTTTTATTTAATTTATTTGTAGATCTGAGTCCGCTCATTGGAGATTGAAAAGTATGCTGCAAACTAGTAATGGCGACTTGTGTAAAAGTTGGGATGCTATGAATATGATGTTGAAGAACCAAATATGTATTATTAAATCATCTTTTCAGAAAACCATCCTCGATGTTGGGCACATGTATAAATCACCATTTTTTCAAAGTTTACATCACTGTATATCAAGGAAATGCTTTTAAAAAATTGACAAACAATTATAGAGGGTGAAGATTGTATGTGCTGACAAAACAAAATTTGGTTGCTCAATCAGAACAACTTATGGATTACCCTGTGCTTGTGGATTACCCTTTGCAGATATCTGGTAATGTTATCCCTTTAGATAGCATTCATGTTTTTTGGAGAAAATTAAGCATTAAGCATGAATTGAAGGATGAAGAATCTTTATCAGAATATGACTTTTCAGAAGAGGTCGAAGCAATGAAAGCATACATGAAAAAACAAGATATTGTTGGTCAAAGGATATTTAGGGCAAAGGTGCGTGAACTTCTATTTCCAAATACAACAACAATACTTGTACCGCCTAATAAGATGAAAATCAAGGGAGGTAGTAGAAAGACAAAGTAATTTGATACTCCTCGTGATCCTTCATATTAGGACTATGTTGATGCCTCTCATGGATCTCCAAAGCAGCTATACCAATAATCTGCAAAACAACCATATCAACGTTATGCAAATCAATCAACACAGTGTTGTGCAAGGCAATCATCTCAAGAAACTGCAAGGAAACCATCTAAGATAGATTTTCCTACTTTTATACATCAATATATTGAGGATATAATAGATGTTGTGCCTGGTGGAAATTGTGGGTTTCGCGCAATTGCAGCGTTGTTAGGTTGGACCAAATAAACTTGACCTTTAGTTCGAACACAATTGGATAAAGAGATCAGTTTACATTAAGACCTTTATTCCAATGTTTTTGATGACAATGTTAAATAAGCGCAAAACTCATTGAAATTTTCAAGATTGGGTGCTCAAGAAAAAGATAAATGGATGACTATACCAGACTTGAGTTAAGTGATAGCAACACGATATAATGTCATGTTGGTGTGGTTGTCTCGTAATCTGAATATGACATTCTTTCCTCTAAACAAATCACCATCAAAAGATTCTTTTCTTATCTCTTTACTAGCAATTGAATTCGTTAATGAAAATCATTGGGTACAGGTAAAATTTATGATTGATAGTATTGTTTAATAAATTAATGTTTAATATTTTGTTGTTTAGATAAATTAATATTTAATATTTTTTTCGTTATGATCAAATTGAAGTCTGATTGTCCTTTGTCACCTACCTCACAAAAATGGAGAGACTTTTGTAGTGATTGTGCAAAGACATGGGAAATAGCTTATGCATAAATCGTGTGGGCCTGTGATAGGTGGCACTTTGGTAATTAGTACTGGTGTGTGAGAGACTGTACAATTACGATTTACGCCTCTCGAGGAGAGCTTTGGTTTGGAATTTCCGGAATCATGCATTTTGGCATATACGCATTGCATTAGGATGTTTGGCATGTGAGTCATATTTGATATACTATGATGATTGTATATACATAGTCGTTTGATGTTTGTGATTGTGCCGTAATTGCTAAATGTGATGATTAACTTTGTGTTGTAAGTGTTGAATGATTTTGAAACGTTTTCAAAACTGAAAATCTGCATTTTTGATAGTTGTATTCGAATACGACATAACTGTATTCGAATACGACAACACAAAGTTTGCTACTGACATATGATTTCACACTTGTATTCAAATATGACATGACTGTATTCGAATACATGTAATCAAATACGACAAGACTGTATTCGAATACGACATGATGGTTTTTGCTACTGACTTATGAATTAACACTATATTCGAATACGAGTTTGCTATATTCGAATACGACAGTGCAGTTTTGTTAAAAACTTCATTTTTCAACCTTGATTATGCATGTTTGGCATATGAAAACCCTTTCAAGGAGTATGTTAAGTGGAAAGGTTAGTTTATGCATTTGAAATTTAAATGTTATGTGATATTTTTTAATTTCGGTTGGTGACCCTTTACAATTATTGTGGAAATTTGGGTTTTGCCCTCAGATGAGAACCAGGATCATCCTACCGGTTAGTAACCTGGAAATGGGAAGGTAGTTAGGCATACCTGACCGATGTTGTGTTAGAAGGATCTTGTGGGGAACATGGAGATCCCCCAAGTTGTATTGTTTTTGTAGCATGATTAGATTAGATGGTTGTATAGGGGAAAGTTGTCTTTCTTTTGTGGATGCATTTATTTCGATTTGAAAGGTTGTACCTATACCTCATATTGTCAACTTGACTTTTATTTTGATGGGTCCTTGTACCACTTTTGATGCGATGTGGGGAAGTTAAAAATTCTTGGGGCAGTGCTTTTGTACAGGTCTTTGCCGAGAATACCCCAGGGGTATGAGCTATGTCTGATAGGTCTCATAGCCCCGGTGTATTTTGTTGTTTAAATACTTTGGGTTTGTGTTTCAAAAACTCTTTCCGCTGCTTGTAAATATTTGTTGACTTTTGTCGTTATGTTACGACTTTAATATTTTATCCAAAAGTATTTCTTTCTTTATTTCTTTGTTTTATGAATTTCTTTAAAAAAAAATACATTCGCGCTGTTAAAAATCGGGGTGTTACAAAGACATTGTAACTTAACCTCAACCTATTCCCTCTCATATTATGTGTATTGTTTTCTCTAATTAATCTTGTCCCATGTTAAATACAAGAAAAGACAACAAACCTTTTACGACTAGCAAACTAGGACCAAAACAAATTTGAGTACTTAAGAACCAAATTGTCTAAGTTGCAAATGTCCTAAGCAATCAAGTCAAAAACACCAATCATGGTACCTAAACAATGGATGCTTGCAACACATGACGGGAGAAAATTCAATGTTCCAAGAACTAACATTGAACAAAGGAGGCATGGTGGCTTTTGAAAGAAAGAAATAAGGCCAAATCATTATTCAAGGTATAATTGGTAATGGTGCTTCCCTTTCCATTAAATATGTCTTGTTTGTTAAAGATTTTTAGCATAATTTATTATGTATTAGTAAATTAAGTGATAATAATTATGATATTATATTTATCATAAAGCATGAAGGGCAATTAGTCACAAGGACTGATTTATATTGTTTACAGATCAAAGGCAAAACAACATTTATAAGATAAATCTTTTTAGTCTAGAGAAACAAAAGGTTAAATGTCTTATTTCAGCAAATGAAGAGAAACTAATTTGGCCCAAAAGAATAGGCCATGAAAACCTTAGATTAATTTCAAAACTGAATAAACTTCTACTAGTTAGAGGTCTGCCTAAGCTTAAATGCAAAATTGAAATTAGGTGTGAAGCTTGTCAAAAGGAAAAACAAACAAAGAATACCTTTACCTCAAAGAACCCAGTCTCTGCCTCAAAGCCCCTTAAGCTCTTACATATAGATCTCTTTGGGCATGTGAAAACAGTCTATCTAAGTGGAAAGAAATATAGGTTTTTTTTATATTAGATGATTACACTACGTGGACATGGGTAAAATTCTTAAGAACTACGAATGAATCCCACAAAATGTTTATAACATTTTGCAAACAAGTAATGAATGAAAATGGTCTTAATATTGTAACTATTAGAAGCGATCATGGAGGAGAATTGAACTTTGAAAGTTTTTGTGATGAGAACAGAATCTCTCAAAACTTCCCCTCTCCTAGAATACCCAACAAAATGGATTTGTAGAAAGAAAGAATAGATCACTCCAAGAAATGGTCAGAAACATGTTAAATTACATCAATGTTGCAAAATACTTTGGGGTTCAATCAATTAACACTGCATGTTATATTCAAAATAAAGTATGAATTAGGTTTATATAGAATAAAACACCATATGAATTGTTGAAAGGTAAAAGCCTAACATCCCTTACTTTAAACAATTTGGTTATACTTGTTATATGTTGAACACTAAAGATAACCTTGGTAAATTTGATAAAAATCTCAAAATTGTATCTTCATTGGGTACTCTGAAATATCTAAGGCTTATAGAGTGTTTCATAGGGAAACTCATATTGTGGAAGAACCCATACATATTAACCTCATTGATGACTCATCATCATATGCATATTTTCCCACTGTTTTAGTCTTATTTATCTTCAATCATCGATATATTTTGTTAATTTTATTTCTTTGATTTAATAAAATACTTATGTTCTTATTTCCTTGATTAAGTAGAGATTTTTCGGAGTTTTGCGTTGTTACTTTGTTTTAGTGCAATGCTGAATTTTGGTGAGAAATCAACATGACATATGTATAGTATTGCAGCCATATATGGAGTTGTAGATGCCCAATTGGAGTCAAACCAAGTGCAAACGAAATCGAAGATCCATAGTTACAACTTTCACGAAGACACCAGAACCAAATTCAAACTCGAAAGAGGATACAATGCAATATACGTCAGATAGCAGATGTTTTGCGCCTGAAGCGCACCAGCAGCGCCTGAGGGTGAATTTCCAGCCGTTCAACACTGTCTAGGCGCGCCTGGAGCGTGTTTCCTTGATTAAGTAGAGACTTTTCGGAGTTTTGCGTTGTTACTTTGTTTTAGTGCAGTGCTGAATTTTGGTGAGAAATCAACATGACATATGTATAGTATTGCAGCCATATATGGAGTTGTAGATGCCCAATTGGAGTCAAACCAAGTGCAAACGAAATCTAAGATCCATATTTACAACTTTCACGAAGACACCAGAACCAAATTCAAACTCGAAAGAGGATACAATGCAATATACATCAAATAGCAAATGTTTTGCGCCTGAAGCGCACCAGCAGCGCCTCAGGGTGCATTTCCAGCCGTTCAACACTGTCTAGGCGCGCCTGGAGCGCGTTTCCTACGCCTGGGGCGCGCGACGCACATCAACAATCATAAAAACACAAATTTTCACTGCTTTAGGGATCTTTTTGACTCTTGGGAAGTTTGGAGACTTGTGCCCTAGCAAAGAAACTCAAAGACGACTGTTTCCAACATCATTGGAGCAGTTTTATCAATAATCATTCATGAATCCTTCTTGTAATTCTTCTCTAATCTCTATCTTTTTTATCTCTGTCATGAGTAACTAAACCCTATTTGTTAGGGATGAGTGTAACAAGATGAAACCCTTATTTTTATGATTTGATTTCTAGTTATATGAATGAGTTTATTGAATTATTTTTCTCATCTCTGTGCTTAATGCTTTTTATTGCTTGATCAACATTAAAATGTTCTACGATTTATATTTTGAAACGGAAGTGGACTTTACGAATGCTTGAGATGAGAAATTCATGAATTTGTAGTCTAGACATAGATACAGGTCATGAAACCAATTAAATAAGTTGCAAAACAATGATTTACAAGAGAATTTCTACACGGTAATGCTTAATTCTAATCTTAAATCTACTAAGGAATTAGGGGTTACTTTGGAATTAATGTTTCTGTCACTAAGACTTTAGGGCAAGAACAATAAAGAGAATTCGGTAATAATTCAATAAAGGAATTCAGTAACTAGGATCTAATTAGACACCAAGGTTGGATTCGAAGTGAAACTCATTCCTAACATTTTTCTCATTATAAAGGATCAATTTTACTACTGTTGTTAATTTTTAAATATTATTTCAATCAATTTGGGAACCTTTTGTTCAATTGTAGTAATTAAATATAATTCAAGAGTAAAACGCAATCCTTGAGTTCGACACTCGGTACTACCGTTTTATTATTACTTGCAACAATTCAGTACACTTGCTGAAACGCTATCAAGTTTTTGGCACCGTTGTCGGGGATTGCCATATCACTATTGAATTTAATTTATTTACATAATTGAAATTTGTTGCTCTACAATAAAATTTTTGATTTTTTGAATTTTTTTTTAATTTTATTTTTTAATTTGTTGAACTTGCGAATGCCATATCTAGTGGTTTGTCTCTTCTTTGTTTGAGATAACTATTCGCTGTAGAGCATGAAAGATTATAATGATGATATTATACTACAATTATATGAAGAGTGTGATACTTGTCTTATATCGGGTATATGTCGCATGATTGAGGGGCAAATCTAGAGCTATACATTTTTAAAATATCACCCTCAGATCCCTCCGATGCAGCCTCTCAGGTGTGACTTTGGCGGAGAAGCACATAAGAATGGAAATTATGCTGATGACCTTGCCAAACGAGTAGAATATGATGATTTTTTTTCAAAGTCACTGAAAACGACGAGTGTTACATTAAAAAGATCAAGTGGGAACAAATTCTACCTCCAAAAATTCTATCCAAAGAATCATATGAAAAAGACCATCATGTTACATACGTTTTGGTTGAGTTCATGAAGAATAACATGGTTTCAATTGAAAGATTTGAAAATCAATGTGAGAGGTTATTTGAGCAAGTGGTTAAGTTTGAGAAGATGGAGGATAAGTTGAAGATTTAAAATAATTTCATTGTTGTGGTAGAAGAAGATAAGCAAGAGGAAAAGACGAACGAGGAAAAGAAAAAAGAAGAGATTGATAAAGTTCGAGATTCAATCTATGCCTAGGTAGGAAATTTTTGCTTTGGCTTGGTAAAATTCTAAGTTTGGGGTTGCTCATGGGATAGCAACCTTTTAATTTTGGGGTGGTGATTCTCACAAAAAAAAAAAGAAAAAAAAAAAAGAAAAAGAAAGAAGAAAGAAGAAAGAAGAAAAAAAAAAGAAAAAAAAATTAGTTTGTATACTTTGGTAAATATCTTTTTGGTTCTTTTGTCATTGTTTGAGAATCTCCCCAATGAAAATGTGAAGAAAAATAAAAAAATGGTAGAATAATCTGGAAAATGTATGCCAAACTCCAAGTAGTAAAACCTACTATCCCAAAATTTCCTATCATTACCTAAACCCCATTACAACCTGAAAGTCCTCCAAAAATATATGTGTTTGCTGCATTGTGATTGCTAACTAGAATTTTTTCAAGTCTATGGTAGCGTGATGCATGTTCTAGGATTTGAGTGATATATTCATAACCCTTTCTAAACATTTGAGATAAATTTTGGTGAGATTGTGTGAATAGAGAGTTGAACTTGATGAATGAGTGCTAAAATGTACAAATTGGGGGTTTTTTTTGTAAGCAACCATGAAGCATAATGAATGTTTTGTAGTAGCTGGAACTTTGAAAATTGAGTTTGATTTGATTAGATAAATTGAATTTAAGTTTGTTTTAACTATACCAAATCTGAAATTAATTGTTACTTGGGGATAAGCAATAGATTAAGTTTGGGGTTGTGATGACTCTTCATCATATGTATATTTTTTCTCTGTTTTAGTCTTATTTATCTTCAATCATTAGTTAAATTAAAGAGTTATTTGATATATTTTATTAATTTTATTTCTTTGGTTTAATCAAATGTTTATGTTCTTTTTTCCTTGATTAAGTAGAGATTTTTTGGAGTTTTGCGTTGTTACTTTGTTTTAGTGCAGTGCTGAATTTTGGTGACAAATCAACATGACATATGTGGAGTATTTCAGCCATATCTGGAGTTGTTGATGTTCAATTGGAGTCAAAACAAGTGCAAACGAAAGCTAAGCTCCATAGCTACAACTTTCACGAAGACAGCGGAACCAAATGCAGAGTCGAAAGAGGAGTACAATGCAATATACGTCAGATAGCAGTTGTGCGCCTGAAGCACGCCAGCCGCGGCTGAGGCGCACTTCCAGTTATTCAGCACTGTCCAGACGCGCCTGGAGCGCGTTTCCCGAACCTGGGGCGCGCGACGCGCATCAGCAGTCATAAAAACGCAATTTTTCACTGTTTTAGGGATCTTTTTTACTCTTGGGAAGTTTGGAGACTTGAGCCCTAGCATAGCAACTCAAAGACGATCGTTTCTAACATCATTGGAGAAGTTTTATCAAGAATCATTCATGAATCCTTCTTGTAATCCTTCTCTAATCTCTATCTTTTTTATCTCTATCATGAGTAACTAAACCCTATTTGTTAGGGATGAGTGTAACAAGATGAAACCCTTATTTTTATGATTTGATTTCTAGTTATATGAATGAGTTTATTGAATTAATTTTCTCATCTTTGTGCTTAATTCTTTTTATTGTTTAATCAACATTAAAATGTTCTACGATTTGTATTTTGAAACAAAAATTGACATTACGAATGCTTGAGATGAGAAATTCATGAATTTGTAGTCTATACATAGATGCAGGTCATGAAACCAATTAAAGTAGTTTCAAAGCATTAATTTACAAAAGAATTTCTATACGGTAATACTTAATTCTAATCTTAAATCTACTAAGGAATTAGGGGTAACTTTGGAATTAATGTTTATGTCACTAAGACATTAGGGCAAGAATAATAAAGAGAATTCGGTAATAATTCAATAAAGGAATTCAGTAACTAGGATCTAATTAGACACCAAGGTTGGATTCGAAGTGAAACGCTTTCCTAACATTTTTCTCATTATAAATGATCAATTTAACTAATGTTGTTAATTTTAAATATTATTTCAATCAATTGGGGAACCGTTTGTTCAATTGTAGTAATTAAATATAATTCAATAGTAAAACACAATCCTTGAGTTCGACACTCGGTACTACCGTTTTATTATTACTTGCAATGATTTAGTACACTTGCTGAAAAGCTATCAAGTTTTTGGCACCGTTGTCGGGGATTGACATATCACTATTGAATTTAATTTATTTACTTAATTGAAATTTTTTGCTCTAAAATAAAATTTTTGATTTTTTGAATTTTTTTTGAATTTTATTTTTTTATTTGTTGAACTTGCTAATGTCAGGTCTAGTGGTTTGTCTCTTCTTTGTTTAAGATTATAATGATGATATTCTACTACAATTATATGAAGAGTGTGATACTTGTCTTATATCGGGTATATGTCGCCTGATTGAGAGGCAAATCTTGAGCTATATATTTTTAAAATATCACCCTCAGATCCCTCTGATGCAGCCTCTCAAGTGTGAGTTTTGCGGAGAAGCACATAAGATTGGAAATTGTGCTGATGATCTTGCCAAACGAGTAGAATATGAAGATTTTTTTTTCAAAGTCACAGAAAACGACGAGTTTTACATTAAAAAGATCAAGTGGGAACAAATTCTACCTCCAAAAATTCTATCCAAAGAATCAGATGACAAAGACCATCATGTTACATACGTTTTGGTTGAGTTCATGAAGAATAACATGGTTTCAATTGAAAGATTTGAAAATCAATGTGAGAGGTTATTTGAGCAAGTGGTTAAGTTTGAGAAGATGGAGGAGAAGTTGAAGATTTAAAATAATTTCATTGTTGTGGTAGAAGAAGATAAGCAAGAGGAAAAGACGAACGAGGAAAAGAAAAAAGAAGAGATTGATAAAGTTCGAGATTCAATCTATGCCTTGTTCATCATTGTCCAATTGAGAAGGACATGGCAACAACATCTTTTATTTCTTAAGTTCGTGGAACTTCTACCAAACAAAAAGAAAAAGAAGCATGATGTGTTCTTCCTGTCATATATGGCACCTTGACAATAGTTGATGCGTCAATCTAATGACTATAAAGAAGCGCTTCGTGGGAGGCAACCCACGGGTAGAGGTAACTTTTATTTGTTGCAATCTTATTTTTGTTATTTGAATTTAGTTCTTTCTAATTGTGTGTAAACGTGCACTATGACGTATAATTATTAACAACTTGCATTTGGTTCTAAGTTTTCTGTTTGGGATTTTGAAATTTAAACTCTATTTCATTGCTCATATCATTGCTCAATTCGATAAGTTTCACTAATGCATGCATTGTTGATTACTCCTTGGTTGTCGACGTCTTACTGGCCATTAAATAAATTTTCTAGTGGCATATTTGACATCATTTAGATAGTTCATACTCTTTCTTATTATCTTAGCTGTGAGCTTTTGGACTTAAACACTTTAATTCTTTGTTGTGTGATTATCCAGACAGGTGTTATCCCTTCATAACTTGCACTAATTCTAACTTGCATCACTTGTAATTTATGCATACATTGAGACAATTTTATTTGGTCGTCTGAGCCTTTCTAACTACCCTATGAAAATGTTATCCTTTGCTAGCCCCTTTGAGTCTTGCCCTTTTCTTTCGGTCACTAGCCACATTACAAACCAAAAACTTGACTTTAATTACATCACCTTTCTTGGAGTTAGGTAGGAAATTTTTGCCTTGGCTTGGTAAAATTCTAAGTTTGGGGTTGCTCATGGGATAGCAACCTTTTAATTTTGGGGTGGTGATTCTCACAAAAAAAAAAAAAGAAAAAAAAAAGAAAAATAAAGAAGAAAGAAGAAAAAAAAAAGAAAAAAAAATTAGTTTGTATACTTTGGTAAATAATATCTTTTTGGTTCTTTTATCATTGTTTGAGAATCTCCCCAATGAAAATGTGAAGAAAAATAAAAAAATGGTAGAATAATCTGGAAAATGTATGCCAAACTCCAAGTAGTAAAACCTACTATCCCAAAATTTCCTATCATTACCTAAACCCCATTACAACCTGAAAGTCCTCCAAAAATATATGTGTTTGCTGCATTGTGATTGCTAACTAGAATTTTTTCAAGTCTATGGTAGCGTGATGCATGTTCTAGGATTTGAGTGATATATTCATAACCCTTTCTAAACATTTGAGATAAATTTTGGTGAGATTGTGTGAATAGAGAGTTGAACTTGATGAATGAGTGCTAAAATGTACAAATTGGGGGGTTTTTTTTGTAAGCAACCATGGAGCATAATGAATGTTTTGTAGTAGCTGGAACTTTGAAAATTGAGTTTGATTTGATTAGATAAATTGAAATTAAGTTTGTTTTAACTATACCAAATCTGAAATTAATTGTTGCTTGGGGATAAGCAATAGATTAAGTTTGGGGTTGTGATGACTCTTCATCATATGTATATTTTTTCTCTGTTTTAGTCTTATTTATCTTCAATCATTAGTTAAATTAAGGAGTTATTTGATATGTTTTATTAATTTTATTTCTTTGATTTAATCAAATGTTTATGTTCTTTTTTCCTTGATTAAGTAGAGATTTTTTGGAGTTTTGCGTTGTTACTTTGTTTTAGTGCAGTGCTGAATTTTGGTGACAAATCAACATGACATATGTGGCATATTTCAGCCATATCTGGAGTTGTAGATGTTCCATTGATAGTGTTTCAGCAAGTGTACTGAATCGCTGCAAGTAATAATAAAACGGTAGTACCGAGTGTCGAACTCAAGGATTGCGTTTTACTATTGAATTATATTTATTTACTAAAATTGAACAAAAAATTCCCAAGTTGATTGAAATAATATTTAAAATTGACAGTAGTAGTAAAATTGATCCTTTATAAATTGAGAAAAATATCAGGGATGAGTTTCACTTCGAATCCAACCTTGGTGTCTAATTTGATCCTATTTATTAAATTCCCTTATTGCTTTGCAACTAATTTAATTGGTTTCATGACCTGCACCTATGTCTAGACTACAAATTCATGAATTTCTCTTCTCAAGCATTAGTAAAGTCCACTTCCGTTTCAAAATACAAATCGTAGAACATTTTAATGTTGTTCAGGCAATAAAAAGCATTAAGCACAGAGATGAGAAAAATAATCCAATAAACTCATTCATATAACTAGAAATCAAATCATAAAAATAAGGGTTTCATCTTCTTACACTCATCCCTACAAAATAGGGTTTAGTTACTCATGACATAGATAAAAAAGATAAAGATTAGAGAAGAATTACAAGAAAGATTCATGAATGATTCTTGATAAAACTGTTCTAATGGCGTTAGAAACGACCATCTTTGGGTTTCTTTGCTAGGGCACAAGTCTTCCAACTTTCCAAGAGTCAAAGATCCCTAAAACAGTGAAAATTTGTGTTTTTATGAATGATGATGCGCGTCGCACGCTCCAGGCGCAGGAAACGCGCTCCAGGCGCGCCTGGACAGTGCTGAACGACTGGAAATGCGCCTCAGGCACGGCTGGCGCGCTTTAGGCGCACAACATCTACTGTCTGACGTATATTGTATTTTACGCCACTTTGGATTCTGAATTTGGTTCCAGTGTCTTTACGAAAGTGGTAGATATGGATCTTAGCATACATGTGCACTTGGTTTGACTCCAATTGGACATCTACAACTCCAGATATGGCTGAAATACTCTACATAAGTCATGTTGATTTCTCACCAAAATTTAGCACTGCACTAAAACAAAGTAACAACACAAAACTCCGAAAAATCCCTACTTAATCAATGAAATAATAACATAAATATTTCATTAAATCAAAGAGCTAAAATCAACAAAATATATCTAATAACTCCTGAAATTAACTAATGATTAAAGATAAATAAGACTAAAAACAATGAAAAATATGCATATGATGAAGAGTCGTCACTCATCCGGAAACTCTAATAATTGGAAGTGCAAATGACCCTTTGATGGTCAAATCATCACTAAAAGTTACCATTTAGTTTGGTTTACTCTCACCAATTGAGTCAACCTCTGTTGATGAAGCATTGGCTGATGATGGATGGATTCTTGCAATGCCAAAAGAGTTAAATGAATTTAAAAGGAAAGATCTTTGGGATCTAGTACCTAGAACAAAGAAGAATATTATTAGAACCAAGTGGGTTTTCAAAAACAAACTAAACGAAAAAGGTGAAGTGGTAAGAAACAAGGCAAGACTTGTTGCACAAGGTTACAGTCAACACGAGGGCATTGATTAGACATTTTCTCCAGTGGCCAAGTTGGAAGCTATCTGTATTCTACTTTCTTTTTCTTCAAATAATAACATTACATTTTTCCAAATGAATGTTAAAAGTGTAACACCTAGTTACGTGGGTATAAAAAAATTGAGGTAATAACAGAAAATTTTCAAAATTATATAAGAGGATAAGGAACTATAATAAATAACGAATTGTTCGAAAGAAGTAATGTTCCAATCTCAAAAACAAATCTTTACAACTGAAAAATCTTTAATAATTAAAATATCCAAAACTAGGCAAATAGTATCTAATCCTGAAGTAAAGTACGATGTAGACATTATGTCTACTTATTCTTGATCTACTAACCTAATCGAAGGAAGATACCCTTCTCAAATGAGGTAGGACTTCTCAACTCTCGACGTCCCCAACGGTCTCAGTATCTGTAAACAACACTTTAATGAGATACTAAATCCCAGTGAATAATAAACACAATTTTAAAACAAGTTCTCAGCCGGAGCAGTAACCGGAAAAATCGATCATGGCACCCGCCTTCTTCCAAAATAGTCTTTAAAATTATACATGATATAACTAATATTTTTCTATAATAATCAATTACTTCCAATAATTAATAAAACCCAACAATTAAATTAACAATAATCCACATCAGTGATAATCAAATAAATCCAATACACACATTTATTATGTAGATAATAAATCAAACAATTCAATGACGTCTCATCGTTATATGGAGATATACTACTTCCGCAAAATGATTATTATATCATCATGCAGAGCACCAACTCATCCAATGTGGGGGTACAAGACCCATCCATGTGCAGTTTAAACCTCATCTCATTGTGAAGTTTAATACTCATCTAATGTGGGGTACAAGACCCAACTGTGTCGAGTTTAAACCTCATCTCATTGTGAAGTTTAATACTAAATCTATATATGGGGTACAAGACCCCATCCATGTGGAGTTTAAACCTCATCTCATTTTGAAGTTTAATACTCATCTATATGTGGGGTACAAGACTCAACTATGTGGAGTTTAAACCTCATCTCTTTGTGAAGTTTGTAAGACCCGTAATTTTAAAGTGTGCTTTATGTATTTTTGGTGTATTTTGGGATTTTGGCTCGGAGGCTTTTAAGTCAAAGTTAATAATATTTTGGAGTTTTTTTTAATCAAAAAGATATTTCGATGCCAATTAGAATTTCTCGTCGATAAATAAATTGAAATTAACTACGGTGAATACTTTAAGGTTAATTTTATGCGTTTCGGGCGAAACGGTAATTTAACAAATATCTAGATATTTTGAGATATTTGTTAAGTTATATTTATTATATATATATGTTTGCTTGGAGGGAAAAAGAAAGGAAAACTAGAAGGAAGGAAAAGGAAAAGAAAATAGTATAAAAGGGAAAGAAGGAAAAAGGAAGAAAGGAAAAACAAAGGAAAGAAAAAGAAAGGAAGGAAAATCTAAAATTTTCCATCTCCTTCCTCAGATCAGCCGCGAGCAATTTTCCTCCTCCTCCCATTTTCAGTTTCGTCGCTTTCTTTTCTTCAAAACTAGTAACCCAAGGTTGGGTGAGAGTTAGATCAAGGATTTCGCAACTCCACTCTTCCTCTTTGATTCGAAAACCAAGAAAAACGGTTTTTGAGATCCAAACACAAACCCCTCCGTTTCTTCAAGATCCAAGCTTCATTTCAAGAAGTGATAGAAGGGAAGGTTGCTCACCTCCGTGCTACGGTGCTAGTGGACCAATTTTGGAAGCGGCGTTGCGAGCGGAAAATTTACCGAATTTACTCACGGTGCCGTAATCGCACGTTAGAGCTAACGCGAAGGTAAGGGCTCCTTCCAAACTTTTAGTTTGCATTTAGGGACTTATCTGTGGTTGTGTGGGAAGGAATTTGTTAGGGTTAAATGTATCGATTTGGGGAAAAACGAAACTAGTGCGTTATGGGTAAAACCTTAGAGTTAGGTTTTGTTTATAATGATGAATGTTTCGTGGTGAATGAATTTGAATGTCATTGTGTATGATTATGAGTAAATGAAATTTGATGTATCTGGGTGTTATGTTGACTTTGATTTGTGTTCGTTGTATTTGGCGTGTCCATACTTGATGTTTGTTAATTGGTGTGGTTGTTGTGAATTATGGTTTGAATGTGAGAGTATGTTTGAGTTTGTTTCCGTGGAATTTGAAAACCATTAGAGTTAAACGAGTATTAAAAATGGGGAATCTTTTAATACCTCGGTTTACTTAATGTGCATTTGAGGAAAAGGTTTAAGTTAACTGGGCGTTGAGAATGGGGAATCTCTTAATGTCCCGGTTACTTAACGATCGTTTTTGAAAATCGTTCCGGTAAATGAGTGTTAAGAATGGGGAATCTCTTAATGACTCGTTTACTGAATATTTTGTGTGAAAATCGTTTAAGTCAAAAGTATATTAAGAATGGGGAATCTCTTGATATGTCTGTTTGCTTAACGCTTTGTTTTGAAAATCATTAAGATAAATCAGTATTAAGAATGGGGAATCTCTTAATATGACTGTTTGCTTAACGTTTTGTTTTGAAAATCATTAAGTTAAATCGGTATTAAGAACGGGGAATCTCTTAATGACTTATTTATTTAATGTCGTTTTGAAAACCGTGCAGACCCGTGATAGGTGGCACCTCGATAAACGGTACGGGCCCGTGATAGGCAGTACGTTTATGGTTTACGTTTTTTAATATCTGCATTTGCTTAACGTCTGTTGTGAATGAAGTCGGTATATGTCCATGCATTTTCATCCTTTTTGTAAATCGTGCAGACCCGTGATAGGTGGCACCTCGATAAACGATACGGGTAGGTGGCACCTCGGTAATTGGTACTTTGGCCTGCGATAGGCGGTACGATTATGATTTACGGCCCTTCGAGGAGGGTTTTGGTTTGGAATTCCGAGTCCATGCATTTTGGCATATACGCATTGCATTAGGGTGCTTGGCACGCGAGTCGTGGTTGATTTGAGTTTTATGATTAAGTGATTTGAATTTGAGTCGTTGTGGTAATTGCGTTGAAAATGCTAAGTGTTATGTGTTGATTGTTGTGTGTAAGTATGATGGTTATCGAGATCCCAATTGTCGTGGTAATTGCGTTGAAAATGCTAAGTGTTATGTGTTGATTGTTGTGTGTAAGTATGATGGTTATCGAGATCCCAATTGCCGTGGTAATCGTGTAGGAATTGCTAAGTGTTAGGTTGTGAACTTGATTAGGAATGACTTGAGTAAATGCATGAATTTTTGGAAAAACGATCAGGGAAATCGATTTCCCAATCGATTGGATGAGTTGCAGGAAGTTCACCATTTTGACCTAATCGATTTGCCAATCGATTGTATAAATATATCTTTCAAAATCTTTTAAGAAATCGATTTGGAAATCGATTGGCAGAGAGGCAGGAACTCAGCAAAACTGCCGAAATCGATTTGGAAATCGATTTGGCAACCCAGGGACTCATCAGAACTGACAAAATCGACTTAGAAATCGATTTGGTCATGCAGAAACTCAGCAGAACTGACCAAATCGATTTGGCAATCGATTGGCTCAGCAAAAGTCCTTATTTTGAGTTAGATAATCGATTTCTCAATTGATTTATCAATGCTTTGGTCAGTTATGTATTACTTGATGGTTTGAGAACTTCATTTTGAGTTCATTGTTAATTGGCAAGCATTATATGAACTTTTAGCATATGGAAAATCCTTTTAAGGTGCATGCTTAGTTGAAAGGTTATTTTGTGCATTTAAAACTTAAATGTTATGTGTTATCTGTTAATTTCGGTTGGTGACCCTTTACAATTATTGTGGAAATCTGGGCTTTGCCCTCAGATGAGAGTCAGGACGATCCTACCGGTTCGTACCCTACGGACGGGAATGGAGATGGGAACGCGTGATTGCAGTTACATTAGGAGGATCTCACGGGGCGCGTGGAGATACTCAGGGTGTATAGCTTTTTGGTAGGATGATCAGATTAGGATGATGTATAGGAACTAGGTGTCCTTCTTTTTGGATTGGAGTATTTTTAGTTTGGAAAACTGTACTTATACTAATATTGTCAGTTTGACTTTTTACTTGAATGGGTTCCATGTACCATTTGTTGTTGTGTAAATGTTTTGGATTTATAATTGGAGAAACTCTTCCGCTGTTTGTAAATTATAATGACTCAATTATTTATCCAAAGGCATTTTCCTGATTTAATTCTTTGTTTTATTTTAATTCCTTTTAATCTCTTTCAAAAAAAAAAGTATACCCTCGCTTTGAAAAACGGGGTGTTACATTGTGGTATCAGAGCATAGGTTTGGTTTTCTTTGGGGGCTGTGGAACCTTGGTTATAGATTGTAGGTCGACCTATAAGTTGGGAGTTGTCATCTGATCATGCGTCGGTTTAGGTGACTTGAGTTGTCAAGTCCAATATATTTATTATGTGTTGTTATGGTCGGACGTTAGTTTGGAATTATTTGAAGTAGTGTTAAGACTCTACTTGATAATGGTTTTATAGGAAACCATGCCGCCAAGAAGGAATGACGCTCCGAGAGCCAACGCGAATAGGAATGACCAAATGGCGGAGGCTATGAATAACATGGCTGCTTCTGTTGCTGCACAGACTGCTGCCAAGACTCAACGGGGTCTTGAAAAGAGGGGGAGAGAGATCCGTGCTGCAGAGTCAAGAGGGTTAGAAGACTTCCGTCGTTACAATCCTCCTAAGTTTAAGGGGGATGAGAATTCAGAGAAGGCGGATCAATGGATCCAAGAAGTGGAGAAGATCTTTGAAATGATAAATTGTCAGGCGGGAGTGAAGGTCAGCTATGCCACTTACATGCTGTTGGGGGATGCTGAGTACTGGTGGAGGAGTGCAAGGTTATTGATGGGAGCCGCCCACGAGGAGGTGAACTGGGAATCGTTCAAAAGGAAGTTTTTAGACAAATACTTCCCGATGAGTACCAGGACTAAACTGGGCGATGATTTTCTGAAACTTCACCAGGGAAGCATGACCGTGGGCGAATATGCAGCTAAGTTTGAATCTCTTTCGAGGCATTTCAGGTTCTTCCGTGAAGAAATTGATGAACCGTTCATGTGTCATCGTTTCCAAGACGGACTGAAGTATGAGATTCAAGACTCCGTCTTACCCTTGGGAATTCAATGTTTCCAAGCCCTTGTGGAAAAGAGTAGGGAAGTCGAAGATATGAAGAATAAGAGGGCTAGCCGAGGAGGGAATTTTGGTACAGGAGGGCCTAGTCGGGTGAATTACCAGAACAACAAGGGGAAACAAGTTGCTAAACCCTATGATCGACCACGAACTAACAACGGTGGGCAGAATCGCCCGGGGAACCAGAATTTCGGGAGACAACTGGGACGAGTGGTCCGATGTTTCCGTTGTGGGGAAGAGGGGCATTATGCTAATGCTTGTACCCCTAACACTCTCACCTGCTACACTTGCCAGAAGCCAGGACACATGGCGAAGGATTGCACGGCTCCAAAGGTGGAACCAGTGGTGAATGTCAAAGGTGGAACCAGTTGTGAATGTAGCTAGGGCTACCCGTCCTACTGCTAGAGGACGCATTTATTGTGTGAATGCTGAAGAGGGGAATCCATCTGGTAATCTGATTCAGCGCGATTGTGAGATTGCAGGTAACACTTTAACTGCACTGTTTGATTCGGGGGCAACCCATTCCTTCATTGCTATGGACTGTGTGAATCGCTTGAAGTTATCTGTGTCTGCTTTACCTTTTGATTTGGTTGTGTCCACACCTGCTAAAACCTTAACCGTAAATTCAACATGTTTACATTGTCGAATGACTATACAGAATAGGGATTTCTTGGTTAATCTAATTTGTTTACCGCTACAATCACTCGAGGTCATCCTCGGTATGGATTGGATGTCTTATCATTATGTGATCTTGGATTGTGCTCGTAAATTGGTTCTTTTCCCCGAACCAGGAGTTGTTAAGTATTTAGCTGCTAACAAACTCCGAGTGTCGCTAAGTGAAGGGACTCATGAGTTTTTGTCTCTAGCCAATGTGGAGGCAAAGATAAGTGTGAACATAGAATATGTAATACTTGTACACGAGTATCGGGATGTATTTCCAACGGATGTTCCAGGATTGCCACCAGTAAGAGAAGTGGAATTCTTCATTGACTTGCACCCAGGAACGAGACCTATTTCAATGGCACCTTATCGAATGTCGCCATTGGAACTAAAT